>NW_027363680.1:0-541140 GCF_046119375.1 Phyllobates terribilis | reverse complement strand
GCTCGTTCCTCCCGACGGAGGCTGACCGGTCCCCTGAGGCTGGGCGCGAGGGGGCGTCGCTCCCGGACACCTTGTGTACATCCAGGGCGTACCACACCCCGCACCCCTTGGTGGCGAGAGTAAGTTACTACATCGCCCGGGAAGAGGTTCCGGCCAGGGTGTCCCTTCTTCAAACGCGGCTCGACGTCCCGCCGGCTGACAAACACGTCGTCCTCATACTGGGGACTTCTGATGAACCCCTGTGACGCCCAGCTGTGCTTGGTATCACAACTCCTAGAAGGGTGTATCGATGGATTCCTCCACAAGAGGCCCCCATAACCATTCACACATCTCCACCTTCCACCTCAGACCACCAGAGGGAGCCCGTTAGGGATATAAAAGGGAAGGTGGAGCCAGGCAGCTGAGACTGTTGGTGAGTTCCTGCAGAGTGAGACGCAGAAACAATTCAGTCTAAGTCAGAGTCTAGTTCAGTCTGGTTTAGCAGTGAGTCCAGTACAGCCTGAGAGGAGTTACCTCAGAGGACAAAAGCCTGTTCCAGCTCCTGCAATTGCTAGCCTGCAGTGGAGCTTATTCAGATCAAGACTCCATGTAGCTCAGAGAGGTGAGCCTTAGGTGTGCCGGCGCCATAAGATCGGTGAAGCGCGGCAAGCTGCTGTTAGTGTGAGTAGTCTATTGAGGGCCCGAGTAGGCCGAAGGCGAGTAGAGAGTTAGTTCATAGGGGGCAGAGGAGCTTAACTACCTCACCCCGAAGAAGCTGTTACCGGACACCGGGTCCGAAGCTTACCGGGATCTCCAAGACCCAGTAAGATAAACCGGAATCCCTGGAGAACTACAAGTCCCAGGATCGCTAAAGTGCTGATACGTAACAGAGCCAGGAGACACATAAGAGACAAAGTTAGGCCTAGCTCCAGGCAGGTCAGAAACTTACTACGCAGAATCAAGAAACAGGAGGCCCAAAACCCACTCATTGGGGAGGATCCGGACATACACCCTTCACCCTACAGTGCTCTGGGGAGTGCCTGAATTTCCATCAGTAAAAGGTACTGAAGTGACCATCATGTCTGTCCCTGTTCTTGCTCTGACCCGGCGGGGTCTCTTCGTCCTGCTTTCCTCGTTCATACACTGCCCTGAGGCCTAGCTCCACCTGTGGGGAGCTTTACCATCCAGCTGCCTTATCACCGGCCTCAGTGGACTGCGCAGCGCTGGTGAATATCATCAGGAACCATAGGTGGCGTCACAAACTTTTATAAACTTGATATCTATCAACACCTTTTTAAAGAGAGACCCCAGAGTACGGGCCCGGGAGCAGACCACCGCGACCTCCTTAAGACTAAAGGCCCGGGTAACCGAGTCATTCCCCATCCCCTGGGCTAGTCATCTCACTTGGCGTCACGAACAGGATTGCGTGCCCGCTGCAGCGACGCCGTGTTTTGCCAGGTTGCCACCGGGTAGTGTGCGCCTTTATTCTGAACTGTGTACGTAAAGTTGTGGTGAAGGTTGCTCCCATTGTTGGGCCGCTGAGTGAGAAGAAGGGCGTAACCGCGGGAAAATAAGGGGCATATCTGCAAAAGAGCGCGAAGTCCCGGACATGCCCCATGCTACAACGTCAGACCAAGAAGCGCCAGGTCCTGTACGGAGCGTCGCTGAACGCTCTGACGTAGGACGCAAGCGACGCAAGGACCTGAAGATAACCGTCACCTGCGGAGCTGCGGCCTACCGGAAGAAAAACCAGAAGGTAGGCCACAGTTAACTAGGGGGGCACTAAGATGTCCGATGAGCAGCAGAACGCCGACCTGCCGGTCAACGTCCCTGAGGTTCAACCCGCGCCCGATGATGAGCAGGCCGAAGCCGCCGCTCCACCAGCAGCGCCTGTAACAGCCGTCATTCCTATGACTCTACCGTACATTCCTGGAGCAAAGTGGCTCCCCCAGTACAGCGGCAAACCAGATACCCTGTCTGGATTCGAATGGAAGATATGTGGTATCTTGGACATGTACTCTATGACCGGGAAACAAAGAGCTGCCATTGTATTAGGACAACTGACCGGTGCTGTGGAGGGGGAAGTGGAAACATGGTCGGCCGCAGACCAAGAGTCAGTGTCCGCAATATTCCAAAAACTACAGACTGTATTTGAGGACCTTACTGAGGCGGACCTTTGGATGAGGTTCTACAGCTGCTCCCAACAACCAGAGGACAATGTTCGGGACTATGCCTGGCATCTCCAAGGTGCCCTGCGGGCTCTGAACCAGGTTAGTCCAACCAGCGTTGAGAATGAGAACAAAATGCTGAAGGAACAGTTTGTCCGGGGACTGAGGTCTCCAGATGAGAGCAGGACTGTGCATTGGTGGTCCCTGGATCATCCAGATGCCACCTTTGACAATCTCAAGGACATGGCTATAAAAGGACTGCAGCCCCTGGAAACAAATGCCATCCAACGTTACCAGGGTGGGGTTACTCCAGTGCCTGCTGCACCCACCTTATCCCCAGTGGCTGCTGAAGTTAAAGTCCCAGCAACGTCCCCTAAAGAACTGGACAGTCTGCGCTCTGAGGTGCGTCAGTTGAGCAAAACTCTGACCACCGTGCTGAGTGCTCTGCAGCTGCGGACGGAGCCCGAGGAAGGAGGGAAGATCCTGCTAGCCGATAGCCCTGAGGATGACCCCTGGATGCGCAGGAGGAGGAGGCCAACACCGCCCTCGCCGAGGACCAGTGACCAGCGTCGTCCACCGAGGGACCCGACCTGCTACCGCTGCCGCAAGACCGGACACCTCGCCCAGAAGTGTCCTTTAAACGAGAAAACTCTGGGTCCGAGGGCCGACACCCAGGAGTAGACTCACCAGGCCCATCAGACTGGTACAACAGGTTCGTCAGAGGAAGACCTTTCCTGTCCATTGTACTGGACGGGATCCCGACGCATGCCCTGCTGGACACGGGATCTCAGGTAACCATCATGCCTGATGTCTACAAGAGGTTCTGGTCCATGGACGACCTACATCCGCCAGCTCCAGATTTGACTGTATATGCCTCAAATGGACTCCCCCTTAACCTACTCGGGGTTAAGAATGTGACTGTAAAGGTGGGGAGAGTGGAGCTGAAGGACCAGGGACTAATTGTAGCAGAGACCAATCCTGATGACACTAACCCGTACATGGTAATTGGCACTAACATTGTTAGTAACTGTTTGGGAGAGGTTGTGTTCTTTCTCCAACAGATAGCTGACATTGCCAAACCAGGACAGAGGAGGGCGCTACAGAAGGAGATCCGAGTCCTGATGTATCAACAGCAAGTAAGGCTAACACACGATGAAATCGGTAACGTGAGGGTAACAGACCCCATACCCATTGTCATCCCCCCAATGAGTGAAATTCTCATCTGGTGTAGAGCTGCCATAGGTCTTAGAGGACAGAGCTACCAGGCGGTAGTAGAACCCTTTTGCTCCGAGCATACACCTACGCTCTTAACCGCCAGGGGAGTGGTAGATGTACGTAATGGGGGAGTGCCCGTCCATCTTCTCAATTTAGGGGAAGATGAGGTCAGACTGCCACATTATGCCACTGTTGCCAAATTACATGCTGTCAATAATAACTGCATCCATGAGGCGGAGTCCTTAACCTCACCAGACGAAGTAGAGGATAATGACCCTGCAACCCAGGTGGAGGATTGGTGTCAACAGCTCCATGTTGGGACAGACACCACTCCTGCCCATCAAAAACAGGGTGTACACCGGGTGGTTCAGGAATACTCGCAGGTGTTCAGTAAACATCCACTTGACTTTGGGAGGGTTAAGGGGGTTCAACATCATATCCCCACAGGCAACCATTCCCCAATCAAAGAACGTTATAGGCCTATACCCCCAGCTCACTACCAGAAGGCAAAAGAAATGCTGCATGACATGAGGAAGGCGGGAGTGTTAAAGGATAGTTGTAGTCCCTGGGCGGCTCCCCTAGTGCTGGTTAGGAAAAAGGACGGGAGCATGAGAATGTGTGTAGATTACCGTCAAGTAAATCGCATTACACATAAAGACGCATACCCTTTACCACGCATAGAGGTGTCCCTAGCTGCCTTGAAGTCTGCAAATTACTTTTCCACCCTTGACCTCACTAGTGGGTACTGGCAAGTAGCTGTGGCTGAGGAGGATCGGGAGAAGACGGCCTTCACCACCCCGATGGGACTCTGCGAGTTCAACAGCATGCCGTTTGGACTCTGCAATGCCCCCGGAACGTTCCAGAGATTGATGGAGTGCTGCCTGGGACACCGCAACTTTGAGACTGTGTTACTTTACCTGGATGACGTAATTGTGTACTCCAGAACGTACGAGGACCACTTGAAACACCTGGCAGAGGTATTTGAGTCACTGTCCCGGTACGGGATGAAGTTGAAACCCTCAAAGTGCCATCTGCTCAAGAAGAAGGTACAGTACCTGGGACACATTGTCAGTCCGGAAGGTGTAGCACCAGACCCGGAGAAAGTCACAGCCATCCAGAAGTGGCCGGAGCCGAAGAACCTAAAGGAGGTGCGTCAGTTCTTGGGACTAGTAGGATACTACCGGAGGTTCGTGAAGGACTACACAAAGAAAGCAGCTCCTCTGCAAGACCTCCTGGTAGGGCAGTCCCCCAAAGGCAAAAACCCTCCATTCCACTGGGGTAAGGAGCAAGCAGAGTCGTTTCAGCAGATGAAGGAGATCCTGACAGGTGATGAGATCCTAGCCTACCCTGACTACAGTCAACCATTCCTGCGGTATACAGATGCCAGCAACGAAGGCTTGGGCGCTGTCCTAAGTCAGAAGCAGAATGGGCAAGAGAAAGTCATCGCATGCGCAAGCAGGAAGCTCCGTCCGACTGAGAGGAACCCAGAGAACTATAGCAGCTTCAAGTTGGAGTTCCTGGCCTTGGTCTGGGCCATCACTGAACGGTTCAAGCACTATCTGGCCTCCAGCAAGTTCACTGCCTTTACTGATAACAACCCCTTGACCCATCTTGAAACAGCTAAGTTGGGGGCACTGGAACAACGATGGATGACTCGGCTGTCAAACTACCAATTTACAATCAAATACCGGGCGGGCCGCAAGAACGCCAACGCCGATGCCCTGTCTAGGATGCCTCACCAGTCAGACACAGAAGAAGAAGTGGATGACCTGAAAGAGATTGAGCTACCTGCCTTTCACCGGAATGGGATGATCCATGAGCAGAGAGCCTCGAGGAAGCAGCGTGGAAAGACGTTAAACCCCCTTCCTCACCACAGCTGGAAAGAGACCCAGGACAGCGACCCGGTTGTCAGCCTCATTAAACAGCTGATAACCCAAGAAGGTGCCTCCCTGGAGAAGGAAGCGTCTCTGCAAGCAAAGCAGCTGTGGAACGAGAGAAGCCGGCTGTTTATTTACCGTGAGAAGCTGTGCCGGAGGTACGTCAATCCAAAAACTCATGAGATGGTATGGCAGATAGCAGTCCCTAAGACAGACATCCAGATGGTATTGGAAGCTTACCACGATCAGGCGGGGCACTTTGGCTGGAAAAAGCTAGAGACCCTGTTGAAGTGTCGATTCTACTGGGTAGGAATGCGCAGCTCCATTGAAAGGTGGTGCCGGGACTGTGGACCCTGCGGCCTAAGAAGGAAAGACTTCAGCAACCAGAAGGCACCCCTGCAGCCCATCAAGACGACTCGGCCCCTGGAGATCGTGGCCCTGGACCATGTCAAGCTCTCCCCCAGCCGGTCAGGGTACTCCTATGCTCTGACCATGGTGGATCACTACTCACGTTTCCTGGTGGTCGCCCCCGTCAAAGACCTGACGGCAGAAACAGCAGCAAAAATGTTCCAAGCGTATTTCTGCAGACCCCAAGGCTACCCTGAGCAGGTGCTGACGGACCAGGGCCCGGCCTTTGAGGCTGAGTTGTTCAAGGAGTTCTGCCATCTCTACGGGTGTAGAAAGATAAGAACTACGCCTTACCACCCACAAACAAAGCGTCTCTGCAAAAAGATGAACAACATCATCATCGACCTGCTAAGGACCATACCACTTGAGGAGAGAAACCAGTGGCCAGAACTACTACCAGACCTAGTGGATCTGTGCAATCATATACCAGTCAGTTCCACCAATTGCACTCCGGCATATCTCATGCGGGCAAGGCCAGGAAAGCTGCCCATGGATCTGGAGCTTGGTGTTGTTGAACCTGAAGCTGATATGACCACTGAGGACTGGGACACGACCAGACAAGAGCAGTACAGAAGGGTACAAGCCTGGGTCGAGGACAGTCTCACTCAAGCAAGGGACAAACAGGAAGCCAACTACAACAAAAACGTACCCGCAGAACCTTTCACACCAGGTGAAACAGTACTAAAAAGGAAAAGACGCAACCACAAACTGGATGACCAGTGGGAAAAAGACCCCTACAATGTGTTACCGTCAAGATTTGACAACAAAAAGACTTGTATAATCAGTCGAGATGGAGGAAAAACATCTACAGTGTCCAGGGACCATCTAAAATTGTGTCCAGATTTACTGAAACCCCAAGAAAAAGTGCCTCTCACAATCCAGGAAGAACCTGAAGAAGCGGTGATACACACTGACCTTGGAGACTTCCCAGCTGATTGGCCTCAGATAGGAGGTGCAGTAAGAATTCCAGTACTCCAATTCTATGAACAACCAGAAAACCCTCTACACCAAGTTGTACCTGTAAGTGCTGCAGAAGAGCCAGCTCAAGAAGTATCCCCGGATGAAGGATCCCCGGCAGGAGCAGAGCAAGAGGGCCCAGCCAATGGTAGACTTGCCAGTACAAGAGAGAGGTTAAGGCAGTTTTACAACATGCTTACACGTAGAACTGATAGAATAACTGAGGATACAGACACTGACACTCCACCAACCACAGCATTACGCAGATTAGTACGCAGCACAAGAGGTAAACCTCCTGCTAGGTACACACAGTAGATGATCAAAATTGCTGAAAGTGTAGATAGTTACCCCTGGGGTATTGTGTATTAACTTGAAATGTACTGTATAATTGTGTATTTTCATGCATATGTCCTTATTAATTTGTGCTTAACCTCATTAATTTCCTTTATTCTTGGCATAAAGAACTGTGTGACTGAGGACTGTGTGCAGCCCAAAAACTTTTATTGTATATAATTGCACTCCCTGGAGTGCCCTTTAGGTGAGCTCAGAAGGAAAACCTGTCTGGAGTGGCTCTCTTGGAGGTCCAACGCGGGATCTTCATGCCCTGCAGCCACCCCAGGGCCTATGTAGAGGGTTTAAGACAGGTCCCTCAAAAACCACCAAGTACTCTACCTTGTGAGATGGACATCCTTTTTGGGAACCTCACAATAGGAGACTCGAATTCTGAGGGCACTCTGCTTTGTTTCATTGTTATGCAATGTTTAAGATTGGTGCCTCCCATAATGGGAAGATTGTTCATGTATTGCTTATGTTTCCTATTGTTATTGTTTTATAAAATGTACTTCATCCCGGGAGTGCTGAGCTTAACTAGGGGGGAATGTGAAGCCCAGCTGTGCTTGGAATCACAACTCCTAGAAGGGTGTATCGATGGATTCCTCACAAGAGGCCCCCATAACCATTCACACATCTCCACCTTCCACCTCAGACCACCAGAGGGAGCCCGTTAGGGATATAAAACGGAAGGTGGAGCCAGGCAGCTGAGGCTGTTGGTGAGTTCCTGCAGAGTGAGACACAGAAACAATTCAGTCTAAGTCAGAGTCTAGTTCAGTCTGGTTTAGCAGTGAGTCCAGTACAGCCTTAGAGGAGTTACCTCAGAGAACAAAAGCCTGTTCCAGCTCCTGCAATTGCTAGCTTGCAGTGGAGCTTATCCAGATCAAGACTCTGAGTAGCTCAGAGAGGTGAGCCTTAGGTGTGTCGGCGCCATAAGATCGGTGAAGCGCGGCAAGCTGCCGTTAGTGTGAGTAGCCTTTTGAGGGCCCGAGTAGGCCGAGGGCGAGTAGAGAGTTAGTTCATAGGGGGCAGAGGAGCTTAACTAGCTCACCCCGAAGAAGCAATTACCGGACACCGGGTCCGAAACTTACCGGGATCTCCAAGACCCAGTAAGATAAACCGGAATCCCTGGAGAACTACAAGTCCCAGGATCGCTAAAGTGCTGATACGTAACAGAGCCAGGAGACACATAGGCCCCGTAAGTCGGGAGTGTGTAATCCGACAGAAGGCCCTACCACAAGGTCAGCCAGCGCAGGACAGAGACAAAGTTAGGCCTAGCTCCAGGCAGGTCAGAAACTTACTACGCAGAATCAAGAAACAGGAGGCCCAAAACCCGCTCATTGAGGAGGATCCGGACATACACCCTTCACCCTACAGTGCTCTGGGGAGTGCCTGAATTTCCATCAGTAAAAGGTACTGAAGTGACCATTGTGTCTGTCCCTGTTCTTGCTCTGACCCGGCGGGGTCTCTTTGTCCTGCTTTCCCCATTCATACACTGCCCTGAGGACTAGCTCCACCTGTGGGGAGATTTACCATCCAGCTGCCTTATCAACGGCCTCAGTGGACTGCGCAGCGCTGGTGAATATCATCAGAAACCATAGGTGGCGTCACAAACTTTTATAAACTTAATATCTATCAATGCCTTTTTAAAGAGAGACCCCAGAGTATGGGCCCGGGAGCCGACCACCGCGACCTCCTTAAGGCTAAAGGCACGAGTAACGGAGTCATTCCCCATCCCCTGGGCTAGTCACCCCCACCCCGCCTCATGGTGGAAGCAGACGACTTGCCCTTCCACTCGGGGACTGGGACAAGTGGCCTCCTCCTGACGAGCCCGGGATTTAGCAGCTTTGGCCCGTACCTCGAGGCGTTCGCAGCGGAGCTCCCGTTGACGTTGCTCCCGAGCAAGCTGGAGTATCTGCTTGCTGCACCGCTGGCTCCTCCTCTGCGCTTCAGCCCGGGGCTCCCGGGGGAAGCCCATCAGATGCCCCCCCTGGTTGTCCCAGGCCCACTCCTCAGCCTCCGGCCAGGTGACTGTTGGTGCGGGTAGCGGTGTCATTAAAGGCTGCTGCGGGTCCTCTGCAAGCGCGGACCAATCCGGGTTGGAGCCGGTGGACATCTCTGCAGCTTCAGGCACTTCCGGTTCAGGAGTAGGGCGGCATCGCAGGTCCCCACCTATAGCTGCCGCTTGCAGCTCCGGAGCCAAGACCTGCTCCCAGGTGGCCGCGTCGGGTATGAGATATTCGGCCATGAGGTCCAGGATTGGAACGGTAGGCTCTGCAGCCAGGGCAGGGGTAGCACACTCACCTGCCGCTGGGACGCTCACGACCTCTGTCACCGTAGCTCCTTGGGCTTCAACTCCTTGGCGGCGGGCCCGGATACGTAGCAACATCTCTTCCCGCCACAGAGCCGTCGCCACCTCTTGGGCCTCTCTCTGTCTCCGCATGAGACCCGGGGCTTCCTGTTGGAGAAATTCCAAATCTCCCGCTGTTCACACTCTGCCGCCTTGCTCCCTGCCGGGTGAAGGGCCTGAACCGGGTTCAGAAGGTTCGGTGGGTTGCGCTCCAGAAGCGTCCATGTCTGACTCTGAAAAATGCCAACCTCCGACTGCAATGGCCGCACCTTGTTGCTTTTCTTCTTCCTCCTCTTTCGGGGCAGTTCCTGGGCAGAATGCTGACAGGTCCGCCTTCGTTCAGCCCATCCGGTTTGACGGGCATTACCCCGCGGACAGTCTCTGATGGAAGGGGCAGTCCACATTTTTGGCGCCAAGCAGGAGCCCAGCCCATGATGGGAGGTGTTTGAAGACCATCTTTTCACAGCATTGTGGCGCCTGTTCTTCTTGGGCGGGCGCCATTTTAGGTGTAAAACGAAAGTTCAAGGTGTAAGGCACACAGTACCGGAAGCAATGGGTAATTCCTTAATTTGCTGCGGGCACGCGATCCTGCCAACTACGCCTGGTTGTGACGCCTCTACTCGATAGCCCTTTTGTTTACCCTGGGAGATGGGGACTCGGAGTCGGGTCCTGAGATGGAGAGATGGGGTGCAGCCGTGGCCCTGACCCAACCCGTGCTCAGGGCCGTCACATTAAAAGGATGGTGTGGGCTTATCCGGGTTGAGTGGCTGATTCCGACTACGCCACCTGTGGCACCTGGTGAATCCCACCAGCGCTGCTGCAGTCCGCTGAGGCCTGGTGTT
Source organism: Phyllobates terribilis (assembly GCF_046119375.1). Classification (NCBI taxonomy): domain Eukaryota; kingdom Metazoa; phylum Chordata; class Amphibia; order Anura; family Dendrobatidae; genus Phyllobates; species Phyllobates terribilis. The sequence continues at coordinate 531,014 of NW_027363680.1, read as the reverse complement.
AGGGAAGCCATGGTTGTTACTACTCCCCACAGGCGGATCAGGGCCTCAGGGCAGGTAGAGACAGGATGGAGGGGGTAGTAGTAGAGGAGTACGGGTGCCGCGTCGTGCGGTGTAGCGCAGAATAAACAGTCCGGAGGCCATAGGGGTGAACTTCCAAGGCTTTGCTCACATTAGAGATGGCAGAAGGAAGGCGACTCCCTGCTCCACGCGGAGTCCTGCGGTCACCAGGGACTGGGGTCCGACAACCTCCGAGCAAGTCCAGCATTCAATTGGGACCCCGCACCAGAGTGTTCCTGAACTACAGACCGTATCCTCTCCTGTCTGTGTGTGTAGATAGGCCGGGTCTCCCTCTGAACTCCTCTCAGAACAAGGGCACGGGTGGCAGCTCCGCTCCTTCTGATACTCGATGGGATCCTCTGGGCCTACCGGGCTTTCCCAACCAGGACATGGAGTAGCAAGGTCGGGTGTCGAGGGCCGGTACTCCACTTGCAGCCAGACTCCCTCTGAATATATCAGGTGGTGAGAACAGGTGGCGTACACTGCTCCGTCTGCATCCTCCCCGGGATCCATTTGCTGTGGAGCTACACTCTTAAGCTCCGGGCCTTCTTGGTCGTGGTCCTTGACCGGGTTGAGACATTCCTCGTCTGCAACCTGCCCCTCGTCCCAAGGCCGGGATATGAGGGCTGTGTCTCCTTCCACTGCAGGTCCACACAGGATCCACGTTCAGGGTGGGAGATCACAATACCTCACAGTAATTAACAGCACAAAGACCAAAACCAAAGATGGCTTTTTATTAAATATGAAATTTAAAGTGTCACTAAATTGTAAGTCCTCCACCCTCACCCACTAACTGGTTCCCCTCACTCTTGGTTCCCCAGTCTCCCTGTAACCTGGAGGGCAGCACCTGGTGCATACTAGCCCCGTCTGGTGGAGAAATGTGGTGTTGGATGCAAAGGTTGGGTCCCGACCATCACGCTGTTCTTACCTCGGAGGAGGAACACTACACTCCATTACAGAAGTGCAGCATCCCTGTGGCAGTCGAACCCTCAGGGGCGCCACAGTTCTACAGTGGGATGTGCTACATAATGAAGTTTCTCTTAAGGGGCACTTGGAAGGGAAGATGTCCTTATCACCCCGGTCAGTAAAATCTTTATAGTGGTGGCAGGATGAGCCTAACCTATCTCGAGGGGTTCCCTGGGTACTTAGGGTCACTAGAACAATTACCACAGATGCGAGTCCGAGAGGGTGGGGCGCCCGTCTGGGAGATATGGTAGCCCAGGGGACCTGGTCAGATATCGAAAAGGGTCTCTCCTCCAATGCAAAAGAACTTCTGGCGGTAGACAAGGCGGTGAATAATTTCTTACCTTTCCTTCAGGGCCAGAATGTAAAGATCCTCTTGGATAATCTAGTTGCGGTAGCATATGTGAACCACCAGGGGGATACATGGTCAAGATCGCTGATGAGAGTGACAGATCATCTCTTCCAGATTACAGAAAGTCACCTCCTTTCCCTGATGGCCCTCCATATAAGGGAAAAAGAAAACATGAGAGCAGATTTCCTAAGCTGCTATCCTCTGATGCAAGGGGAATGGGAACTAAATCAAGCAATTTTTACCCAAATAGCCGAAGATGGGGGGGGCCTCCGGTCAGGTAGATCCGTTTGCCACAAAACTAAATCGGAAGACAAAGATCTTGTGTTCCCTAAATCCCCTAGCTGTGGACGCTCTCCTGATACGTTGGGATTTCAGCCTGGCGTATGACTCCTCCCCCCCGTTTGGCTGTTCTTCTCATAGTCATAAGAAAGATCCGGGAGGACAAGGCCAGGGTTCTGCTGATCGCACCGTTTTGGCCCAGGAGGCCCTGGTTCTCATGCCTGACGAACATGTCCATCTCCGATCCTTGGGTTCTTCCAGAGATTCCATATCTCCTTCTCCGGGATCTGATATTCCATCCTCAAGCAACTGGCCTCCACTTGACGGTGTGGAACTTGAAAGGACACTGCCAAATCAGAAAGGTTTTTCCCAAGGTCTAGTAACCATCCTGATGCACAGCAGAAAACCTGTTACAACCCAGATTTATGCCACAAGTTGGAGAAAGTTTTTGTCTTTCTCTGGTTCTGGGGTTGATGGGGAAGGGGTGCCAATAGGACAAATCTTTGGAGTTTTTACAAAAAGGTCTTGAACTAGGGTTATCCACCAGCACCCTTAAAGTACAGATTTCTGCCTTGGGTGCCCTATATAGCTGTGATGTAGCTTGTAACTACTGGGTTTCTCGGTTCATTAAGGCAGCTTTTAGATCTAGACTCATTATTAAAAGCAGCTTGGTTCCCTGGGATTTAAATTTGGTTCTAAAGGCCTTGACTAGCTCGCCGTTTGAGCTAATAGTCAGCAACCCTTAAATCCCTCTCTCTTAAGACCGCTTTAATATCTTTAACCTCGGCCAGGAGCATTAGTGACATCCAGGCCCTGTCTATGGCCTCGCCGTTTACTCAAATTCTGGATGATAGGCAGGATCTGGATTAAAAATCACTCTCTCTCCCTAAGGTAGCTACTCGTTTCCACAGACTTCAGGAAGTCCTCCTACCCTCCTTTTGTCCACATCCTAGTAACCAGAAAGAGGTAGAGTTACATACGTTAGAAGTGAGGAGATGTCTGGTTAGGTACCATTCAGTTACCAAAAGCTTTAGGAAAGATAAGTCGTTGTTTATATCCTACCAAGGGGCTAGGAACGGTCTAAGGTCATGAAGTCCACCATAGCTAGATGGAATTGGGAGGCCATTTCTCTATCATATACAGTATAGACCAAAAGTTTGGACACACCTTCGCATTTAAAGATTTTTCTGTATTTTCTTGACTATGGAAATTCTACATTCACACTGAAGGCATCAAAACTATGAATTAACACATGTGGAATTATATACTTAACAAAAAAGTGTGAAGCAACTTAAAATATGTCTTATATTCTAGGTTCTTCAAAGTAGCCACCTTTTGCTTTAATGATTGCTTTGCACACTCTTGGCATTCTCTTGATGAGCTTCAAGAGGTAGTCACCGGAAATGGTCTTCCAACAATCTTGAAGGAGTTCCCAGAGATGCTTAGCACTTGTTGGCCCTTTTGACTTCACTCTGCGGTCCAGCTCACCCCAAACCATCTCGATTGGGTTCAGGTCTGGTGACTGTAGAGGCCAGGTTATCTGGCGTAGTCCCCCATTACTCTCCCTCTTGGTCAAATAGCCCTTACACAGCCTGGAGGTGTGTTTGGGGTCATTGTCCTGTTGAAAAATAAATGATGGTCCAACTAAACGCAAAGCGGATGGAATAGCATGCTGCTGCAAGATGCTGTGGTAGCCATGCTGGTTCAGCATGCCTTCAATTTTGAATAAATCCCCAACAGTGTCACCAGCAAAGCACCCCCACACCATCACACCTCCTCCTCCATGCTTCACGGTGGGAACCAGACATGTAGAGTCCATCCGTTCACCTTTTCTGCGTCGCACAAAGACACGGTGGTTGGAACCAAAGATCTCAAATTTGGACTCATCAGACCAAAGCACAGATTTCCACTGGTCTAATGTCCGTTCCTTGTGTTCTTTACCCCAAACAAGTCTCTTCTGCTTGTTGCCTGTCCTTAGCAGTGGTTTCCTAGCAGCTATTTTACCATGAAGGCCTGCTGTACAAAGTCTCCTCTTAACAGTTGTTGAAGAGATGTGTCTGCTGCTAGAACTCTGTGTGGCATTGACCTGGTCTCTAATCTGAGCTGCTGTTAAACTGTGATTTCTGAGGCTGGTGACTCGGATAAACTTATCCTCAGAAGCAGAGGTGACTCTTGGTCTTCCTTTCCTGGGGCGGTCCTGATGTGAGCCAGTTTCTTTGTAGTGCTTGATGGTTTTTGCAACTGCACTTGGGGACACTTTCAAAGTTTTCCCAATTTTTCGGACTGACTGACCTTCATTTCTTAAAGTAATGATGGCCACTCGTTTTTCTTTACTTAGCTGCTTTTTTCTTGCCATAATACAAATTCTAACAGTCTGTTCAGTAGGACTATCAGCTGTGTATCTGTGGCACCCCAGGGGTCTGGTTTCCACAGTAACAACAATGTTATGTCTGAGAGCAGGTGGGAGGTCTCTTGGTCAGGAATCCTATGCATGCCACACCTCCTGCCCAGTCCTGGGAGGGGAAGAACTTCCCCTGTATAAACCTGGGGCTGAGGCAGGGTTAGAGAGTTGAGAGGGAGAGTTCAGCCAGGAGGGCTGACAGGGAGCTGTGGCTCCGGCTGGGCCCAGCTCCTGGGCCATGCCAGAAGTAGAGAAGAGAAGCAGCATAGGAAGAAACAACAGGAGCTCTGTGGGAGCAGTGTTACAAAGAGTCAGGGGCTGGCAGCTGCAGAGCTCGCCCTGACTGAGAAGATTTCTTACCGGACCCGGAGTCCGAGGCTGTGGGGACTAACTCCTACCCAGCAGCAGAATCCGTCAGGCAGGGGATTTCAGGTCCTCTGGCCAAGAAACCCGAAGGCACGGTCACACGCATGGGACCAGCACCGCCGTCGTGGAGCGGAAGCTACTAGAAGGCCCCGAGTCACCGGCCATACGGGTGAGCACCACACGGTACACTCAGGGACGTGGGCTACTTATACTCGCTTCTAGCAAGGTAGCCAGAAGAGTATCGTTAGTTTGGGAGGCCTACAACTCCGCCTGGCCAGGGGAGATCCCATCTGCTCAAGGACTGACCAGGCCCCAACCGCTAGCCAGTACTCCGGGAGGGTCTATCCTTGTCACCAGTAAAGACCCTGAACTACACCGTACCGTCTCCGAGTGGTTCCTGCTACCCCCATCATCCACGTCGGCTGCCCTGAGGCCATACCCCTCCCGTTGGGGGTTATACTATCACGCTGCACAATCCTACCACCGGCCTCAGCGGTCTGCCCTGCAGCAGCAGCTCCTTAGCTGTACTCAACGGGTGGCGTAGTCGTCCAACATCTACCGCTGATACAGCGCCACTTAGTCTGACTCCCTGGGCACGGACCGGATCACCGCCACGAGACTACAACCCTCAAAAGATCCGGCTCCGGGTAAGCTCCCGCGTGCGCAACGCAGCGCGACACAGGCCCAGGGGCGCATCAACTTTTGGCGTAGTCGGCAGAATCTCATGCCCGCAACCACCGGGTACTGCGTGCCTGAAGGAGACTGTTCAAACTTACCTGTGGTGAAGATTCCCGCCATCCAGCGCCATCTTCCGCTTCCTTCCCGCCATCGGTGGAGTTTTCCCACCATCCGGCGCCATCTTCGGCCTTCTTCCCGCCATACGTGGAGTTTTCCCGCCATTGGACGCCATCTTGAGGGCGCTGCGTGGGAAGAGGAGGGGCGTGGACTCCGAGGGCGCGTGAGAACTGAAGCCCCGCCTCACGTCCGGACGTTGCGTAAGGTCCTGGAGGGAGCCCAGCAGACGCCGGCGTCACGGGAGCGCGGCGGGGGGTCCTCGGCCCTGACGATCCACTGCGGAGCCGCGGCCTGCGGGGGAGGATTGTCGCAGGGTGGGCCGCGGTCCACTGGGGGGGAGAGGGATGCCGGATACGGAGGGGAGCTTCACCGCTTCAGCCCCCGCCAGCGCCGCCGCTGTTGCGGTCATGCCTTTCGCCGTGCCCTGTGTCCCGGGGGCGGCCTGGCTGCCCCGGTGCTCAGGGGAGTCGCATGCCCTGCATGACTTTGGGGAAAGGCTGGATAGCCTCTTCCAGGTGTACCCCCTCACAGAGGAGCAAAAAGTGAGCCTCCTGGTGGCCCAATTAACCAGGGCGGCCCAAAGGGGGGTAAAGTCCTGGCCACCTGGGAGGAGGACTGTCGCAGAGATACTAACCCAGCTAACCGAGGAGGAGCTGCAGTACTACCAATACGAGGAAAGCCAAGAGGACCTGGACGGGTCTGAGGACTACCCTCAGGAGGGAGCACAAAGAGGACATAGCTACTGAAGGGAAGTAGCGTGAATAAAGAGCTGTAAATAGTTACCCGTTAGGGTACAAGGACTGCTGCTAATTAAAATATGGTCCCCGTTGGGATTAGTGAATTGTTCCCCGTGTGTCCCTATCCCTTACCAGGCTGAGGACTGTGAGCAGCCATCCCCTATCCCTTACCAGGCTGAGGACTGTGAGCAGCCATATCCTGTAAATAATTATGTGTTTCTAGTAATTTATAGGAGTCCTTGGTGGATTTACCGGGAATCCTTTGTACAGTTAGTGGAGCGTAACCCAGGATGGACTAAAAGACTGTTAAGGACTCGGGGCAGGACAGACCCCTACCTGGTTACGTCTCCCTGTTTTGGTGAAATGGACACCTTTGTTTCCTTCAAAGACTGCACCCGGTTGCGGACATGCCGTGACCACCTTTATGTGTTTCTTTATTGTATTGTTATTGTTATATCTTGTTATGTTTTTCTAAAATATGTTTAGTCCCAGAGTACTAAATTTCACTAGGGGGAATGTGGCACCCCAGGGGTCTGGTTTCCACAGTAACAACAATGTTATGTCTGAGAGCAGGTGGGAGGTCTCTTGGTCAGGAATCCTATGCATGCCACACCTCCTGCCCAGTCCTGGGAGGGGAAGAACTTCCCCTGTATAAACCTGGGGCTGAGGCAGGGTTAGAGAGTTGAGAGGGAGAGTTCAGCCAGGAGGGCTGACAGGGAGCTGTGGCTCCGGCTGGGCCCAGCTCCTGGGCCATGCCAGAAGTAGAGAAGAGAAGCAGCATAGGAAGAAACAACAGGAGCTCTGTGGGAGCAGTGTTACAAAGAGTCAGGGGCTGGCAGCTGCAGAGCTCGCCCTGACTGAGAAGATTTCTTACCGGACCCGGAGTCCGAGGCTGTGGGGACTAACTCCTACCCAGCAGCAGAATCCGTCAGGCAGGGGATTTCAGGTCCTCTGGCCAAGAAACCCGAAGGCACGGTCACACGCATGGGACCAGCACCGCCGTCGTGGAGCGGAAGCTACTAGAAGGCCCCGAGTCACCGGCCATACGGGTGAGCACCACACGGTACACTCAGGGACATGGGCTACTTATACTCGCTTCTAGCAAGGTAGCCAGAAGAGTATCGTTAGTTTGGGAGGCCTACAACTCCGCCTGGCCAGGGGAGATCCCATCTGCTCAAGGACTGACCAGGCCCCAACCTCTAGCCAGTACTCCGGGAGGGTCTATCCTTGTCACCAGTAAAGACCCTGAACTACACCGTACCGTCTCCGAGTGGTTCCTGCTACCCCCATCATCCACGTCGGCTGCCCTGAGGCCATACCCCTCCCGTTGGGGGTTATACTATCACGCTGCACAATCCTACCACCGGCCTCAGCGGTCTGCCCTGCAGCAGCAGCTCCTTAGCTGTACTCAACGGGTGGCGTAGTCGTCCAACATCTACCGCTGATACAGCGCCACTTAGTCTGACTCCCTGGGCACGGACCGGATCACCGCCACGAGACTACAACCCTCAAAAGATCCGGCTCCGGGTAAGCTCCCGCGTGCACAACGCAGCGCGACACAGGCCCAGGGGCGCGTCAACTTCACCAGACTTCTGCACAACACAACTGATGGTCCCAACCCCATTTATAAGGCAAGAAATCCCACTTATTAAACCTGACAAGGCATACCTGTGAAGTGAAAACCATTTCCAGTGACTATCTCTTGAAGCTCATCAAGAGAATGCCAAGAGTGTGCAAAGCAGTCATCAAAGCAAAAGGTGGCTACTTTGAAGAACCTAGAATATAAGACATATTTTCAGCTGTTTCACACTTTTTTGTTAAGTATATAATTCCACATGTGTTAATTCATAGTTTTGATGCCTTCAGTGTGAATGTACAATTTTCATAGTCATGAAAATACAGAAAAATCTTTAAATGAGAAGGTGTGTCCAAACTTTTGGTCTGTACATCTAGCGGCAAGGAAGGGCCAGAAGGGCTGAAGGCTCATTCCACCCGGGCTGTGGCGTCCTCCTGGGCTGAGAAGACAGGTGTCTCGATAGAAGACATATGTAAGGCTGCTACCTGGTCCTGTCCCTCTACATTCCATTAGACACGATAGGTTAGATATAGGTGTATCGGCTGACCTCACCTTTGGGAGAAGAGTGTTCCAGGCTGTGATCCTTCAATAGATTACTTCATCTCTGTAATTCTCTCATGGTGCTGTCATGGTCGACCGATAAAATCTTAAATTACATACCGGTAATGGGATTTTTCGGAGACCATGACAGCACCCTTATATTCCCTCCTTTCACGTTTGTGGGAACACTCCCGTTTTATTAATTATAATCTCACACTCAGTAGGTTTCGTCTGGTATGGCAATTTTGTGATTGTTTGCTGTGTTTATTAACCTGGCGGTCCTCTCAATGCTCTGTAATCCAAACTGAGGCGGGAGAGAGGTGGCGCCCTTTTAAGCCTGTATGTTTCCTCTCCTTGGTGGGCGGATCCCCTCTCTCGTGGTGCTGTCATGGTCTCTGAAAAATCCCGTTACCGGTAAGTAACTTACGACTATTCATTTGATGGAGCAATCAAAAAGTTGTACCCCAAAATGGTATTAAAAACGGTCTTAGAAAATTGGAACACAAGCCAAACAATTTGTTTGCAAAGTTTAGAATTTTTTAAAAGCAGTAAAATGTTTTCGTTTTCTTCTGCACCATTTCACTTTATTTGGAATTCATTGCCCTTTTTTTTCTATATGTTGCACAGTAAAGTGAATGGCGTCTTTCAAAAATACTTTAATTTTGTCCCACAAAGTACACCTCAACCCTGCTGTATTGAATAGTGTCTGTGTTATTCACTATGTAATATGTGTTTTTTTTATTGTATACTAATGTATAGTGAATAGTGATGATCGAGCGTGTTCTATGAACCCATTCAGCGAGCACGCTAACAGCCGTGACACTTGCAGGCACGGCGACCTTAAAAGAAATGCCGAGCATGCCAAAATACTCGGCGATCACCCGAGCGTGCTTGCCGAAGGGGTTGATAGAACACGCTCGATCATCACTAATAGTGACCAGATGCCTCTAAGGAATCTTTTTTGGCCTCTGTTTTACTGGTGCTTGAAGTGCAATTTTTTGTAGCTCTAATGATTAAGTAATATGCAACTATGTGAACTGCAATTGCCAATTAACAATTTAAGGGAATCCATCAGATATACCCCTCCCTTCAATTCCCATTCATGACCATGCAGGATTTGGAAAGATAAATCCATAGACACCTCTATATCTTTTATCTGTTGCTGCATTTCTGAGTGCTCTGGGTGTAACGGAGCACTAACCAAGCCTCAGCCTTCCAAGGTTGCTTCCCTGCCCAGCACCAGCCTCTTTATCTTGATTGATAGCTCACTGTCAGTTTTTTGGGACGTCAGGCACCAAACAAGGAAAATCAGTGAGCTAGACACTAGCACTGGGAACTTTCCCTCCGTACACGCAAAACATAAACCAAAAAAAAAGCAATTTGGCACGTTACTTAATTTATGTAGATTTATAGAATGAAATGTTGGATTTCGTACGAGCTCGATCCTTGTTTTTCACAGAACTCATATCTATTATAGTCTAGGGCTGTTCACATATTTCTGTGGACCGCGTATTTTTCACCGAAACAGGTTGACCTGTCGGATTTTGATCCAAATCAAAGTTTAGAGCTTCTCGGATGCAAAACAAAGCTGATGAAAGTCTGAATGAGGCCTTACTCTATTATTTATTTTTTAAGCAGCGTTCATTCCAGGCTGCTGTACACATGAAGAGGGTTTACACACCTAAAATACATATATAAAACAAAGAAATAAGCTACCTTTGACAGACTAGTATGGAGGGAGACACTGCCACTACGAGCTAACAGTGTGGATTCTGGTGTCTCGCTCCTTCCCTCAGGGTGTATTCCAAAAGCCTCCTCCAATAAGCAAGTTCTGGACAAGCTGCAGGTGGAGAGGGAGTGCGGGATTACGGTGAAGGCCCTGACTGCGTCTCTGTTTTACACTTACGAGGGAAAGAAGTATCTCCTGAACCTGATCAACACTCCGGTGAATGTGACGTTTCTTCTTGATTTGTTTCTCTGTGGTCTTGTTGCGGATGTTCAACAGGTCACGGCAGTCTCGTCTCCTGTCCAATGACTAAATGACGTCATGGAAGATCCTTTCACTCCACCGCGAGCCATACAAGAGACCAGACGCAGTGGAGAAAAGACCGGGGGCCATCAGAAGGTAAGTATAATGTTATTTTCTCCAATCCCCTCCATGACAGCACACCTGGAGGTAGCCTCCCCATCCTAATTAGGGACAGGAAAACAAGAGGTTAAATAGCCCCTTCCCGCTACAATCCCCAGTGTTTTCCTGTCCCTATGGGATGAAGAGGTTACCTGGGGTGCCTGCGGCCGGCAAGCAGGGCCCTATTAAATTTACCTGCCGGGCTGCAGGGAGCGATCGCCTCCGACCTTCCTTCCTTTGCAGCTCCCGTGTCTCCTTGAGAGCGGGACCCCCCACACACACACTCGCCTGCGTGTAAAGCCGAGTAGGGTTTTGGGGGCTGGGGGCCTCCTGTAGCTCCCCGGCCGGAGTCTCCTCTGTCCTCCATGGCGGCGTGCCGGAAGTCAGGCTTTTGGCCAGCGGGACGTCACTTCTGGTGCGTTCCACTGTGGAACGCATGGGGCCGCGGCGGGAAATTCAAAAGGAGAAGCCGCGGTTTGCCCTGAAAATGAGGATCCTTCACCAGATAGGTGAAAATTTGGCACTGGATCTCGGTCTCCCCTATAAAAGACCCAGATGAGAAGACTCCATTAAGGTAGGACAGAATATTCTGCTAGTATGGAGGGTGCTGTTCCAAAGCCTGCGTCTGCAGAGCCCAGCGCTAACCCGGCCCCAGTAAGTACTAGGTCCTAGGTTATTCCCCACTCTCTTTTGAGCAGGATCCTAAATATATTTTAAATCTCCCCTTTTTTTATTTTTAATTTAGGGAGACAAGGATCCGGCACCGACAGTGGGAGAAAGCACTACAGTTCGCAAATGTGCCATCTGTATAAAAAAGCTGGCTTCAGGGCATAAGAAACCCCTATGCTGGAAATGCACTGACAACATTGTGAAGGAAGAACAGCCTTCCCTTATGGAAGAAGTCAGGGGAATGGTTCGGCAGGAAATACAATCTTCCCTAGCCTCCTTCTCACAAGCCAGAGCTGAAGGTCCATCTCCCCCCAAAAGGAGAAAATATACGGTTAGGGAGACCTCTGATTCAGAATTAGGGTCTATGGAGGAACCGGAAGAAGGGGTCCTAAGTGAAGATCATGAGGAAGATAGGAAATATTACTTTTCGTCTGAGAATATGGAGGAATTGTTGTCGCAGGTGAGAGACACGATGCAGGTGGAAGAGGAGAAGGAAACCCGTACAGTTCAGGATGAAATGTTTGGCGGTCTGAAATCCAAGAAGAAGGTAGTGTTCCCTGTGCATGACAACATTTGGAGTCTTATTTTGGATGAATGGGAGTCACCTGAGAAAAGGCTTAGTATGGCAGGAGAAATGAAGGATAGATTCCCTCTAGATGAAAAGGCGGCTAAGCTATGGATGGAAGTCCCGAAGGTTGATGTACAGGTGGAAAGGGTTGCGAAGAAAACAACCCTTCCCTTTGAAGACTCGTCACAGCTCAAAAATCCTATGGATAGGAAGATGGACAGCCTTCTAAGGAAGGCATGGGAAACATCGGCGGCTTCACTGAAGACTAATATCGCTTCAACTTGTGTAGCTCGTTCCATGTTCCTCTGGCTCCAACAACTAGAGGAACATCTCTGGAAAGGTACCACTCAAGAGGACCTCCTAGCATCTCTTCCTTTTCTGCAGAAGGCCACTGGATTCCTAGCGGATGCCTTGGCGGAGTCGGTCAAGATTGCGGCAAGATCGGCAGCATTATCAAATTCTATGAGAAGAGCTCTGTGGTTGAAGATGTGGAGTGGGGACAACGCATCAAAATCTAAGCTTTGTTCCATTCCATTTAAAGGAGAGTATATGTTTGGGGCGGTGCTAGACGAGTTGTTGGAGAAAGCATCCGACAAGAAGAAGTCTCTGCCAGAGCCAAAGAATCCAAAAAGTTTCAGAAAGAGACCATTTCTTCTCCCTTAACAACAACAGCAGCAAGCATTTCAGTACAGAGGCAAGGGTAAAACTGGTCGCTGGAGTTACACAAAAGGGGGAAGAGGTAGGAATATCTTTCAAGGTTCTAGGCAGGACAGACAATGACGCCAAGAAGGTAGGAGGCAGAATTGCGAACTTCCTTCCTCAATGGCAGCTTATTGATTGGAAAAGGATTTGTCGTGGCAACAGTAGACCAGCCAGAGGCTTACTACCACGTGCCAATTCATCCGGATTACAGAAAATTTCTCAGATTTGCTGTAACTCAGAACCGAGAGGTACTTCATTTTCAATTCAATGTACTCCCCTTCGGCATTTCGTCAGCACCCCGCCTGTTTACAAAGATCATGGCAGAGGTAGTAGGTTTATCTAAGGAAACTGAATATCTGCATCGTCCCATATTTAGACAATTTTTTGGTGATGGTTCCCTCGGTTTCAAGTTTGGAAAGAGACCTCCAGATGACCCTCCAGATCCTGGAATCCTTGGGATGGTTGATAAACTACCAAAAGTCAGATCTGATTCCCTCCACCAGGAAGACCTCCTTGGGAATTCTCCTGGATTCTCAGCAACAAGCCTCTTTTCTGCCAAAAGAGAAGCAGATTCAGTTGAGGTCGAAAGTTTATGCACTAAAGAACCAGAGAGGAGTGTCATTAAGATTCGCCATGTCCGTCCTCGGGTCCATGACCTCATTTATTTAGGCGGTACCTTGGGCTCAAGCTCATTCAAGGGTCCTTCAAAACTACATCCTTTCCTGTTGGGACAGATCTCCAAGTTCCCTCTCCAACAGAATTCATCTGCCAGAGAAGGTGAAAGCATCTTTAAATTGGTGGCTCTGTCCAGGAAATCTGGAGAAAAGTTCAGCATGGATTCAACTTCCCTTGTTATCCGTCAAAACAGACGCAAGCAAAAGAGGATGGGGAGCAGTAGTCTCCCACGTGGCCTTCCAAGGGGTCTGGTCGCAAGAAATAGCAGAGCAGTACTCAAACTTAAGAGAAATGAAAGTGGTGGAAGAAACCCTATGGGCAGCCACTACTGTGCTTCAGGGGTCGAATGTCAGAGTCTACTCGGACAATATGACAACTATAGCCCACTTGAGACATCAGGGAAGTACAAGAAACAGGAAGTTACAGATGATCTCCGAAAGGATCTTCCACTGGGCGGAGCATAATCTACTATCCTTATCGGCTCTGCATCTGAGGGGCTCCGACAACTATCATGCAGATCTTCTGAGCAGAAAATACATTCATCCAGGGGAGTGGAGCATGAACTCGAAGATATTTCAGATGATTGTTCAAAAGTGGGAATACCCAGATGTGGACCTGTTTGCGAACCAGGAAAACGCAAAAGTAAGAGCCTTTTTCTCTTTGAAACCCGAGGATTCAGCAACAGGGATAGATGCATTCGCTCACCCTTGGAAAGTTGGGCTCGCTAATGCTTTTCCCCTGATTCTGTTAATACCAAGGACTTTACAAAAAATCAGGTCGGAAGGGCTCAAGACTATCCTAATAGCTCCAATGTGGCCAAAAAGAGCATGGTTCGGAACATTGAGCAGTCTAAGAATGGATGATCCATTGATGCTTCCTCAAATCCACGATCTGCTGCATTAGGGCCAGATTTTCCATCCGGCCCCTCAGAATTTGGCTCTAGCAGCTTGGCTTCTGAGACCGCCCTCTGAAAAGCCAGAGGCTTCTCAGTACAGGTGATCCAAATGTGGCGCCCTGCTGTGCATTGGTGCCACAGAACCCACAAGGGTGCATGGATGGATTTCTCCACAAGAGGCCCTCACTAGATACAAACACCTCTACCTTCCAACTCATACCAGCAGAGGGAGCCCAGATAGGGATATATATAGGGAAGGTGGAGCCAGGCAGCTCAGTTGATTAGTGAGTGCTCAGAGTCAGAGCAGAGCAGGCAGGCTGAGAGAGAGCCTGAGAGCGTGCCGACACTCAGATAGCGGTGAAGACGCAGCACGTCAGCTGCCTAGTAGTGAGGGCCCCGAGTGTGGCCGACGGCAAGGAGAAAAAGGGGAGTGAAACCAAGGGGGCAGAGGAGCACAATAAGCTCACCCCATTATATCTACCGGACACCGGATCCGCGCCTACAGGGACCCTTTACACCCAGTGGGGATAACCGGAATCCCAGGAGGACTACAAGTCCCTGACAAACCTGAAGGCTAGACACACACAGGATCAGGAACCACGAAGGCCCCGACATCCAGGGAAAGTGGTTACCAACCAGAGGTCCTATTTCTGAGCATCTGGTGAAGTAAAAGCAGGACACATAAGCTAGGCCCAGTTGCAGGCTGGCCAGGAGCATACATAGGGACAGACACGGATCAGGAGGCCCTATACCTGCTCCCTGGGGAGAAGTCCAAAAGTGCGCCCTTCATCTGGAGTACCCTGGACCGTACCTAACAGCTGTACCAGTAAAGGAAATGAAGCAAATCCCCTGTCTCTGTCCGTTACTCCTGCTGTGCCATCGCTTTCCCTGCACCACAATGCTCAGCGCAACCTGCATCATTTATACTGCCCTGAGGCCTGCTCCACCTGTGGGGAGCCGTTCCATCTCAAGCTGTCCTGACATCTGCCTCAGAGGACTGTTGCAGCGCTGGTGATCCTCACCAGACACCACAGGTGGCGTCACAACAAATTCCCTACAAATAATTCCTTTTGGCACTGACCGCCCTGGGCCAGCCACCGCGATAATCCCCGCAGGCAGTCTTAGGCCCGGCTGCCGGGTGCCCCGCGACACCCCTGGGGGCGAGTCACATACACTGCAGAAAAGCAGAAAACCAGTCACAATTTCCATCTATGGAAAAATCTAGAAAGCTTTCAATCTATGGTATGAGCCTCGTCCATTAGATCCCTTTCGGCCTGACGTGGCCAGAATCTTGGATTTCCTACAGAACGGTCTGTCTAAAGGATTAAGACCAAGCACGCTGAAGGTCCAAGTCTCGCCTTTAAGTTCCTATTTTGATGCTGATTTGGCCCAAAACAGATGGATTAAGAGGTTCATGATAGCTGCTTCTCGGATTAATCCAACAAGAGCTAAAATAGTTCCACCTTGGGATCTCAACGTAGTTCTTAGAGGCCTAACTATGCATCCTTTCGAGCCAATAGCCGAGGCACACATAGACAAATTGTCTTGGAAAGCGGCATTGCTTATAGCTCTGACTACAGCCAGAAGAGTGAGTGAAATCCAAGCCCTGTCTATCAGAGAGACTTATTGTCGTATTTTGGAGGACAGGATCATCCTCCAGTTGGATCCTTCTTTTCTACCTAAAGTGTCGTCTAATTTTCATATGTCTCAGCCAATAATTCTTCCGTCATTCTGTCAAAATCCATCAAATAGCAAGGAAGAAGAATTCCACGCGTTGGATGTAAGAAGGAATATAATCCGCTATTTGAAGCAGACTGAAACCTGGAGGAAGGATCAGAACCTATTTGTCCAATATGGAAGCCCCAATAAAGGAAAGAAAATTGCAAAAATACACTAGCAAATTGGATTAAGAAAGCAATTTGTGAAACATACATAGTTCAAGATTTGCCTCCTCTGAAATCCTTGAAAGCTCTTTCTACTAGAGCTATGTGGGTCTCCTGGGCGAAAAAAGCTAGTGCATCCATTGAGCAGATTTGCAGGGCAGCTACATGGTCGTCTGTCCATACCTTTGCTAAACATTATAGACTAGATGTAATATCTAATAGAGATTTAGCATTTGGAAGGAAAGTCCTTCAGGCTGTTGTCGCTCCCTAAAATTCATTCTTTGGTATTACTCCAGGTGTGCTGTCATGGAGGGGATTGGAGAAAATAGAATTAGACTTACCAGTAATTCGGTTTCTAAGACCCTCCACAACAGCATGGGTAGTTCTCTCCATTTCTTTGATTGGAAAAATCCTTAGTGTTAATAAATATTTAGAGCATTCATACTGTGTGGTCCTTTGAAAACACTGGGGATTGTAGCAGGGAGGGGCTATTTAACATCTTGTTTTCCTGTCCCTAATTAGGATGGGGAGGCTACCTCCAGGTGTGCTGTCGTGGAGGGTCTTAGAAACAGAATTACCGGTAAGTCTAATTCTATTTTTTTTTTTTACCATTTTTATTCTTTTTTTCAACTATTAACTTGGTCACACTATATAAATACATGCCGGTTGCAAGGATTTATATAGTGTGACCAAGTTGTCAAGCACTTTCCAAGTGATGCTAAAATCGCTTGGAAAGTGGTTGACAACCCGCATGCGGACATGCATGTGAAAAATGCTTCACTTACGTTTGTCCCTGGCAGGAAAAACGCATGTAAAATCTGCATGCGTTTTTTCTGCCAGGGAGATGCAGAAACACTCAGGAAAAATCCGGAGCATTTCTGCATCGTGGGCATGTGGCGCCCCTGAGGGTTCAGTCGCCACAGAGGTACTGCACCTCACCCAGAGGTGTGGTGTCTCCCTTCACTCAGGTAAGATGGGAGTGCTGCAGAGAACCCCCCAAAACACCTGCATCCAACATTACACTGCTTCAGACCGGCTGGAAGGGCAACATGCAGAGCGCAGCTGCTGAGCCCTGTCCCTGGCTGGAGTGGGGGAAACCCAAAGGTAGGGGGAACCAGTAGTGGGTGTGGGTGGAGGAAGCAGTTAGAAGGAGCACACAGTAGGTATATAATGGGAAGCAATCTTAGGGTGGCAGTTCAGAACAGAATGGTCAGTCAGTACAGTACAGACGGTCAGTGTGGACTGTCTGGGAGCAGAGGCTCAGCAGGAGCTCTGCTCCACAAGAAGGGCCCGGGATAGAGGCCCCGGAGTGGAGAAGGGAGTAGGCTCCATTCTAAGAAGGGATCCCAGGGGTACGGCGCGTGCAGGACAGCACCCGTACGCCCCGCATCTGTCAGAAGACAGAGGGATCGGTTGCCCCATTCTAATCTCCAGGGGGTCAGGTTGGTCCCGGATCCGACATACAGGAAGGACTTCAGCATACCCGAGCGGGATTGAGAGTGGGCAGCGCAGGGCAGCAGGGAGAAGGACCTAGTGTGAAGACGGTCAAAGTAGGAACACGAGAAAGTGGGGTTCTGCCAAGCATTCCTAAACTTCCTGAGGAAGGATTGAACCCCTGCCAGGGTGAACACGGCGCAACGTGGGAGGCCTTCACCTGTAACTTGCACTTGTGTGTTTCCTGAAGAACTGTGAATTAAAATCTTGGACGACTGCACTGAGTTGCCTCCGTCTATTCCTTCACTGGTGCCATTTCCCTCCCTGCACTACAACGCCCAGCGCACCCTCCATCTATTTACACTGCCCTGAGGCCCGCTCCACCTGTGGGGAGCCGTTCCATCTCTAGCTGCCCTAACATCTGCCTCAGAGGACTGTTGCAGCGCTGGTGATCCTCACCAGACACCACAGGTGGCTTCACGACAAATCCTATAAATAATCCCTTTTGCACTGACCGCCCCGGGCCAGCCACCGTGATATTCCCCAAAGCAGCCATAAGGCCCGGCTGCCGTGTGCCCCGCGGCCCAGGGGGCAGCGAGTCACCACTTGGCGTCACGAACAGGATACGTGACCAGCCTGCCATCTGCGGGTAATGTGCGCCTAAAGAAGTGTTTTCTGCCTTGAATGTGGCGCCCGCCCCAGAAGAACGGGCGCCATTATGTGCGTGCTAAAGAACAACAGAATGGAATCTCCCGTCGTGGGCCGGGTCCCAGAATGGCTCCAAAAGCAGGCCCTGCCCCTTGCAACAGTGACTGTCCGCATAGATGTGTCCGTCAAAGCGGGGAGGCCGACACAGGGAGTGACCGACAGCAAAGTGCCATGGGACCGCCCCCAAAAGAGGAGAGGCGGTGGAGAGAAGCTGCGTAAAGACCGGGAGGTGTCAGGCCGAGCTGACGCAGTCGCGGGAGCAGGTCGGAGTGATGTCCCTGTCCCAAATGCGGCTGGCGCTGCTCCATCCCTGGTCCCCCTGCAGCCTGAGGCTGATGACCAGGCTGGGTCAGCCTGCAGAAACCAGGGGTTCCCCCGGAGGGGGCCCCACTGTTAAACTGTTTTAGTTAACTGGACTGTACATAAGTTGCCCGGAAGGGTGCAGATGACTTCATGTTTGCTACCCAGTTACCCGTCAGGGTACAGAGACTGACAGGCTGAGGACTGTGAGAAGCCGGACGTTGACATTGTACATAGTTTAGCACTTCTTAAAGTGCATCCTATTGGTTTTATAATTACAAATATACCTCAGAACAAAAACCCGTTTGGCGTGGCGGAAGACGAGGTCCAGGATTGGATCGTCTATGTCCTGCAGCCATGCCCAGGGCCTACGTTGAGGGTTTGTGGACGGGTCCCTCATGCTGCTACTGTTGCACCCTGGTGCTGGAACTGTCTTGAAAATTGTTTTATATGACAATACTCTTATGATGTTTTATAATGTAACCAGTAACGTTAAAAGAAATGTGCCTCCCATAAAGGGAAGAAATGTTGTTTTATGGTCAAATATGCTGATGCATCTTAAAAATTTTGCATGTCAGTTATGCCTGGTTTTGCTCTGTTCCAGCCCGCGGACGTGCTGTGTTTTACCGGGGGGGGGAATGTGGCGCCCCTGAGTGTTCAGTCGCCACAGCGGTACTGCACCTCACCCAGAGGTGTGGTGTCTCCCTTCACTCAGGTAAGATGGGAGTGCTGCACAGAACCCCCCAAAACACCTGCATCCAACATGCAGAGTGCAGCTGCTGAGCCCTGTCCCTGGCTGGAGTGGGGGGAACCCAAAGGTAGGGGGAACCAGTAGTGGGTGTGGGTGGAGGAAGCCGTTAGAGGGAGCACTTATACAGTAGGTATATAATGGGAAGCCATCTTAGGGTGGCAGTTCAGAACAGAATGGTCAGTCAGTCTACCATTGGGCCCTATAAGACGTTCTTCATCTCCCGTTGCAGTGGGGTTTTTATTTGTCCAAAAAAAAGACTGGGGGTTGCGGCCCCGCCTTGATTTTCGCGAGTTTAATCGGATCACGGTCTGGGATGCATATCCTCTCCCTCTCATCCCCGACCTCTTTAGAAAAAAATTTGGCTCCTACGATTTGATTAAACTAGACCACAGGGGGGCTTATAATCTCATTCACATTGAGGAGATGAGTGGAAGATGGCCTTCAATACTCCTGAGGGGCACTATGAAAAGCTTGTGATGGCATTTGGGTTGACTAATGCTCCCGCTTTCTTTCAACACTGTTAGTGACATTTTTAGTCATCTGGCAGGTAGATCACAACAAACCAATCTTGATGACATATTAATTTACTTACCTCCAGTCACATCAGGTACATATCAGGCAGGTCTTACAGATACTCAAAGATAATAAATTATTTGTCAAACCAGAGAAATGCATGTTCTCCATTCAGGGTTAGTTCTTATCATTCACCGTTTTTGCATGGATCTGGCCAAAGTCCGGACGGTACTGGATTGGTATTATATTCAAGACTTAAAGGCGTTACAAAGTTTTTTGGGTTTCGCCAGCTACTACTGTAAGTTCATCAAAAACTTTTCGGTAGTGGCCAAACCTCTGATGGACGATTTTGCCAAATAGAAAAAAAAATTAAGATTTTATTATTTTACTTTCCATTCTTGTAGCTAAACACAATCCAGCTAAGTTTAAAATTGAAATGAAGCCCCTGTACCCCCCTCTCTAGGTGCTTCTGTACCAAGTCTTCCCTGGTCCAGGATGGTCTCTATATCACAGGCTCCAGCAATAACCTATTGACACATGATTGTGGCAGCCCTCACGTGCTGATATATCACAGTGCCAATAGAAGTGGGAAGCGGCACAGAAATCACAAAATAAAGGCAGTGTTTGTGGTAATGCAAGAATCCAGCAAGCAGAGTAATCCACATGTCATACAACAGCCCAACATGGATGATGAAAAGCTGCGTCTTCAGGCGTCTGTGTAAGAACATCACATTTTTGTTTTCCTTCCAGAATAAGCACCAAATGGAATAGCTGAATGCCAGGATACAGAGATCGGCGGGGGGCAGGGAAGCGCTGTCTGCTGGATTTTGTGCTGGTTTCACAAGCGGTCACCCTGCAGTTTTCTCCGGATAATGCTGTGGAGACTTTTCACAACACATCTAATAATTGTGAACCTTCCACTCACATGTTTATTATCTTGTCCGCTGGTCAGACTGGGGGGGATGAAAGCTGGAAAAGGGATGAAGAATGATCCTTATTACATATAATGGGTGCACTGAGCGATTGTGAAAAGTCGCAGAGGACTGAGAGCAGAAGGGCAGAGGGTTTCCTCTTCCTCACAGGGACCAGCACAGAAGCCGGAGCAGAAGGGCAGAGGGTTTCCTCTTCCTCACAAGGACCAGCACAGAAGCCGGAGCAGAAGGGGAGACAAGGGCTGAGCCACTTACACAGACAGAAAGCTGAGGAGAGGAGGGCATGTTATTACTCCAGGATCCGCTCCATTCATTCCCTATGTGGCATTCAAGCGCTGAGCTCGGCTTTTCCGGAGCCCCATAGAGAATGAATGGAGCTGCAGTTGATCCCTGACTTTCCACTCCTTCCCGATCAGACGATGGCTCGCAGCGGTCAGACCCCACGATCAGTAAGTGATCACCGAGCCTGTGGATAAGTGATAACTTGTTTTCTTCAGACATCCCCTTTAAGTAATGGAGCATGCCAGTGTAGCACCCTGAGGATTCGGCTGCTACAGGGGTATTGCACCTCAAGCCAGAGGTGTGATATTCCACTCCCGGGTAAGGATGGAGTGTGGAACTGAGCTCAGTAGGCTGCATGCACTACATACATCCCATTTCCGGGGGACAGATCGATGGTACTCCCACTAGGTATATGTGCAGGTACGACAGTGTCTGTCCCTGGCTGGAGTGGGAGGGGGGTGGAACATCCCAGTAGTGTAGGGGCAGATAGGGGGAGCAGTCTGGGTAAAGCTAGGAGCTCATTGGGTGCTGGTCACCTGAGCTCACACATAGAGGGAGTATATAAGGTGGGCACCATCTTAGGACAGGGTCTTTTGTAGAGTGAGACAGTCTGTCTTTTGTAGAGTCAGAGGAGCAGAGCAGAGGAGCTCAGCCAGAAGGACCCAGAGAGGAGTTGTGGTTCCGGCTGGGCCCAGCTCCAAGGCCAAGAGAGAGAGAGGAGTCAGAAGGACCCAGAGAGAAGGAGAAGGAACCCCAAGACCCCAGAATACAAGCAACAGGGTGAAGGGTTGGCACCTAGGGTACCGGATCCCAAGCTGGCAGAGAGAAAAGCACACCTTAGCCAGAGACCGGAGGTTGTGGGCAGGATCTGCCACGACCCTCACCAAATCCACCAGGAAGGCAGACCAAGTATAGGGTCAGGGAACCCAGAAGAGGTGTACCCACCAAGAGACCCGAGGGAACCGGACATAGGTGGATCCCTGGTGAGAACGGCCAGAAGAGAGGGAAAGTCAGACAGGAGCTCAGGACCACGCTCCAGAATTACTTGGGGGTTGGCCGAGTCCAGGACCTGGTGGATGCAGCACGGCTCGGGTGGTCGCTTCAGGCCAGAGTGACCATAAGAACACCCGTAAGTAAAAACCCCTGAACTGCACAGCCCGACTCTGAGTCTTCTTGCTGATTCATCCTGCACCTGCACAACCACCATCCTCTACATCTGACCCCCTGAGGCTATACCCCTCCCGTTGGGGGTTATACTACCAGAGCTGCACACACACCACCAGCCTCAGCGGACCCTGCTGCAGCGGCGGCCGTATTGCCCGCAAATCAACGGGTGGCGTAGTCGACACTAAAGAACATCCAGCAACATCTGTAGGACTGCCACACACTGAGCTTGACACCCTGGGCACGGACCGGGTCACCGCCACTCGGAGACTACAACCCCCATCTGATCCGGCTCCGGGTATCCCCCAAACAACACTGGCCCAGGGGGCGCGTCAACTTTGGCGTAGTCGGCAGGATTTCATGCCCACAACAACCGGGTACTGCGTGCCTGAAGAAAAGTTCACCGTTACCTCAAAAAGAAGTCTCCCGCCGGTTCCGGAGGGTCCCCGCCAACGGACCCCATCACAGGTCGTTTCCCGCCGGTTGTCCGCCATTTGCAGCTTATTCCCGCCATTTCCAGAAGATTTCCCGCCTTGGAAGAGCGGATGCCATTATGGGCGTGCCAGAGGGTGGCAAAAGGCCACCTCCCATCGTGGGCCAGGTCGAAGAATGGCGCCAAAAGCGGAAACCGCGCCCACCAACAGAGACTGTGATGCTGGAAGTGTCCATCAGCGTGAGAGAACTGCCCCTGGAACTGACAATCACTAAGTTGCCCCGGGACCACCCTCAATGTGGGCGGAGACAGAACAAGAGAGCGAAGATGGGTGCAGCCTGGAGGAGTCTGGAGAGAGCGCACCCGGAGACAAGAAGTCTGGAGAGGACTCCGGAGAAGTCGTACCCGGAGATGGAAGGAGAGTCAGGCAGCACCGACCCAGTGGTCAGGAGCCTGCTGCAAGCAACAACCCCACTAGGCTTAGTGGAGATCCTGGCACAGTTCCCCCGAGACCGGGAGTGTGCGCAGACCGAGCTGGAGCGCCTCGCACGGAGGATGGCCCAGGTACAGCGAGAGACGCTGACGGAGTGGAGCCGAGAGATGGCCCTGCAGGCAAGAACCCGCCAGCGAAGCACGCCACCCGAGACGAGGAGACAGACCGCCTCTGAGGATGGTGCAGGAGGAGTGAAGGCCGGAGACGGCGCCGAGAAGGGAGCTGAACAGACGGAGGCAGGTAAAGGGGACGTCATTACCCCGAGCCGAGAAGCCGTGAGCCTGCCCCAGCTCCCCGTCGCAGAGCCCGAAATTCCCCCTGCCGTGCCCGTCGCTGCATCGTCACCGCTCCAGACAAGGCCTCAAGCAGAAGCCGCGGCCGCGACCCCTGTGACGTCACGCGCCTCAACCCTGAGCGCGGCAAAGCAGGAAACACCACCGGCCTGGTCGCAAGGTCTAGTACCCCCCGGCGCCGCAGTTCCAACAGCGCCCTCTACCTCCACTGAGCCACCGGCCTGGTCGCTGGGCCAAGTTACCCCGGGCGCCGCCATCTTCGCGGTGCCCTTTACCTTCAGGGTGCCCCAAGCCTGGTCGCAAGGCCTAGTGAACCCGGGCGCCGCTACCACCACCGCGCCCTCAACGTCCACCGTGCCGCACCTGGGTGAAGACTTGTTTGCCCAGCACACGTGCCCGGATGGGCAGCCCTTTATATGGCCACCGGAGTTCCACCATCCCCGACTCCGGAAAGAAAGACCCCTAGATGAGCCCCTGATTCCGGTTCCGAAGCCCGTTAAGATCACCCCACTCTCATTGGAGGAAGCGCAGTTTGCGTGGGACCCCACCGGAGGAGACCTCATGGGATTCACCCAAGAGACTCGGGCAGCCGCAGCTGAGCGTGCGGAGTGCTGCCGGCAGCAGTTAGAGGTCTTTGACCGGGAGCGAAGAGAGAGGCGGGTCCGAGAGCAGCGGCTGCAGGAACAGAGTGCAGAGCAGAAGAGCCGGACCAGGAGGAACCCCCGTGCAGCCCACGGTCCCCGTACCACCGGGACTGTAATTAAATTCCAACTGCAGCACGGTTGGGGTTTCATCAGGGATCATCACACCCCCGGCGACGTCTTTGTCACCCGCAGAGACGTGGAGTCCCATCTGCCGGAGGGACACAGAGGTCGTGACCTATATGTAGGGGACGAGGTCACGTTCACCCGGCACAAGTGTGCCAAAGGACCCTACGCCCTCCATGTACACCGGCTGACGGAGGAGGAGCTACGGTGTGAAGAGGAGCAAGAGGACCCGGACGGGTCTGAAGGAGGAGCAGGAGTACGCCGTCATTAAAGTACGGTAAAGAGACTGTACATAGTTACCCGTCAGGGTATATGCCATGCTGCTAACTTAAAATAAGGTCCCCGTTGGGACAAGTGTGAACTGTTCCAGTGTGTCCCATCTCCCCACAGGCTGAGGACTGTGAGCAGCCATCCCTTTTCCCCATTGGTCGAGGACTGAGAGCGGCCATATCCCCTTGTATATAGTTGCGCTTTCTAAGGCGCCCCCTACCGGTTTTATAGGAAACTGTTGTTTTTCTTGAAGAGACTGTCGCACTTTACCCGGTCACAAGTTGCACCGTGGCCGGAGGAACAAGAGTGTTATTTATGAAAAATGTTTATATGAAAAAGTTTTATGCTGATAGTATATATGATATTTTATATGTTTATGTTTTATGAAAAAAATTGTATGTTTGTGGATGTTTTTGTTCTCTTACAGCCCGAGGACGTGCTGTGATTTACCAGGGGGGAATGTAGCACCCTGAGGATTCGGCTGCTACAGGGGTATTGCACCTCAAGCCAGAGGTGTGATATTCCACTCCCGGGTAAGGATGGAGTGTGGAACTGAGCTCAGTAGGCTGCATGCACTACATACATCCCATTTCCGGGGGACAGATCGATGGTACTCCCACTAGGTATATGTGCAGGTACGACAGTGTCTGTCCCTGGCTGGAGTGGGAGGGGGGTGGAACATCCCAGTAGTGTAGGGGCAGATAGGGGGAGCAGTCTGGGTAAAGCTAGGAGCTCATTGGGTGCTGGTCACCTGAGCTCACACATAGAGGGAGTATATAAGGTGGGCACCATCTTAGGACAGGGTCTTTTGTAGAGTGAGACAGTCTGTCTTTTGTAGAGTCAGAGGAGCAGAGCAGAGAAGCTCAGCCAGAAGGACCCAGAGAGGAGTTGTGGTTCCGGCTGGGCCCAGCTCCAAGGCCAAGAGAGAGAGAGGAGTCAGAAGGACCCAGAGAGAAGGAGAAGGAACCCCAAGACCCCAGAATACAAGCAACAGGGTGAAGGGTTGGCACCTAGGGTACCGGATCCCAAGCTGGCAGAGAGAAAAGCACACCTTAGCCAGAGACCGGAGGTTGTGGGCAGGATCTGCCACAACCCTCACCAAATCCACCAGGAAGGCAGACCAAGTATAGGGTCAGGGAACCCAGAAGAGGTGTACCCACCAAGAGACCCGAGGGAACCGGACATAGGTGGATCCCTGGTGAGAACGGCCAGAAGAGAGGGAAAGTCAGACAGGAGCTCAGGACCACGCTCCAGAATTACTTGGGGGTTGGCCGAGTCCAGGACCTGGTGGACGCAGCACGGCTCGGGTGGTCGCTTCAGGCCAGAGTGACCATAAGAACACCCGTAAGTAAAAACCCCTGAACTGCACAGCCCGACTCTGAGTCTTCTTGCTGATTCATCCTGCACCTGCACAACCACCATCCTCTACATCTGACCCCCTGAGGCTATACCCCTCCCGTTGGGGGTTATACTACCAGAGCTGCACACACACCACCAGCCTCAGCGGACCCTGCTGCAGCGGCGGCCGTATTGCCCGCAAATCAACGGGTGGCGTAGTCGACACTAAAGAACATCCAGCAACATCTGTAGGACTGCCACACACTGAGCTTGACACCCTGGGCACGGACCGGGTCACCGCCACTCGGAGACTACAACCCCCATCTGATCCGGCTCCGGGTATCCCCCAAACAACACTGGCCCAGGGGGCGCGTCACCAGCAGAGAAGGTGGGAGGAGGCGCTGGTTACACAGGAGACTTTACCTCTGGAGGCCGCATATAGGGCATGTGAGGGGAGGACACTTCCCATATTCATCATTACTGAACCCCCGCTCTGTGCGGCTCTTATCTGAGCTGCAGGGGACGCAGCAGTTACTAATCAGTCGCTCTCTGTTCACTTGCAGCCGTCCGAGCTCTGCTGTGCCTGTTAGGGGTGAAGTTCGGGTCCTTCGAGGCATCTACTATGCAGCCTGCACAGCAGATCACAGCCCGAGCACAGCGTCTCCGGGTAAATCTCCACCTTGTGAGTTGCTTCTTGTGCAGCAGCCCCATGCAAGTTGCTCTGCTCTCCTCGGCCAGCTCCTGCTGAATACTGAGCTCCTCTGCCCAATCTAGGAGCTCAATAGCCCTGATCACGTCAGTGGTAGCCCAGCGCTGCTGGATCAGATTTACAAATGGCAAACTAATCAGCCCTAGGTATTTCTAATATGTGCAGAGCAGGCGACATAAGTCTGACCGGTGTCCTCATAGACCTTTCCTCAGCCGGGGTCTAATAGGAGCAGTAAAATGGCCATCATGGGGTCCATTGTTAGATCTCAGCTGCCATAGAAACTCATTAGCACCATGATCATGCCTCCCTCTACTGTCTAAAGTGCCTAAATGCTGTGGAAGCCCCCTACTGTGTCATTCAATGGATTAAGCTGCCAGGATCAAGGTTGGCTCCACTGTGGGCAGCTGAGGCAGGAGCAGGACTGTGTTATACAGCCACACTTCTGCCGCAGATCTTGTAAGGACCTGCCTGATGATAATGTGTCCTATAGAGCAGGTCTTGGTACCGGACTGCCCTGTACATATTTACCACTAGCTGGGAACCAGTTACTTACAAGGTCTAGTTTCGAATGTGTTTCCAGGATCTGTAGTTATCAGCATTTTATCCTTAAGGCTGAGTTATAATATCACTGTAACACTCTCGCCCTGTACCTGTATACCTGCCCTGTGTGCTGCACAAAGTATATAACAAAATGTGTGTACACAGATATCTATCTCCTGAATGGTATTACTGCTAGATCTCCTGTACATAGAAATATGAGGTTCTTAGCGCACATTTTGAGCAAATTGTGCGAGCCCATCTGCCAACGTCAAGGCGACCTCTTCAGATGGGTCCCTACACTAACATTACACTAACTTACTAACTGGGACTAGTTTTTTGTATTATTATTATTACCACCATTTTTACTATTTATTATTATTGCATTAATGCAATTAATTGTAACTGTTATAAAACGAATTAAAAAAATGTAATTCTAATTTTTTTTTATTAATCTTGTGATTCTAATAATGGTATTACTAAAATCCCTATGCCTAAAGCTGTTGATCCAGAAGAAGGCAAAAACCCCAGGACACCTTCAGCCAATTTGTGTCACAGGGGAAAAATTCCTTCTTGACCCCGGGAAAAGGCGATCAGTCCTAGGACCCTGGATCAAACCTAATAGTGTTATTACAAGTTATATAATATTACACTAATTATTGTACTACTGGAGTTATTTTAATTTGTTTTTATAAATCTATTTGATATGGTTATTATTACATTGTGCTATCTTATTACAGTATTATTCTTCTTTCCTTTCACTACTAATACTGCCCTATACCTACAGTGTTGATCCAGAAGAAGGCAAAAACCCCAGGACACCTTCAGCCAATTTGTGTCACAGGGGAAAAATTCCTTCTTGACCCCGGGAAAAGGCGATCAGTCCTAGGACCCTGGATCAAACCTAATAGTGTTATTACAAGTTATATAATATTACACTAATTATTGTACTACTGGAGTTATTTTAATTTGTTTTTATAAATCTATTTGATATGGTTATTATTACATTGTGCTATCTTATTACAGTATTATTCTTCTTTCCTATCACTACTAATACTGCCCTATACCTACAGTGTTGATCCAGAAGAAGGCAAAAACCCCAGGACACCTTCAGCCAATTTGTGTCACAGGGGAAAAATTCCTTCTTGACCCCGAGAAAAGGCGATCAGTCCTAGGACCCTGGATCACACTGCTATTCTACCTACTACTATTACTACTGTTATTTTATTACTTTCTTACTATTATCATTAGTATTATTACTCATATTACACTAATACGGATATACTACCACTATATTACTACCATCCCTTTCCCCCTAGGGATCTTAAGGTGCAGTTCTGTCCTCCTCCTCCTATTCTGTCCTCCTCCTCTTCCATCCTCCTCCACTTTCGTCCTCCTCCTCTTCCGTCCTCTTCCTCTTCCGTCCTCCTCCTCTTCTGTCCTCCTCCTCTTCCGTCCTCCTCCTCTTCCGTCCTCCTTCTCTTCCGTCCTCCTCCTCTTCTGTCCTCCGCCTCTTCCGTCCTCCGCCTCTTCTGTCCTCCGCCTCTTCCGTCCTCCGCCTTTTCTGTCCTCCGCCTCTTTCGTCCTCTTCCTCTTCCGTCCTCTTCCTCTTACGTCCTCCTCCTCTTCGGTCCTCCTCATCTTCCGTCCTCCTCCTCTTCCGTCCTCCTTCTCTTCCGTCCTCCGTCTCTTCCGTCCTCCGCCTCTTCTGTCCTCTGCCTCTTCCATCCTCCGCTTCTTCCGTCCTCCGCCTCTTCCGTCCTCCTTCTCTTCCATCCTCCTCCTCTTCCGTCCTCCTCCTTTTCCGTCCTCCTCCTCTTCTGTTCTCCTCCTCTTCCGTCCTCCGCCTCTTCCGTCCTCCATCTCTTCCGTCCTCCGCCTCTTCCGTCCTCTTCCTCTTCCGTCCTCCTCCTGAGACGTAATAAATAGCATTAAAGCTGCAGTAATTATTTATATTATATATACACACTGCTCAAAAAAATAAAGGGAACACTCAAATAACACATCCTAGATCTGAATGAATGAAATATTCTCATTGAATACTTTGTTCTGTACAAAGTTGAATGTGTTGACAACAAAATCACACAAAAATCATCAATGGAAATCAAATTTATTAACCAATGGAGGCCTGGATTCGGAGTCACCCCCAAAATTAAAGTGGAAAAACACACTACAGGCTGATCCAACTTTGATGTAATGTCCTTAAAACAAGTCAAAATGAGGCTCAGTATTGTGTGTGGCCTCCACGTGCCTGTATAACCTCCCTACAACGCCTGGACATGCTCCTGATGAGGTTGCGGATGGTCTCCTGTGGGATCTCCTCCCAGACCTGGACTAAAGCATCCACCAACTCCTGGACAGTCTGTGGTCCAATGTGACGTTGGTGGATGGAGTGAGACATGATGTCCCAGATGTGCTCAATGGGATTCAGGTCTGGGGAACGGGCGGGCTAGTCCATAGCTTCAATGCCTTCATCTTGCAGGAACTGCTGACATACTCCAGCCACATGAGGTCTGGCATTGGGCACAACCCCCATCTGTGGACGTCTGGCCCTCATCCCACTCTCATGGAGTCGGTTTCTAACCGTTTATGCAGACACATGCACATTTGTGGCCTGCTGGAGGTCATTTTGCATGGCTCTTGAAGTGCTCCTCCTGTTCCTCCTTGCACAAAGGCAGAGGTAGGGGTCCTGCTGCTGGGTTGTTGCCCTCCTATGGCCCCCTCCACGTCTCCTGGTGTACTGGCCTGTCTCCTGGTAGCGCCTCCAGCCTCTGGACACTACGCTGACAGACGCAGCAAACCTTCTTGCCACAGCTCGCAATGATGTGCCATCCTGGATGAGCTGCACTACCTGAGCAACTTCTGTGGGTTGTAGAGTCCACCTCATGCTACCACGAGTGTGAAAGCACAACCAACATTCAAAAGTGACCAAAACATCAGCCAGAAAGCATTGGTACTGAGATGTGGTCTGTGGTCTCCACCTGCAGAACCACTCCTTTATTGAGTGTGTCTTGATAATTGCCAATAATTTCCATCTATTATCTATTCCATTTGCACAACAGCATGTGAAATTGATTGTCAATCAGTGTTGCTTCCTAAGTGGACAGTTTGATTTCACAGAAGTTTGATTTACTTGGAGTTATATTCTGTTGTTTAAGTGTTCCCTTTATTTTTTTGAGCAGTGTATATTTTCTCATGTCATGTATTTACTACTAAAAGTAATTTTTTACATTTAGGTTTCATTAAGTGTTTTACACCGACTATTACAGACTTATTGTTTCCCTGCACATTCAAGTTTTGTGTTTTCTTTGGGCATAGATCAGCTAATAGGCACTCAGGAAAAAAAAACAGATGAAAGATCTACAAACTCTCCCTTAAGACTAAGGAGCTCACTGATAGATTCTCAGTTAGCTAATTTTGCAGCCAGCAATAGACAGTGCAGCACAGATGCTACAGAAGGCAACATTTTTAATGAAACTCAATTACAGAAATCGATTTTAGCCCCAAATACTTGCATTAAAGTAAAAAAAATGGCCCCAAAGCTGGACAACCGCTTTAACTCCTTACCAACATCTGCCGTACATGTATGGTATAAGTCAGTAGCGGGTGTATGGAGCAGGGTCAGCTCGCCCCGTACATGGCAGATAATGGCTGTGACAAACAACCAGGACCTGCCTCTAACAGCTGCGAGTGGAGCGAAGATCTGCCCACCACTGTTAACCTGTTCAGTGCTGCTGTCAATCTCTAACAGCAGCATTAACAGCGCGCCAGCATTGGGACGCGTCGTTCCATACGCCCACCGGCGCTCCTGTGACGCGATCATAGGGCGCCGATGGACTGCTATGACATCCGGGGGTCTGCTGAAGCCTCCGTGCCTGTCATTATAAAGCTTCATTTGGGCTGTAAAGAAGACCGTGGTTTTGCTATATGGAGCATTACTGTGGTATCGCTGTATATAGCACAAGCAATCGGATGATGTATACAAATACAGTGAAAAAAAGTATATATATATTTATTAAAACCCCACACGTTCAACTCACCTCCCACTAAAAATAAAGATAATAAAAATATACACATTTTGTGGTTTGGTCTCTTTCAGAGAAATACAATCTATCAAAATATAAAAAAAAAAACGATCAGTGAACACAGAAAAAAATTCAAAAAGACAAAATTGCATTTTTTCGTTCGCCTCAATACTGCAGAAAATCCTGTAAGAAGCGATGACCATGACATATGTGTCCCAAAATGTTATCAATAAAGTCCTCTTGCCCTTCATAAAATAAGCCCCCACACAGCTCCATCAACCCGGAAACTGAAAATGTTTCGGGTCTCAGAAAAAATGGTGACAGCATCAAAAAAAAGTTTTTTTCTTTTGCCAAAACTATTGGAGAAGTTTGTTCTTGCTGTAATCACACTGAGGAGTAGGATCCTATTACCAGGTCATTTTTACCACACAATGTGCGCCGTTAAAACCGTTCCCAGAAAAACAATGTCAGGCTTTTTTTTTCGCACTTTTACTGCACTTGAAATGTTTTTCCCGTTTTCTAGGACTATGTGGTAAATGAATGGTGTCATTTATAAGGACAGCTCATCCTACAAAATAACAAGACCTCACACTATGTGGACAGATATCAAAAAGTTATAGCCCTTGGAAAAAGCGGAGGAAAAAACTGAAAAAAAACATAAATTGGTTATGTCGGGAAGGGGTAAAGCTGAAGAAACGCATGTAAGAGCAGAATATGGAGGAAGGTCAGATATCACAGACTGGTGGATACTACCTGCTCCATCGCTGGCAGAATACTCGACCCCCATGGTGTCCGCTGATATCTTCTCTTGTAGCAACGTCTCCAAACTCTATAAAACATCGGGAACAGTCAGCAGAGGGTTTGATGATTGGCTCATATTGGCGATATACTCAGGGGCATTACTGGGGCCAGGGAAGATTGGGAATGAATAGCGTATTGACTGTTAGAGATGTGATCTCTTCCATTAAAGGGGATGTCTAGTTGGAACAAGTTATCACTGATCTCTGGATAGGTGATGACCTGTCCCAGTGGGAGCACCCCTTTATTATGTGGTATATATGGAGGATGTGATATCATGCAGAGTTCTAGCAGTATTACACTTCGGTCCGTTCTGCGTGCATCTGAGCCATTCCCTATGGAGGAGCGGAGCTGGGGGGAAATATCAGGATCTCGTCGCTGGATCCATCCAGATGGGAGATGTAACGAGTGCGGCGCCCCCCACTGGTGTCTCAGCGTATTATGTGTTGAGGAATAATAACTTATTGTCTGGTAAATGTGCTGATTCCTGTGAGTTGTGATCGCTGAGTGCGTGTGATGGGATGTGGCTCCGTCCGTTATATTATATCACGTCTTATACCTATAATCTCTCGCTGATCGCAGGTGTCTGTCTTCACACTCAGATGAGAAGGAACAAACTGACGATATAGGACTTTTTTTTTTTTTTTCCAAATTCAAACCGAGCAATCCTATTGGCTGAGTATTAATGCAGTTACCATGGTGACAGAAGTAGCAGCAGATTTAAAGGGACAAAACACTAATATTGTACTAAAGTGTATTTTATTATATATTTCACATAACTGACTGGGTACACCTTGGTGTGGGTGGGATGGCTTTTTTTAAATCAAAAACCATGTTTACTAAGTACCCTATATTATATATATTCACTATTGCTTTTTACTTACTTATAGCAGGGTATATGCTCATATTGTTTCTATCCTAAGTTTGTCTATTTTCTAATAGAGACATGACCAGTCCTCTTTAGAATTTTATAGTGACCCCATTGAGGTCATGGACTGATATTGGGGATTGCAGAGTTGGGGCAAGGTGACAGGTGACAGTAAGTGACATCAAATGAAGGCTATGGTGCATACACAGTAAATCAGTCGTGTTATTCCACAGAAATGCTGTTCTATAAGGCTGTGTGCCCACGTAGCGTTTTTCAAGCGTTTATGCTGCGGAATTTCCGCAGCGGAAACGCTTGTAAAACGCTAGGTAATCCGCACCCCATGGTCCCCAAGGGGATTCCGCATGTTCTATGCACATGCTGCGGATTTTTCCACAGCGTTTATGCTGCGCAGAAAAATCCGCAGCATGTCATTTAATTTTGCGGAAGTGCAGCGGAACTCCCGCCATTGACTTGCATTGAGACGCACAGAAACCGCGACTGTACATTTTTACAAGCGGCTTCTATGTGTCTCTAAATTCGGATGGTACCCAGTTCTGGAGGAGAGGAGACTCTGATCCAGACCTGGGTACCATTGTACCTGTAAAAAAAAGAATAAAATAACAAATAAAGTTTATATTCACCTGTCCGGCGTCTTCTCTCTGAATGCCAGCAGCGCTGAAGGACCTTCGGTGACGTCACAGTCATGTGACCGCAGGCCCTTCACCGCTCTGTCTCGCGATATGCCGGCAGCCGGGAACCAGCCAGGAAGCAGCGCTGCAGCCACGCCGGGGCCTCGGGGGTAAGTATAGCTTTATTTGTTTTAATTTTTACGGTTCACACTGTATAAATCCATGCTGTTTCCATGGATTTATACAGTGTGACCTAGTTGTCAAGCACTTTCCAAGTGATGCTAATCGCCTGGAAAGTGCTTGTCAATCTGCATGCGGAAATGCATGTGAATCCGCATGTGGATCCGCATGTATTCTGCAGGAAAAAAGCATGCACAATCTGCATGCGTTTTTTTCTGCCAGGGAGATGCAGAAATGCTGCAGAAATTTTCTGCTTCATTTCTGCATCGTGGGCACATAGCCTAAAACACAAAATATCTTCATATGGTGAGGAGTTGTGTTGTGTTTTCATCATTTACATTCTAGCGTGGTGATCACATAAAATGTAAAATTCCTATTAAATAATTACTGAATGACAGTAGCCTGTATCCCTGGAGGACAAGTCATTTACCGCTTCACCAGGTTTGATGTTCTAATGCATTTAGATGTTTCAGTATTTGTATATATGTATATATATTTTTTTTCCCCCCTTAAGGGTATTCAAGCGCAGACGGTGACCAACTTCTTCCTCGCCTTTGAAGCACAGCTTTCAATTATTCCTGTCGTAAACAAGGTAAAAAGCTTAGAGCCGAACACTATCAGACTCCTTCAGTCCCGCAGCAGGTAAATCTGTGAACATCGCCGGCTCTCCTGCTGTTCCTAGTACCGATCCCTCTATGAGCGGCTGTGCAGTAATGAAGGCAGGATTCACCCCAAACTTGCTCGTCTTTTTTTTCGATTTCCAGTTCTGGTAATTAGTTATACACATGTATATATCCAGTGGTCAACTCAAAACCTGTGTATGGAAAATGAATTGTTTGCTGTATGCATCGCATTTGTAGCATGCACACTATTCATTTCATTATGGAGCGGAGTAGGAGGAGACTTTCATTACTGTTCCCTTTACTTTCTCTCTGCTGATAGGAAATGCCATGCTGTTTGCTTGTGTCCTGTGATTACAGCAGCCTGCAACAGTTTTCAAGCGTGCACTTCCCGGCTCAGGCATCAAGCAGTAAATGATAACATTAAAACGCTGCTATCCCTTTGTTAGTCACTTTTTTATCTTCTTCCCCTTCTACGAATGCTGTAGTCCGTTATTCTAGAACTGCTCTGAAAATGGTTCTCTCTGGAGTGTTGGGATTTGGGTTTAGGGTGGGTTAGGGAATTGAAGTTCAGATACTTTGTTCATGTTTTATACTATGGAATTACTATGTCATGTATGTTATTTGAAAGATGGAAAATTTGTATTTGGAGTTTTTCAATAAAAATTATTTGATTAAAAAAAAATCATGAAATTAAAATTCCTCCCGTTCTTGAGAAAGAATAGGATTTTTACTAAGAGGTAAATTGCACGTTCCTTGTTTTACAGGCACTTTACATTTTTGCTAGTTTTGTGCGATTACACAATCCCTTTCAAAGGCCAGTGCCAGTTGTACATCTCTCCCTAAAGCCTTGCTCAGCACTATATTTTATGCCAGTTTTATTATATGGTTTCTAGATTTTGTCCAGCTTTGATAAATAATTAGTATTTATACTTTTGCTTTTAGGCTGCGTGCCCACGTTGTGGATTACAAGCGTTTTTGATGCGGAATTTCCGCAGCGGAAATGCTTGTAAAACGCATGGTAATCCGCACCCCATGGTCCCCAAGGGGATTCCGCAAGTTCTATGCACATGCTGTGGATTTTTCCGCGGCTTTTATGCTGCGTTCAAAAATCCGCAGCATGTCAATTAATTTTGCGTTTCCGCAAGCGAAATTGCCTTGTGCAATGCATTAAAAACGCAAGGCAATTCCGCATGTGGAATACGCGAGATAAACGCACGAAAAACGCGCGATAAATGCGTGCGGAATTCCGCATGCGTTTTTCCGGGAGAGGACTTGCAGAAATGAAGCAGAAATTTTCTGCTTCATTTCTGCAACGTGGGCACATAGCCTGAGGCTGAGTTCACACGATGCGTTTTTCATGCGTTTCCGCGGCATTTTTGCAGTTGCGTAAACGCCGCGGAAACGCATGAAAAACGCATGGTAGAAGGGCAGCAATGTTCCCCAATTGAAATCCGCATGTGCAGGTTTGCCTTGGTTAAAACTGCACAATCCTTTACTGGACTGGTCTACTAATGAGATTAAGTCTTGGAGTCCTAAGTGCTATGATAAATGTTGTAATGGTCGCATTGCGGCTGTGGAAAAAGGAGAATTATCTGTACCTATTCAGGATTTTTGGAAGGTTTTTTCAGAGGAGGAGTCGCAAGTTTTACCTCCTCATAGGGACTATGATTGCACCATTGAGTTTGTTTCTGGAGCTACTCTTCCCAAGAGTCGCTTATTAAATCTGACTATCCCTGAAAGAAAGGCCTTGGAGGAATACATACAGACGAGCTTGGCTGCTGGTCACATTAGACCTTCTAAGTCGCCTGTGGCCGTTGGATTTTTCTTTGTTAAAAAAAAAGACGGTGGTTTACGTCCATGTCTGGACTTTCGTGAAATTAATAAGATTACCGTACGCAATTCCTACCCATTGCCGTTAATTCCAGACTTGTTTAACCAGTTAGTGGGGACCAAGTGGTTCTATAAAATTGATCTCCGGGGGGCATACAATTTGTTACGAATGAAGGAGGGTGATGAATGGAAAACTGCTTTTAACACTCCGGTAGGTCATTTTGTGAATCTGGTGATGCCCTTCGGTCTTACCAATGCACCCGCGTTTTTTCAGAACCTTATTAATGACATCCTGAGACCTTTGATTGGCAAGAATGTAGTTGTGTATTTGGATGACATTCTGATTTATTCACCAGATCTGGATTCCCATTGGCAGAGCGTACGTGAGGTGTTGCAGTTATTGAGTGATAATTCACTTTTTGCTAAGCTGGAGAAATGTGAGTTTGCTGTGCAGAGAATTAGTTTTTTGGGCTACATTATCTCCAGCGAGGGCTTTGAGATGGATCCGGTGAAGGTTCAGGCTGTGCAGGAATGGCCTAGGCCTATTGGTTTGAAATCGATACAGAGATTTTTGGGTTTCGCCAATTATTACAGGAAATTCATTAAGAATTTTTCTATAATTGTTAAGCCACTGACTGATCTCACCAGGAAAGGTGCGAATACGGTCCAGTGGACTACTGAGGCCATTGAAGCTTTTGTGTATCTCAAGGAGAGGTTCAGTTCTGCCCCCATCCTTATGCAGCCTGATGAGACCAAGCCTTTTTTGGTCGAGGTTGATGCTTCTTCGGTGGGGGTCGGTGCAGTTTTGTCTCAGGAGAACAAGGATGGAGTACATCCCTGTGATTTTTTTTCAAAAAAATTTTCAGAAACCGAACTTAATTACGATGTTGGTAATCGGGAATTGTTGGCTATTAAACTTGCGTTTGAACATTGGCATAATTTCTTGGAAAGTGCTAAATTTCCTGTTCAGGTTTTCACAGATCATAAGAATTTGATCTATCTGGATGCTGCCAAACGCTTGAATGCCCGTCAAGCTAGGTGGGCACTTTTTTTTTCTCGGTTTAATTTTTCTGTTACCTATATCCCTGGTACTAGGAATGTTAAAGCCGATGCTTTATCTCGCAGCTTTTCCCCCATGGTTGGTACCGAGGAGGAGGAGAGCATTTTACAGGAAGGAGTTGTGGTAGCAGCATTAGACTCTGTTTTGGAAGAAGGGATTCTGAAAGCCCAAGAGGATGCCCCATCTAACACTCCTCATGGGAGATTGTTTGTGCCTAGAACCTCTAGGAGAGATTTGTTTGTGGGGTATCATGAGTCTCGGTTGGCAGGTCATCCAGGAATTTCTGGGACTAAGAGACTTATCAGTTGCAGTTTTTGGTGGCCCGGGTGGCAGAAGGAAGTCATCAAGTGGGTGCGTCAGTGTACGGTGTGTGCTAGGTCAAAGGCTTCCCATACCCCTGCTGCGGGGTTGCTTTGACCTCTGGAGGTTCCTAGTGCGCCTTGGACGCATTTGGCAATGGATTTTATTACTGACCTTCCTGTGTCCGAGGGTTTCACTGACATCTGGGTGGTCATGGACCGTTTTAGCAAGATGTGTCATTTGGTTCCATTCATTAAGCTACCCTGCGCTAAGACACTCGCTAAGGCGTTTGTTAAGGAAATTGTCAGGCACCATGGCGTTCCCACCGACATTGTTTCTGATAGGAGACCTCAGTTTGTGGCTCGCTTTTGGCGTGCTTTTTATGACAGGTTGGGAGTCCATTTGTCATTTTCGTCTGGTTATCATCCTGAGTCTAATGGACAGACTTAAAGAAAGAACCAAGATGTGGAACAGTTTTTGCGTTGATTTGTGGCAGACAATCAAGAGAGGTGGTCTGAGTTTCTGCCACTCGCAGAATTTGCTCTTAACAACCATACATCCTCCTCTGCTGGGTGTTCTTTTTTTGTTGTACTGGGAGACATCCGTCTTTTGGTTCGTTCTCCAAATTGCGGTCGGCGGTGCCGGAGGAGGAGAATTTTTCCGGTGATTTGGAGAGAGTTTGGACTAATGTACGTTGTAACCTTCAAGAGGCTAACAAAAAGTCCAAGAAGTATTTTAAGAGGAAATGTAAAGAGGTTTTGTTTACTGTGGGTGACATGGTTTGGTTGTCCTCAAAGAATCTGCGATTGAGGATTTCCTCTAAAAAATTGGGTCCGAAGTTTGTGGGGCCTTTTAAGGTGCTTCAGGTGGTTAACCAGTCTGCTGTTAGGTTGGAGGTTCCCTCCTCCTGGAAGATTAATCCTGTGTTTCATGTTTCCTTGTTGAAAAAGGCTGATGTATCGGATAGGGAGGCCACTGTCACAGTTCCTCCGGTGGTGGAAGACGGCGAATATGAAATTTCTCGTATCCTGAATTCCAGAGAGCATAGAGGGAGATTGCAGTATCTCGTCGCTTGGAAAGGTTTCGGTCCCGAGGAATAACTCCTGGGTTAAGGCGGATGATGTCTCTGCCCCTAGACTTGTCAGAGCTTTCCACAGGAGATTTCCAGATAGGCCTGGGCCTGGAGGATCCGGAGGATCCTCATAAAAGAGGGGGTACTGTTAGAACCCTCCTGTTTGTTTTTGTTTCTATCTTGTGTTTTGCGGTCACGTGACCATCTTCCTATTTATTCCAGCTCCGCCCTTCTGGCCTTGCTAGACTTCAGTGTTGTTTAGACTGTCTTTCTAGCCAGGTGCTTTTGTGCCTATCTATCTCTAGTTTGCTTGGTCCTCTGGACCTCTAGTACTTTTGTCAGTTTTTCTTTTGCTCTGCAACAACTTCTGTTAGGAGGTGTCCCATTTTTGTCCCAGTCCTTAGTTCTTTTAGGGACCCCTTCCTTTCTCTATAGGTCTCCGTTCAGACTAGCCGAGGACGAAGGCGGGTCTGTTCACAAGGAACAGATTGCCTGCTACAATGTAGGGACTCAGCTTAGTCTTACTGTGGGGACAGCTCTCCCCTTCTTTCCCTAGTTTATGTTGCAGATCATAATAATCTTGGATCTACTCATACTTAACAGACAGAACCTTCAGTGTTTCTCACTCACACACCACCTCCTCATCTCGCATCCTATCTGTCAGTGTTCCCCAAGGTTAAGTCATAGGACCCCTGCTCTTCTCCATCTACACCTTCGGCCTGGGACAGCTCATAGAGTCCCACGGCTTTCAGTATCATCTCTATGCTAACGACACAAAGATTTACCTCTCTGGACCTGATATCACCTCCTTACTAACCAGAACCCCAAAATGTCTGTTCGCTATCTCATCCTTCTTCTCTGCTAGATTTCTAAAACTTAACATGGATAAAACAGAATTCATCATCTTTCCCCCATTTCACTCAGCCTCCCCATCTGACCTATCCATCAAAATCAATGGCTGTCCACTTTCCCCAGTCCCACAAGCTCGCTGCATCAGAGTAACCCTGGACTCTAACCTCTCCTTCAAGCCACATATCAAAGCCCTTTCCTCCTCCTGCCGACTCCAACTCAAAAACATGGATCCGCATATTCCTCAACCATGAATCTGCAAAAACACTAGTGCATGCCCTCATCATCTCCCGCCTCGACTACTACAACCTCCTGCTCTGTGGCCTCCCCGCTAACACTCCCGTACCCCTCCAATCTATCCTAAACTCTGCTGCCCGACTAATCCACCTGCCTTCCGCCTACTCCCCGGCCTCTCCTCTCTGTCAAATGGTTCACCGACTCCCCATTGCCCAGAGACTCCAGTTCAAAACCCTAAGCGTGGCATACCAAGCCATCCACTACCTGTCTCCTCCATACATCTGTGACCTAGTCTCCCGGTACACACCTACACGCAACCTACGATCCTCACAAGATCTCCTTCTCTACTCCCCTCTTATCGTTTCTTCTCACAATTGCATACAAGATTTCTCCCGTGCATCCCCCCTACTCTAGAACTCTCTACCCCAAAACATCAGACTCTCGCCTACCGTGGAAACCTTCTAAAGGAACCTGAAAACCCACCTCTTCCGAAAAGCCTACAACCTGCAGTAATCATTGCTCCACCACACTGCTGCATGACCAGCTCTACCCTCACCTACTGTATCCTCACCCATCCCTTGAAGATTGTGAGACATCGCAGGTAAGGTTCTCTCTCCTCCAGTACCAGTTTGCCATTGCGTTTTTGTTCAAGATTTTTGCAATTGTGTTTGCTATGTATACCCACTTTTTCACATGTAAAGCACCATGGAATAAATGGAGCTAGAATAATAAATAATAATAATAAAGTGCCACACACAGTGTCCTGGTATCTCATCCATGCTCTTTCTATTTTATCTTTCATTTGCAGAGATATTAGCAATGAAAGTATTTGGCGCCTAATGAGTTAAAAAAAATTAAGTCCAAGTAGATGTTATCAGAGTTTTCACTGGGGGTGAGAAATTCTTCTCCCTGCATGATGCTGACCAATTATAAGCAGACGACAACACTGAAAAGAAAGATGATCACATCCCCACCATAGCTTAGAGCAGATTTCTCAGTGTCTAAGATGTAAGGATACAGACCTGGTCTCCTGGGCTAACCTCCTGCATGATTAGAGCACACAACTGACTAATACCTTTCAGTTAAGGTCTATGTGGGTGAAGGGGCAGCACAAGAGAGTTTAGTTGTGCAACATTACAAACCTTTCTAACAGCTTTCCTCCTCTTATGGCACTCTCACCTCTGCTGTTCTGCGCCTATCCCAAACTGCCTGTCCAGAAATGAGAGCACAGTGTCAGTATCACACTTAGATCCGTTGTGCTCAACTTGTACTCATTCTGCAGTGAGATTAGAGCAGACTGTCATTGCATTTCACCATAGAAGTAACCCAGAACACACTGCTCCTGTGTGAGGTGTAATAACAGCCTAATATCACTGCAGAAAGAATACAAGTTGCTTGAGCACAGAAGACATAAGTGTGATACTGGCACACTCCATAATCAGGAGAGTCAATAAAAGGGTTTGTAATGTGACACAGAGAAACTCAGCTGTGCGGCTCCTTCCTTGTCTAAGAGCTGTTACCTCTGCTTTCTAATCATGCAGAAGGTTAGACCAGGAGATCAGGACTCTCCATCATTACACATCTTAGGCTAGGTTCCCACGATGAGCTTTTGGTGAGTTTTTGATGTTGCAGAATTTCTGCACCCATTAAGATAGGTTACTTGCATTATTTCTAAAATATGCAGCGAAAAAACTCACTAAAAACTCATTGTGAGAACGTAGCTTTATACCCTAAGAAACCCGCTTTGAGCTATGGTGGGGGCGTGTTCTTCTTTTCTTTGTGTTGCTGCTTGCTTATGATTGGTCAGCATCATACAGGGGAAATCTGCAGCATATTTAAGGATTTCTCACAAGCCTCATTCGGGTAAATGCAAAAAGGTAAATAAAATTACCAAAATTTCCATAACAAAAGTGCAGCTATACCTACAGCGTATTCACACCCAGACTATAAGATTATGGCCGGTCTCTGGGTGGGTGTTTTCTTACACAGTAGTCAGAACCTACAACATTGTGGTGCCGTGCATTACATGGGCTATACTAAGGGAGTGCCTGTCAGCATAGAGCGAATACGTCCATATACCGAGCAGCAGAAAGTGTAAGAGAAGAATTATAGAAGGATGGACCATAGTGGAGCATTCCGGACTGGAGCAACATAAGGAGCCAGAAGGCTTCCCCCCGGTATTCCATGCTATGTGCTTCTTATAAAGTGACCTCTCTCCATAGACCCCTCTGTGAAGACCACCCCCTTATCCAGATGATACATTCTCACTTCCACCATATATAATGCAGACTGGCCATTTTATTTTTTTTTCAGAAAATCACCAATTTTGGGTCGTCAGCTGTAAAAGAAGAAATGCTTTACACCAGTGCTGGGAACCTATGGCAGCGTGCAGAGGGGGCAGCAGAGCCCTCCTGGGGGGCACCATGGCCGCAGCACTAGTGCTACTGGATCGGGCCGGCGGGGAGAACTCTGAGCCGCCGAGTGCCGGCACCAGCTCCGCTACTGCAGCTAGATGTGCGATCTCTCTCGGACGGAAACACATCGAGCTGAAGTGTATTGCAGCTCACGAACTAGCCAGGCCCGTGCACTGCAATACACGCTGCCGGCCAATCAGAGGCCAGCGGCTTCCGGTCAATCAGAGGCCAGCATGAATTCGGCCGGACAATCAGAGGCTAGCGGCTTCCGGACAAGCCGCTAGCTTATCGCTGAGATTGCCAGCAACAGATCATCCTTTAGTCAGCATATTGGGGCCCTTCTAACAAAAAGACATTAACTAATGCAGACATTCCTTTTAAGTACAAAGCATATGCCAGTATACTATCTGCAAAGTAAAAAATAAATACTAATCAGCCCTAGGTATTTCTAATATGTGCAGAGCAGGCGACATAAGTCTGACCGGTGTCCTCATAGACCTTTCCTCAGCCGGGGTCTAATAGGAGCAGTAAAATGGCCATCATGGGGTCCATTGTTAGATCTCAGCTGCCATAGAAACTCATTAGCACCATGATCATGCCTCCCTCTACTGTCTAAAGTGCCTAAATGCTGTGGAAGCCCCCTACTGTGTCATTCAATGGATTAAGCTGCCAGGATCAAGGTTGGCTCCACTGTGGGCAGCTGAGGCAGGAGCAGGACTGTGTTATACAGCCACACTTCTGCCGCAGATCTTGTAAGGACCTGCCTGATGATAATGTGTCCTATAGAGCAGGTCTTGGTACCGGACTGCCCTGTACATATTTACCACTAGCTGGGAACCAGTTACTTACAAGGTCTAGTTTCGAATGTGTTTCCAGGATCTGTAGTTATCAGCATTTTATCCTTAAGGCCGAGTTATAATATCACTGTAACACTCTCGCCCTGTACCTGTATACCTGCCCTGTGTGCTGCACAAAGTATATAACAAAATGTGTGTACACAGATATCTATCTCCTGAATGGTATTACTGCTAGATCTCCTGTACATAGAAATATGAGGTTCTTAGCGCACATTTTGAGCAAATTGTGCGAGCCCATCTGCCAACGTCAAGGCGACCTCTTCAGATGGGTCCCTACACTAACATTACACTAACTTACTAACTGGGACTAGTTTTTTGTATTATTATTATTACCACCATTTTTACTATTTATTATTATTGCATTAATGCAATTAATTGTAACTGTTATAAAACGAATTAAAAAAATGTAATTCTAATTTTTTTTTATTAATCTTGTGATTCTAATAATGGTATTACTAAAATCCCTATGCCTAAAGCTGTTGATCCAGAAGAAGGCAAAAACCCCAGGACACCTTCAGCCAATTTGTGTCACAGGGGAAAAATTCCTTCTTGACCCCGGGAAAAGGCGATCAGTCCTAGGACCCTGGATCAAACCTAATAGTGTTATTACAAGTTATATAATATTACACTAATTATTGTACTACTGGAGTTATTTTAATTTGTTTTTATAAATCTATTTGATATGGTTATTATTACATTGTGCTATCTTATTACAGTATTATTCTTCTTTCCTTTCACTACTAATACTGCCCTATACCTACAGTGTTGATCCAGAAGAAGGCAAAAACCCCAGGACACCTTCAGCCAATTTGTGTCACAGGGGAAAAATTCCTTCTTGACCCCGGGAAAAGGCGATCAGTCCTAGGACCCTGGATCAAACCTATTAATGTTATTACACGTTATATAATATTACACTAATTATTGTACTACTGGAGTTATTTTAATTTGTTTTTATAAATCTATTTGATATGGTTATTATTACATTGTGCTATCTTATTACAGTATTATTCTTCTTTCCTATCACTACTAATACTGCCCTATACCTACAGTGTTGATCCAGAAGAAGGCAAAAACCCCAGGACACCTTCAGCCAATTTGTGTCACAGGGGAAAAATTCCTTCTTGACCCCGAGAAAAGGCGATCAGTCCTAGGACCCTGGATCACACTGCTATTCTACCTACTACTATTACTACTGTTATTTTATTACTTTCTTACTATTATCACTAGTATTATTACTCATATTACACTAATACGGATATACTACCACTATATTACTACCATCCCTTTCCCCCTAGGGATCTTAAGGTGCAGTTCTGTCCTCCTCCTCCTATTCTGTCCTCCTCCTCTTCCATCCTCCTCCACTTTCGTCCTCCTCCTCTTCCGTCCTCTTCCTCTTCCGTCCTCCTCCTCTTCTGTCCTCCTCCTCTTCCGTCCTCCTCCTCTTCCGTCCTCCTTCTCTTCCGTCCTCCTCCTCTTCTGTCCTCCGCCTCTTCCGTCCTCCGCCTCTTCTGTCCTCCGCCTCTTCCGTCCTCCGCCTTTTCTGTCCTCCGCCTCTTTCGTCCTCTTCCTCTTCCGTCCTCTTCCTCTTACGTCCTCCTCCTCTTCGGTCCTCCTCATCTTCCGTCCTCCTCCTCTTCCGTCCTCCTTCTCTTCCGTCCTCCGCCTCTTCCGTCCTCCGCCTCTTCTGTCCTCTGCCTCTTCCATCCTCCGCTTCTTCCGTCCTCCGCCTCTTCCTTCCTCCTTCTCTTCCATCCTCCTCCTCTTTCGTTCTCCTCCTTTTCCGTCCTCCTCCTCTTCTGTCCTCCTCCTCTTCCGTCCTCCGCCTCTTCCGTCCTCCATCTCTTCCGTCCTCCGCCTCTTCCGTCCTCTTCCTCTTCCGTCCTCCTCCTGAGACGTAATAAATAGCATTAAAGCTGCAGTAATTATTTATATTATATATACACACTGCTCAAAAAAATAAAGGGAACACTCAAATAACACATCCTAGATCTGAATGAATGAAATATTCTCATTGAATACTTTGTTCTGTACAAAGTTGAATGTGTTGACAACAAAATCACACAAAAATCATCAATGGAAATCAAATTTATTAACCAATGGAGGCCTGGATTCGGAGTCACCCCCAAAATTAAAGTGGAAAAACACACTACAGGCTGATCCAACTTTGATGTAATGTCCTTAAAACAAGTCAAAATGAGGCTCAGTATTGTGTGTGGCCTCCACGTGCCTGTA
Source organism: Phyllobates terribilis (assembly GCF_046119375.1). Lineage (NCBI taxonomy): Eukaryota > Metazoa > Chordata > Amphibia > Anura > Dendrobatidae > Phyllobates > Phyllobates terribilis. The sequence continues at coordinate 486,530 of NW_027363680.1, read as the reverse complement.
TAACCTCCCTACAACGCCTGGACATGCTCCTGATGAGGTTGCGGATGGTCTCCTGTGGGATCTCCTCCCAGACCTGGACTAAAGCATCCACCAACTCCTGGACAGTCTGTGGTCCAATGTGACGTTGGTGGATGGAGTGAGACATGATGTCCCAGATGTGCTCAATGGGATTCAGGTCTGGGGAACGGGCGGGCTAGTCCATAGCTTCAATGCCTTCATCTTGCAGGAACTGCTGACATACTCCAGCCACATGAGGTCTGGCATTGGGCACAACCCCCATCTGTGGACGTCTGGCCCTCATCCCACTCTCATGGAGTCGGTTTCTAACCGTTTATGCAGACACATGCACATTTGTGGCCTGCTGGAGGTCATTTTGCATGGCTCTTGAAGTGCTCCTCCTGTTCCTCCTTGCACAAAGGCAGAGGTAGGGGTCCTGCTGCTGGGTTGTTGCCCTCCTATGGCCCCCTCCACGTCTCCTGGTGTACTGGCCTGTCTCCTGGTAGCGCCTCCAGCCTCTGGACACTACGCTGACAGACGCAGCAAACCTTCTTGCCACAGCTCGCAATGATGTGCCATCCTGGATGAGCTGCACTACCTGAGCAACTTCTGTGGGTTGTAGAGTCCACCTCATGCTACCACGAGTGTGAAAGCACAACCAACATTCAAATGTGACCAAAACATCAGCCAGAAAGCATTGGTACTGAGATGTGGTCTGTGGTCTCCACCTGCAGAACCACTCCTTTATTGAGTGTGTCTTGATAATTGCCAATAATTTCCATCTATTATCTATTCCATTTGCACAACAGCATGTGAAATTGATTGTCAATCAGTGTTGCTTCCTAAGTGGACAGTTTGATTTCACAGAAGTTTGATTTACTTGGAGTTATATTCTGTTGTTTAAGTGTTCCCTTTATTTTTTTGAGCAGTGTATATTTTCTCATGTCATGTATTTACTACTAAAAGTAATTTTTTACATTTAGGTTTCATTAAGTGTTTTACACCGACTGTTACAGACTTATTGTTTCCCTGCACATTCAAGTTTTGTGTTTTCTTTGGGCATAGATCAGCTAATAGGCACTCAGGAAAAAAAAACAGATTAAAGATCTACAAACTCTCCCTTAAGACTAAGGAGCTCACTGATAGATTCTCAGTTAGCTAATTTTGCAGCCAGCAATAGACAGTGCAGCACAGATGCTACAGAAGGCAACATTTTTAATGAAACTCAATTACAGAAATCGATTTTAGCCCCAAATACTTGCATTAAAGTAAAAAAAATGGCCCCAAAGCTGGACAACCGCTTTAACTCCTTACCAACATCTGCCGTACATGTATGGTATAAGTCAGTAGCGGGTGTATGGAGCAGGGTCAGCTCGCCCCGTACATGGCAGATAATGGCTGTGACAAACAACCAGGACCTGCCTCTAACAGCTGCGAGTGGAGCGAAGATCTGCCCACCACTGTTAACCTGTTCAGTGCTGCTGTCAATCTCTAACAGCAGCATTAACAGCGCGCCAGCATTGGGACGCGTCGTTCCATACGCCCACCGGCGCTCCTGTGACGCGATCATAGGGCGCCGATGGACTGCTATGACATCCGGGGGTCTGCTGAAGCCTCCTGCCTGTCATTATAAAGCTTCATTTGGGCTGTAAAGAAGACCGTGGTTTTGCTATATGGAGCATTACTGTGGTATCGCTGTATATAGCACAAGCAATCAGATGATGTATACAAATACAGTGAAAAAAAGTATATATATATTTATTAAAACCCCACACGTTCAACTCACCTCCCACTAAAAATAAAGATAATAAAAATATACACATTTTGTGGTTTGGTCTCTTTCAGAGAAATACAATCTATCAAAATATAAAAAAAAAAACGATCAGTGAACACAGAAAAAAATTCAAAAAGACAAAATTGCATTTTTTCGTTCGCCTCAATACTGCAGAAAATCCTGTAAGAAGCGATGACCATGACATATGTGTCCAAAAATGTTATCAATAAAGTCCTCTTGCCCTTCATAAAATAAGCCCCCACACAGCTCCATCAACCCGGAAACTGAAAATGTTTCGGGTCTCAGAAAAAATGGTGACAGCATCAAAAAAAAGTTTTTTTCTTTTGCCAAAACTATTGGAGAAGTTTGGTCTTGCTGTAATCACACTGAGGAGTAGGATCCTATTACCAGGTCATTTTTACCACACAATGTACGCCGTTAAAACCGTTCCCAGAAAAACAATGTCAGGCTTTTTTTTTCGCACTTTTACTGCACTTGAAATGTTTTTCCCGTTTTCTAGCACTATGTGGTAAATGAATGGTGTCATTTATAAGGACAGCTCATCCTACAAAATAACAAGACCTCACACTATGTGGACAGATATCAAAAAGTTAGAAAAGTTGGAAAAAGCGGAGGAAAAAACAGAAAAAAAACATAAATTGGTTATGTCGGGAAGGGGTAAAGCTGAAGAAACGCATGTAAGAGCAGAATATGGAGGAAGGTCAGATATCACAGACTGGTGGATACGACCTGCTCCATCGCTGGCAGAATACTCCACCCCCATGGTGTCCGCTGATATCTTCTCTTGTAGCAACGTCTCCAAACTCTATAAAACATCGGGAACAGTCAGCAGAGGGTTTGATGATTGGCTCATATTGGCGATATACTCAGGGGCATTACTGGGGCCAGGGAAGATTGGGAATGAATAGCGTATTGACTGTTAGAGATGTGATCTCTTCCATTAAAGGGGATGTCTAGTTGGAACAAGTTATCACTGATCTCTGGATAGGTGATGACCTGTCCCAGTGGGAGCACCCCTTTATTATGTGGTATATATGGAGGATGTGATATCATGCAGAGTTCTAGCAGTATTACACTTCGGTCCGTTCTGCGTGCATCTGGGCCATTCCCTATGGAGGAGCGGAGCTGGGGGTAAATATCAGGATCTCGTCGCTGGATCCATCCAGATGGGAGATGTAACGAGTGCGGCGCCCCCCACTGGTGTCTCAGCATATTATGTGTTGGGGAATAATAACTTATTGTCTGGTAAATGTGCTGATTCCTGTCAGTTGTGATCGCTGAGTGCGTGTGATGGGATGTGGCTCCGTCCGTTATATTATATCACGTCTTATACCTATAATCTCTCGCTGATCGCAGGTGTCTGTCTTCACACTCAGATGAGAAGGAACAAACTGACGATATAGGACTTTTTTTTTTTTTTTCCAAATTCAAACCGAGCAATCCTATTGGCTGAGTATTAATGCAGTTACCATGGTGACAGAAGTAGCAGCAGATTTAAAGGGACAAAACACTAATATTGTACTAAAGTGTATTTTATTATATATTTCACATAACTGACTGGGTACACCTTGGTGTGGGTGGGATGGCTTTTTTTAAATCAAAAACCATGTTTACTAAGTACCCTATATTATATATATTCACTATTGCTTTTTACTTACTTATAGCAGGGTATATGCTCATATTGTTTCTATCCTAAGTTTGTCTATTTTCTAATAGAGACATGACCAGTCCTCTTTAGAATTTTATAGTGACCCCATTGAGGTCATGGACTGATATTGGGGATTGCAGAGTTGGGGCAAGGTGACAGGTGACAGTAAGTGACATCAAATGAAGGCTATGGTGCATACACAGTAAATCAGTCGTGTTATTCCACAGAAATGCTGTTCTATAAGGCTGTGTGCCCACGTAGCGTTTTTCAAGCGTTTATGCTGCGGAATTTCCGCAGCGGAAACGCTTGTAAAATGCTAGGTAATCCGCACCCCATGGTCCCCAAGGGGATTCCGCATGTTCTATGCACATGCTGCGGATTTTTCCGCAGCGTTTATGCTGCGCAGAAAAATCCGCAGCATGTCATTTAATTTTGCGGAAGCGCAGCGGAACTCGAGCCATTGACTTGCATTGAGACGCACAGAAACCGCGACTGTACATTTTTACAAGCGGCTTCTATGCGTCTCTATGTGCGGATGGTACCCAGTTCTGGAGGAGAGGAGACTCTGATCCAGACCTGGGTACCATTGTACCTGTAAAAAAAAGAATAAAATAACAAATAAAGTTTATATTCACCTGTCCGGCGTCTTCTCTCTGAATGCCAGCAGCGCTGAAGTACCTTCGGTGACGTCACAGTCATGTGACCGCAGGCCCTTCACCGCTCTGTCTCGCGATATGCCGGCAGCCGGGAACCAGCCAGGAAGCAGCGCTGCAGCCACGCCGGGGCCTCGGGGGTAAGTATAGCTTTATTTGTTTTAATTTTTACGGTTCACACTGTATAAATCCATGCTGTTTCCATGGATTTATACAGTGTGACCTAGTTGTCAAGCACTTTCCAAGTGATGCTAATCGCCTGGAAAGTGCTTGTCAATCTGCATGCGGAAATGCATGTGAATCCGCATGTGGATCCGCATGTATTCTGCAGGAAAAAAGCATGCACAATCTGCATGCGTTTTTTTCTGCCAGGGAGATGCAGAAATGCTGCAGAAATTTTCTGCTTCATTTCTGCATCGTGGGCACATAGCCTAAAACACAAAATATCTTCATATGGTGAGGAGTTGTGTTGTGTTTTCATCATTTACATTCTAGCGTGGTGATCACATAAAATGTAAAATTCCTATTAAATAATTACTGAATGACAGTAGCCTGTATCCCTGGAGGACAAGTCATTTACCGCTTCACCAGGTTTGATGTTCTAATGCATTTAGATGTTTCAGTATTTGTATATATGTATATATATATTTTTTCCCCCCTTAAGGGTATTCAAGCGCAGACGGTGACCAACTTCTTCCTCGCCTTTGAAGCACAGCTTTCAATTATTCCTGTCGTAAACAAGGTAAAAAGCTTAGAGCCGAACACTATCAGACTCCTTCAGTCCCGCAGCAGGTAAATCTGTGAACATCGCCGGCACTCCTGCTGTTCCTAGTACCGATCCCTCTATGAGCGGCTGTGCAGTAATGAAGGCAGGATTCACCCCAAACTTGCTCGTCTTTTTTTTCGATTTCCAGTTCTGGTAATTAGTTATACACATGTGTATATCCAGTGGTCAACTCAAAACCTGTGTATGGAAAATGAATTGTTTGCTGTATGCATCGCATTTGTAGGATGCACACTGTTCATTTCATTATGGAGCGGAGTAGGAGGAGACTTTCATTACTGTTCCCTTTACTTCCTCCCTGCTGATAGGAAATGCCATGCTGTTTGCTTGTGTCCTGTGATTACAGCAGCCTGCAACAGTTTTCAAGCGTGCACTTCCCGGCTCAGGCATCAAGCAGTAAATGATAAAATTAAAACGCTGCTATCCCTTTGTTAGTCACTTTTTTATCTTCTTCCCCCTTCTACGAATGCTGTAGTCCGTTATTCTAGAACTGCTCTGAAAATGGTTCTCTCTGGAGTGTTGGGATTTGGGTTTAGGGTGGGTTAGGGAATTGAAGTTCAGATACTTTGTTCATGTTTTATACTATGGAATTACTATGTCATGTATGTTATTTGAAAGATGGAAAATTTGTATTTGGAGTTTTTCAATAAAAATTATTTGATTAAAAAAAAATCATGAAATTAAAATTCCTCCCGTTCTTGAGAAAGAATAGGATTTTTACTAAGAGGTAAATTGCACGTTCCTTGTTTTACAGGCACTTTACATTTTTGCTAGTTTTGTGCGATTACACAATCCCTTTTAAAGGCCAGTGCCAGTTGTACATCTCTCCCTAAAGTCTTGCTCAGCACTATATTTTATGCCAGTTTTATTATATGGTTTCTAGATTTTGTCCAGCTTTGATAAATAATTAGTATTTATACTTTTGCTTTTAGGCTGCGTGCCCACGTTGCGGATTACAAGCGTTTTTGATGCGGAATTTCCGCAGCGGAAATGCTTGTAAAACGCATGGTAATCCGCACCCCATGGTCCCCAAGGGGATTCCGCAAGTTCTATGCACATGCTGCGGATTTTTCCGCGGCTTTTATGCTGCGTTCAAAAATCCGCAGCATGTCAATTAATTTTGCGTTTCCGCAAGCGAAATTGCCTTGTGCAATGCATTAAAAACGCAAGGCAATTCCGCATGTGGAATACGCGAGATAAACGCACGAAAAACGCGCGATAAATGCGTGCGGAATTCCGCATGCGTTTTTCCGGGAGAGGACTTGCAGAAATGAAGCAGAAATTTTCTGCTTCATTTCTGCAACGTGGGCACATAGCCTGAGGCTGAGTTCACACGATGCGTTTTTCATGCGTTTCCGCGGCATTTTTGCAGTTGCGTAAACGCCGCGGAAACGCATGAAAAACACATGGTAGAAGGGCAGCAATGTTCCCCAATTGAAATCCGCATGTGCAGGTTTGCCTTGGTTAAAACTGCACAATCCTTTACTGGACTGGTCTACTAATGAGATTAAGTCTTGGAGTCCTAAGTGCTATGATAAATGTTGTAATGGTCGCATTGCGGCTGTGGAAAAAGGAGAATTATCTGTACCTATTCAGGATTTTTGGAAGGTTTTTTCAGAGGAGGAGTCGCAAGTTTTACCTCCTCATAGGGACTATGATTGCACCATTGAGTTTGTTTCTGGAGCTACTCTTCCCAAGAGTCGCTTATTAAATCTGACTATCCCTGAAAGAAAGGCCTTGGAGGAATACATACAGACGAGCTTGGCTGCTGGTCACATTAGACCTTCTAAGTCGCCTGTGGCCGTTGGATTTTTCTTTGTTAAAAAAAAAGACGGTGGTTTACGTCCATGTCTGGACTTTCGTGAAATTAATAAGATTACCGTACGCAATTCCTACCCATTGCCGTTAATTCCAGACTTGTTTAACCAGTTAGTGGGGACCAAGTGGTTCTATAAAATTGATCTCCGGGGGGCATACAATTTGTTACGAATGAAGGAGGGTGATGAATGGAAAACTGCTTTTAACACTCCGGTAGGTCATTTTGTGAATCTGGTGATGCCCTTCGGTCTTACCAATGCACCCGCGTTTTTTCAGAACCGTATTAATGACATCCTGAGACCTTTGATTGGCAAGAATGTAGTTGTGTATTTGGATGACATTCTGATTTATTCACCAGATCTGGATTCCCATTGGCAGAGCGTACGTGAGGTGTTGCAGTTATTGAGTGATAATTCACTTTTTGCTAAGCTGGAGAAATGTGAGTTTGCTGTGCAGAGAATTAGTTTTTTGGGCTACATTATCTCCAGCGAGGGCTTTGAGATGGACCCGGTGAAAGTTCAGGCTGTGCAGGAATGGCCTAGGCCTATTGGTTTGAAATCGATACAGAGATTTTTGGGTTTCGCCAATTATTACAGGAAATTCATTAAGAATTTTTCTATAATTGTTAAGCCACTGACTGATCTCACCAGGAAAGGTGCGAATACGGTTCAGTGGACTACTGAGGCCATTGAAGCTTTTGTGTATCTCAAGGAGAGGTTCAGTTCTGCCCCCATCCTTATGCAGCCTGATGAGACCAAGCCTTTTTTGGTCGAGGTTGATGCTTCTTCGGTGGGGGTCGGTGCAGTTTTGTCTCAGGAGAACAAGGATGGAGTACATCCCTGTGATTTTTTTTCAAAAAAATTTTCAGAAACCGAACTTAATTACGATGTTGGTAATCGGGAATTGTTGGCTATTAAACTTGCGTTTGAACATTGGCATAATTTCTTGGAAAGTGCTAAATTTCCAGTTCAGGTTTTCACAGATCATAAGAATTTGATCTATCTGGATGCTGCCAAACGCTTGAATGCCCGTCAAGCTAGGTGGGCACTTTTTTTTTCTCGGTTTAATTTTTCTGTTACCTATATCCCTGGTACTAGGAATGTTAAAGCCGATGCTTTATCTCGCAGCTTTTCCCCCATGGTTGGTACCGAGGAGGAGGAGAGCATTTTACAGGAAGGAGTTGTGGTAGCAGCATTAGACTCTGTTTTGGAAGAAGGGATTCTGAAAGCCCAAGAGGATGCCCCATCTAACACTCCTCATGGGAGATTGTTTGTGCCTAGAACCTCTAGGAGAGATTTGTTTGTGGGGTATCATGAGTCTCGGTTGGCAGGTCATCCAGGAATTTCTGGGACTAAGAGACTTATCAGTTGCAGTTTTTGGTGGCCCGGGTGGCAGAAGGAAGTCATCAAGTGGGTGCGTCAGTGTACGGTGTGTGCTAGGTCAAAGGCTTCCCATACCCCTGCTGCGGGGTTGCTTTGACCTCTGGAGGTTCCTAGTGCGCCTTGGACGCATTTGGCAATGGATTTTATTACTGACCTTCCTGTGTCCGAGGGTTTCACTGACATCTGGGTGGTCATGGACCGTTTTAGCAAGATGTGTCATTTGGTTCCATTCATTAAGCTACCCTGCGCTAAGACACTCGCTAAGGCGTTTGTTAAGGAAATTGTCAGGCACCATGGCGTTCCCACCGACATTGTTTCTGATAGGAGACCTCAGTTTGTGGCTCGCTTTTGGCGTGCTTTTTATGACAGGTTGGGAGTCCATTTGTCATTTTCGTCTGGTTATCATCCTGAGTCTAATGGACAGACTTAAAGAAAGAACCAGGATGTGGAACAGTTTTTGCGTTGATTTGTGGCAGACAATCAAGAGAGGTGGTCTGAGTTTCTGCCACTCGCAGAATTTGCTCTTAACAACCATACATCCTCCTCTGCTGGGTGTTCTTTTTTTGTTGTACTGGGAGACATCCGTCTTTTGGTTCGTTCTCCAAATTGCGGTCGGCGGTGCCGGAGGAGGAGAATTTTTCCGGTGATTTGGAGAGAGTTTGGACTAATGTACGTTGTAACCTTCAAGAAGCTAACAAAAAGTCCAAGAAGTATTTTAAGAGGAAATGTAAAGAGGTTTTGTTTACTGTGGGTGACATGGTTTGGTTGTCCTCAAAGAATCTGCGATTGAGGATTTCCTCTAAAAAATTGGGTCCGAAGTTTGTGGGGCCTTTTAAGGTGCTTCAGGTGGTTAACCAGTCTGCTGTTAGGTTGGAGGTTCCCTCCTCCTGGAAGATTAATCCTGTGTTTCATGTTTCCTTGTTGAAAAAGGCTGATGTATCGGATAGGGAGGCCACTGTCACAGTTCCTCCGGTGGTGGAAGACGGCGAATATGAAATTTCTCGTATCCTGAATTCCAGAGAGCATAGAGGGAGATTGCAGTATCTCGTCGCTTGGAAAGGTTTCGGTCCCGAGGAATAACTCCTGGGTTAAGGCGGATGATGTCTCTGCCCCTAGACTTGTCAGAGCTTTCCACAGGAGATTTCCAGATAGGCCTGGGCCTGGAGGATCCGGAGGATCCTCATAAAAGAGGGGGTACTGTTAGAACCCTCCTGTTTGTTTTTGTTTCTATCTTGTGTTTTGCGGTCACGTGACCATCTTCCTATTTATTCCAGCTCCGCCCTTCTGGCCTTGCTAGACTTCAGTGTTGTTTAGACTGTCTTTCTAGCCAGGTGCTTTTGTGCCTATCTATCTCTAGTTTGCTTGGTCCTCTGGACCTCTAGTACTTTTGTCAGTTTTTCTTTTGCTCTGCAACAACTTCTGTTAGGAGGTGTCCCATTTTTGTCCCAGTCCTTAGTTCTTTTAGGGACCCCTTCCTTTCTCTATAGGTCTCCGTTCAGACTAGCCGAGGACGAAGGCGGGTCTGTTCACAAGGAACAGGTTGCCTGCTACAACGTAGGGACTCAGCTTAGTCTTACTGTGGGGACAGCTCTCCCCTTCTTTCCCTAGTTTATGTTGCAGATCATAATAATCTTGGATCTACTCATACTTAACAGACAGAACCTTCAGTGTTTCTCACTCACACACCACCTCCTCATCTCGCATCCTATCTGTCAGTGTTCCCCAAGGTTAAGTCATAGGACCCCTGCTCTTCTCCATCTACACCTTCGGCCTGGGACAGCTCATAGAGTCCCACGGCTTTCAGTATCATCTCTATGCTAACGACACAAAGATTTACCTCTCTGGACCTGATATCACCTCCTTACTAACCAGAACCCCAAAATGTCTGTTCGCTATCTCATCCTTCTTCTCTGCTAGATTTCTAAAACTTAACATGGATAAAACAGAATTCATCATCTTTCCCCCATTTCACTCAGCCTCCCCATCTGACCTATCCATCAAAATCAATGGCTGTCCACTTTCCCCAGTCCCACAAGCTCGCTGCATCAGAGTAACCCTGGACTCTAACCTCTCCTTCAAGCCACATATCAAAGCCCTTTCCTCCTCCTGCCGACTCCAACTCAAAAACATGGATCCGCATATTCCTCAACCATGAATCTGCAAAAACACTAGTGCACGCCCTCATCATCTCCCGCCTCGACTACTACAACCTCCTGCTCTGTGGCCTCCCCGCTAACACTCCCGTACCCCTCCAATCTATCCTAAACTCTGCTGCCCGACTAATCCACCTGCCTTCCGCCTACTCCCCGGCCTCTCCTCTCTGTCAAATGGTTCACCGACTCCCCATTGCCCAGAGACTCCAGTTCAAAACCCTAAGCGTGGCATACCAAGCCATCCACTACCTGTCTCCTCCATACATCTGTGACCTAGTCTCCCGGTACACACCTACACGCAACCTACGATCCTCACAAGATCTCCTTCTCTACTCCCCTCTTATCGTTTCTTCTCACAATTGCATACAAGATTTCTCCCCTGCATCCCCCCTACTCTAGAACTCTCTACCCCAAAACATCAGACTCTCGCCTACCGTGGAAACCTTCTAAAGGAACCTGAAAACCCACCTCTTCCGAAAAGCCTACAACCTGCAGTAATCATTGCTCCACCACACCGCTGCATGACCAGCTCTACCCTCACCTACTGTATCCTCACCCATCCCTTGAAGATTGTGAGACATCGCAGGTAAGGTTCTCTCTCCTCCAGTACCAGTTTGCCATTGCGTTTTTGTTCAAGATTTTTGCAATTGTGTTTGCTATGTATACCCACTTTTTCACATGTAAAGCACCATGGAATAAATGGAGCTAGAATAATAAATAATAATAATAAAGTGCCACACACAGTGTCCTGGTATCTCATCCATGCTCTTTCTATTTTATCTTTCATTTGCAGAGATATTAGCAATGAAAGTATTTGGCGCCTAATGAGTTAAAAAAAATTAAGTCCAAGTAGATGTTATCAGAGTTTTCACTGGGGGTGAGAAATTCTTCTCCCTGCATGATGCTGACCAATTATAAGCAGACGACAACACTGAAAAGAAAGATGATCACATCCCCACCATAGCTTAGAGCAGATTTCTCAGTGTCTAAGATGTAAGGATACAGACCTGGTCTCCTGGGCTAACCTCCTGCATGATTAGAGCACACAACTGACTAATACCTTTCAGTTAAGGTCTATGTGGGTGAAGGGGCAGCACAAGAGAGTTTAGTTGTGCAACATTACAAACCTTTCTAACAGCTTTCCTCCTCTTATGGCACTCTCACCTCTGCTGTTCTGCGCCTATCCCAAACTGCCTGTCCAGAAATGAGAGCACAGTGTCAGTATCACACTTAGATCCGTTGTGCTCAACTTGTACTCATTCTGCAGTGAGATTAGAGCAGACTGTCATTGCATTTCACCATAGAAGTAACCCAGAACACACTGCTCCTGTGTGAGGTGTAATAACAGCCTAATATCACTGCAGAAAGAATACAAGTTGCTTGAGCACAGAAGACATAAGTGTGATACTGGCACACTCCATAATCAGGAGAGTCAATAAAAGGGTTTGTAATGTGACACAGAGAAACTCAGCTGTGCGGCTCCTTCCTTGTCTAAGAGCTGTTACCTCTGCTTTCTAATCATGCAGAAGGTTAGACCAGGAGATCAGGACTCTCCATCATTACACATCTTAGGCTAGGTTCCCACGATGAGCTTTTGGTGAGTTTTTGATGTTGCAGAATTTCTGCACCCATTAAGATAGGTTACTTGCATTATTTCTAAAATATGCAGCGAAAAAACTCACTAAAAACTCATTGTGAGAACGTAGCTTTATACCCTAAGAAACCCGCTTTGAGCTATGGTGGGGGCGTGTTCTTCTTTTCTTTGTGTTGCTGCTTGCTTATGATTGGTCAGCATCATACAGGGGAAATCTGCAGCATATTTAAGGATTTCTCACAAGCCTCATTCGGGTAAATGCAAAAAGGTAAATAAAATTACCAAAATTTCCATAACAAAAGTGCAGCTATACCTACAGCGTATTCACACCCAGACTATAAGATTATGGCCGGTCTCTGGGTGGGTGTTTTCTTACACAGTAGTCAGAACCTACAACATTGTGGTGCCTTGCATTACATGGGCTATACTAAGGGAGTGCCTGTCAGCATAGAGCGAATACGTCCATATACCGAGCAGCAGAAAGTGTAAGAGAAGAATTATAGAAGGATGGACCATAGTGGAGCATTCCGGACTGGAGCAACATAAGGAGCCAGAAGGCTTCCCCCCGGTATTCCATGCTATGTGCTTCTTATAAAGTGACCTCTCTCCATAGACCCCTCTGTGAAGACCACCCCCTTATCCAGATGATACATTCTCACTTCCACCATATATAATGCAGACTGGCCATTTTATTTTTTTTTCAGAAAATCACCAATTTTGGGTCGTCAGCTGTAAAAGAAGAAATGCTTTACACCAGTGCTGGGAACCTATGGCAGCGTGCAGAGGGGGCAGCAGAGCCCTACTGGGGGGCACCATGGCCGCAGCACTAGCGCTACTGGATCGGGCCGGCGGGGAGAACTCTGAGCCGCCGAGTGCCGGCACCAGCTCCGCTACTGCAGCTAGATGTGCGATCTCTCTCGGACGGAAACACATCGAGCTGAAGTGTATTGCAGCTCACGAACTAGCCAGGCCCGTGCACTGCAATACACGCTGCCGGCCAATCAGAGGCCAGCGGCTTCCGGTCAATCAGAGGCCAGCATGAATTCGGCCGGACAATCAGAGGCTAGCGGCTTCCGGACAATCAGAAGCGGCTGCCGGCCAATCAGAGGCCAGGGCTGCCGGCCAATGAGAAGCCAGTATGACGTCGGCCGGTCAATCAGAGGCCAGCGGCTTCCGGTCAATCAGAGGCCAGCATGAATTCGGCCGGACAATCAGAGGCCAGCATGACGTCGACCGGTCAATCAGAGGCCAGCGTCTGCCGGCCAATCAGAGGCCAGCATGACGTCGACCGGCCAATCAGAGGCCAGCGGCTTCCTTCCAATCAGAGGCCAGCATGAATTCGGCCGGCCAATCAGAGGCTAGTGGCTTCCGGACAATCAGAAGCGGCTGCCGGCAAATCAGAGGCCAGCATGACGTCGGCTGGCCAATCAGAGGCCAGCGGCCGCTGGCCTCTGATTGGCCGGCAGCGTGTACTGCAGCGCGCACGGACCTGGCTAGTACGTGCGCGGCAATACACTTCAGCAAGATGTGCCGACTACAGGAGAGGACGCTGCGCGGGAGAAGAAGGAAGGTGAGGAGGAGGGTTTATTATGTGTTTTTTTTTTTTTTAATATGCGATGCACAATGGCTGGGGGGGAGAGGGAGCATGTATACCAGGACTGAGGGGAGGGCCAGCATATATACCAGGATTGAGGGGAGGGCCAGCATATATACCAGGATTGAGGGGGGGGGCAGCATATATACCAGGATTGAGGGGAGGGCCAGCATATATACCAGGATTGAGGGGAGGGGGGAGCATATATACCAGGATTGAGGGGAGGGGGGAGCATATATAACAGGATTGAGGGGAGGGGGGAGCATATATAACAGGATTGAGGGGAGGGCCAGCATATATACCAGGATTGAGGGGAGGGCCAGCATTTATACCAGGATTGAGGAGAGGGCCAGCATATATACCAGGATTGAGGAGAGGGCCAGCATATATACCAGGATTGAGGAGAGGGCCAGCATATATACCAGGATTGAGGAGAGGGCCAGCATATATACCAGGATTGAAGAGAGGGCCAGCATATATACCAGGATTGAAGAGAGGGCCAGCATATATACCAGGATTGAAGGGAGGGCCAGCATATATGCCAGGATTGAGGGGGGGCAGCATATATACCAGGATTGAGGGGAGGGCCAGCATATATACCAGGATTGAGGGGAGGGCCAGCATATATACCAGGACTGAGGGGAGGGCCAGCATATATACCAGGATTGAAGGGAGGGCCAGCATATATACCAGGATTGAGGGGAGGCCCACCATATATACCAGGATTGAGGGGTGGGCCAGCATATATACCAGGATTGAGGGGAGGGGCAGCATATATACCAGGATTGAGGGGAGGGCCAGCATATATACCAGGATTGAGGGGAGGGGGGAGCATATATACCAGGATTGAGGGGAGGGGGGAGCATATATACCAGGATTGAGGGGAGGGGGGAGCATATATACCAGGATTGAGGGGAGGGCCAGCATATATACCAGGATTGAGGGGAGGGCCAGCATTTATACCAGGATTGAGGGGAGGGCCAGCATATATACCAGGATTGAGGGGAGGGCCAGCATATATACCAGGATTGAGGAGAGGGCCAGCATATATACCAGGATTGAGGAGAGGGCCAGCATATATACCAGGATTGAGGAGAGGGCCAGCATATATGCCAGGATTGAGGAGAGGGCCAGCATATATGCCAGGATTGAGGAGAGGGCCAGCATATATACCAGGATTGAAGAGAGGGCCAGCATATATACCAGGATTGAAGGGAGGTCCAGCATATATGCCAGGATTGAGGGGGGGCAGCATATATACCAGGATTGAGGGGAGGGCCAGCATATATACCAGGATTGAGGGGAGGGCCAGCATATATACCAGGATTGAGGGGAGGGCCAGCATATATACCAGGATTGAAGGGAGGGCCAGCATATATACCAGGATTGAGGTGAGGCCCACCATATATACCAGGATTGAGGGGTGGGCCAGCATATATACCAGGATTGAGGGGAGGGGCAGCATATATACCAGGATTGAGGGGAGGGGCAGCATATATACCAGGATTGAGGGGAGGGGCAGCATATATACCAGGATTGAGGGGGGGAGCATATATACCAGGATTGAGGAGAGGGCCAGCATATATACCAGGATTGAGGGGAGGGCCAGCATATATACCAGGATTGAGGGGAGGGCCAGCATATATACCAGGATTGAGGGGAGGGCCAGCATATATACCAGGATTGAGGGGAGGGCCAGCATATACACCAGGATGGGGGTGAGCACATTTTTTATTTCTGCAGTCTCTTACCCCTGCTCCTCTCTGTGGCTGCTCTATGCTGCCCTCGTCTGCTCTTTGTATCAGTTGTTTGTATCAGTAAAACCTCAATATTTAGGATAAATTGCTGTGTTGGCACTTGGCGATAAATAAGTGGGTTTTGGATTGCAGTTTGGGCACTCGGTCTCTAAAAGATTCGCCATCACTGCTTTAAACCAATCAATGTGCAAATATCAACATTTTTGAGAAAATACAATACATTTGATCAGATGTCAAAAAATATTCCAGAAAAAAAAAATTGTGATCAGAAATCATAAAGAAAAATTAACTCTTTAATACCATTTTTACCAAAAATACATTGTAAAAAAAAGAAGTGTAATTTTCTACAGTACAATATTTATTTCTATTTTTCTCAAAAGAATTTTCATTTTAGGCCCCCCAACAATTGAAAATCAATGTAAAAAGTGTATTTTAATACAATAAAAAAAAATCAGGGTAATTGTTCAGTTGTATTGCCAGTTTTACAGCACGACCCGTAGCGATTTACAATCCCACAGGCCGATGAGCTACAATCTTCCTGAGAAAGGATTCATCAATGTATCAGATGCTTTCTTGCATGTTTCTACATGGAGCAATACACATATGTTCCATGTCCCTTCCTCTAAGAAACCTTCAATGAACCCTGATAGGATCTACAGAGAATAGACAAGACGTCCTTTACAGTGTTACACACTTACTCGATACTCAGTCTAATTTCATCATTCATTTTACTTTCTGCTTATAAATGCATTCATTAAAATAATGAATATCTGCATTGAGGACAGTAGAAGAACTAGTTTGTGTTTGTTCATCAAGATGCATTATCTTGGTCTCGTCTTGGCACTGTAACTGTTGGTAGGTAGGCAGAGTACTGGAGAGGTTGCTCCCGTCGTTCAGAGAGTTGCTCCGGTGCGGTGTTCTGTTGGTAGACTGACCGCTTTGTTGGTTTGCTATCAGGTGGTGAATCATATCGGTTATGAGATTGAGTTTATGATCCATTTGAGTTACCTACAAATATATTAAAAAAAATTCAAACAAAGAGAATAGCATAGATACAGACCACACTCCATACACATTTCACACTACCCGTGAGCGCTGCCTGATATTGTAGCTTATCCCTAACCAGATCAATGGGGCGCTGAGTTGCAATACCAGACACACCCCATGGACAAGAGAGGCACAGTTTTGGGGAGAAATAAAGTAGATAGATCCTTTAATGCAATATTGGTTAGCCATTTAGACATTGTTGTTTTATTTGAAAACTATAGTTGGTGCGATTCGTTTCGCAGCACTCGGTCCATCGGCCACGTCAGTAATCTTTGGATGCTGGACAGGAGCCTCAAGACCTGCCTTCTACCTTCCAAGATTCCCTGCTTCTCTTCTGATTAGCTGCATCTTTATGGTTACAGCATGATGCATATGTGACATTGCATCAGGCCGGCTAATCAGTAGAACAGCTGTGGATGCCGGGATGTAGGAGGTGGTTCTCAGGGCTCCGATGCAGCGGTCACAGATTATGGATGTGGCTGATGGACTGGGTCCTGCGAATTGACTCGCACCAACTCTATTGGAAACCTTTGTCAGATTGAACTACTTAATGAACTCAGAAAGAGCTTTCTGTCCACATCCATGAAAGTAGTAGCCAACACTTAAAGGGGTTTTCTACTACTCGGACATCTCCTTCTCCATAAATATATTTTTGCCCTCAGTAAAATAATAACACCTATACTCCCCTCCAGTGTTCCAGCCGTGTCGGCATTGGCTTTCCTTGGGATCACGTGACATTGTTATGTCAAGTGATCCCAAGGACAAGCGACATTCTAAAATATGTAGATCTATATTCTTTCTATTTGAACAAAGGAAATGTTTGATGCCTAAAAGGAGTTTTCATAAGTGATCTCTTGAGCAGCTCAGAGCTGTGCAGTCTCCTTACTTCCTGATTTCTGGCAGGACGGGCTCTTCTCCCTGAGTGAGAGCTCTGATGAGCAGCAGAGCTGTAGTATTATTAGGACTATAAAGCTCAGCACAAGTTCTGCTGTAACACATTCAGCCATCAGTGGTTGGTTCTGGAATGTACTCTATCACTATCACTATTTTTACACATAGAGACAACAGGGTATTTGAGCAAGCACGCAGCCACAGACAATGAGAGCCTAGATACTGGGTGCCAGGAATTGTGATTCTACAGGATGGATAAGAGCATCTCGTCAAAAGCCTAAAGGGAGCAGCTAACTGATGTATAGAAATGAATGGGCTGGACAGAGATAACGGTATGTTAGGAGTTAACTTTTCTCCTGGAATGTGACTACTGCACACTCTCTACCAAGGTCTACTAGTGGCTGAACTCCATGGAAATGAGCTTTACACTATGTAAGATAAAAGCTCTCATTGCAGGAGAATGACAGCAGATAGAAAAAGCAAGTCAGTGGCAAACTTGCGTATTTTCATGCTGTTTAACTAATTAAAGCAACTTAGTAATTTGAGAATACCTGTTTATTGACAAAGGTGTTATGAGACTTAATGAGGTTGTCTGGTTTAGAAACCACTTGCACATACTTGGGGCACTATACAGGTTAATAGTGGGGATTCTCCGTTGTAAACCTGAACCCATTTTATGCAGACTAGAGAGCAGTTACATGGAGTCATTCCCACTTTGAAGGTCCCAGGACTTCATTCATTACATAGTCAGCTTATTGATTTCACTGGATACTGTGCAGTACCTCCTGTTTCCTTTGGTGGCAGTGCAGGAGAATTAAATGCTTGTTGCCAGATTTTTCAACAAATGGCTTATCGCTGAGATTGCCAGCAACAGATCATCCTTTAGTCAGCATATTGGGGCCCTTCTAACAAAAAGACATTAACTAATGCAGACATTCCTTTTAAGTACAAAGCATATGCCAGTATACTATCTGCAAAGTAAAAAATAAATACATTCTTAAGTGCTTAAAAGGAACGTGTCCTCTGTTGTTTAACCCCTATCTGCCCTACATGTATAGTGCATGTTGGGTGCGAGTGTGTGGAGTGGACTCTGCAACTCCACCCGCAATATACCTGCAGATTCCAGCTGTGTTATACTGCCGGTATTTGTCTGTAAAAGCCGCTATTAGAGCAGCTCTGGTTGCTGCTGTTAACCCCTTAGATGCTGCAGTAAATCCCTGACCGTGGTAGTTAAGGTGCGATGTCCCAGAGGTTCACCATTTTGGATGCCCATGGGATGTTGCCTTCCACCCCCCTTCACTAAGTGAAAGTGCTGCTTATGGATTTCAGTGGCAACCATGAGCCTGCTGACCGCCCCCATGGCTGCCATGTTGGTACATGAAAAAGTGGGATTGAAACATTGTATATAACCCAAAAATGTTATTAATGAAAACCTCAGCAATTAACAAGCCCTCATAAAGCTCTATCGACCGAATCGCTGAAATATTTTCACCATCAAAATAAAACTATACAAGTTTGATATCTGGTTTTTCAAGTTTGCTCGACGTGAAGAATCATGTTCACAGGTCATTTTCACTGCACAATGAAACCTTAGAAACAAAACCCAAAAACAATGAAAAACGCAATCCCATTTAACTTCGCTTGGAATTTTTGTTCCAGTTTTCCAGTATATTGTAGGGTAAAAAAAAACAGCCCTCATACAGCTATGTCACACGAAAGGGGAGAAAGAAGGAGAGGGACAAAGAAAAAGCCCAAAAACTAAAACTGTCCATGGTGAGAAGGGATTACATTAAATTTACTGTAAATGTCATTTTTTTTAGATTTTCACTTTTTAACATCACAATCAAAAAAAGCAATCCTGAAGTCTTACAATTTTCACACTGGCCACTAGTCCTAAGAATAGACTCATTGTGAAGGAAGGGTGAGGAGGTGAGCTGTGACTATCATTTATTGTGAATGGTGGCTACTTTATCTGCTTTATATAGAGGTGTCATCTTTCATTGTCATTTTCAGTCATGATAATAAAACTGCTGAAAAATCTTCTGCATACAACAGGAAATATGAAACTAATTTTGGCCAGGGTGATAATTGCAGGATCTGTGGGTGTGTTTTTTTAGTTTAGATGGTTACTATAGTGAAAAAAAATGTAAAAAAAAATAATAAATTTCATGTAAAAAGGTAATTTAAACAATTGGTTATTTTTTGATAACACATTCTCTTTAACTGCTCTTCTCTAATAAGATGGCAATATTGCACCGCTGCAAAAATAGGAAGAAGTAGTTTGTCAATTTTAAAGCAGCTTCTTGGAAACTAATGACTTAGTCATTGATATAACATCCTGACAAAATGACTGTTCACTGTCTGTTTCTGAGAAATTAATTCAAAGGTCACAACCGATATGGCTGCACTTCCTATTATCACTTTTGGAAAGACAGACAGTGGATAATGATTATTTCTATTATATATGATCTACGGTATATTCTGATTTGCTAAAAGTGAGATAAGTGACAAGTCTATTGGAAATAGCAATCCTAAAAGTCAATATCGACCCTTTAACGAGCCTTGTCACATGACTTGGGAGAAAAGCCAAACCAGAATCTCAATTTGCAGCCACGGTGTTTCAGGGTATTGCTCCTCGTCAGTACAAAGCATGAGATCCGATTTGACTGTATGAGAGGCTTCTCACTGGGATCTAAAGGGTCATTTTTCTCCTTGTGGAGATTGACATACCTGGCATGCCAGTGTATATATAGATACTCGGCACTCAAATATTCATAATGATAATGCAATTCTTTATTTCATAAAGAAATCCCAAAATTCAATGTAACGTTTCAGCCTTATGCAAAAGGCCTTTTTCAAACACTGAGACATAAATGAAACAGATAAAGAAATCAATATTACAAAATTAACACCACAATAGAATTTTTTATTTTAATTGTTTTATTATAAGAAAATAACATCCTGTTGTATTGTTGAAATCACTGAGATTTATTTAAATATAAAGACATTATTATATAATGTCAAATTAATGTGGGAATTCACTTACTTCATTCAAAATAAATTTCAATATGACCAATTAAATTTCAATATCTCATATACAGTTGAAACCAGAAGTTTCCATACACTATATAAAAAGACATACAGTATATGCATGTTTCTCTCAATATCTGACATGAAATCAGAATAAACCTTTCCTGTTTTAGGTCAATTAGGATTACCATCATTTGTAATATTTGCCAAATGCCAGAATAATGAGAGAGCGAGAATGCAGTAAGTAATAAAAATGCTTAAAACAAAGTCAAAACTTTCCATCCATTTCATTAGTATTTGGTACCATTGTCCTTAAAGTGAATGACTTGGGTGAAACATTTGGGATTTCCTCCCACAAGCTTCTCACAATATAAGGCTATGTGCCCACGCTGCGGAAATGAAGCAGAAAATTTCTGCTTCATTTCCGCATGTCCTCTCCCGGAAAAACGCATGCGGAATTCCATGCGCGTCTATCCTGCGTTTATCGCGCGTTTTCCACATGCGGAATTCCACGCGCGTTTATCCTGCGTTTATCGCGCGTTTTCCACATGCGGAATTCCACGCGCGTTTATCCTGCGTTTATCACGCGTTTTCCACATGCGGAATTGCCTTGCGTTTTTTATTGCATTGCAAAGTCAATTCCGCTTGCGGAAACGCAAAATTAATTGACATGCTGTGGATTATTGCGCGCATCAAAAACGCTGCGGAAAAATCCGCAGCATGGGCATAGAACTTGCGGATTCCCCTTGGGGACCATGGGGGACAGATTACCTAGCGTCTCACAAGCGTTTACCCTGAGGAAAGTCCACAGCATATACGCTTGTAAAACGCTACGTGGGCACATACTCTTAGGTCGGAATTTGGGCCCATTTCTCCTGACACAACTGGTGTAACTGATCCAGGTTTGTAGGTCGTCTTGCTCGCACCGGCCTTTTCAGCTTTGCCCATACATTTTCAATAGGACTAAGATCAGGGCTTTGTGATGGCCGCTCCAAAACATTGACTTTGTTATCCTTAACCCCTTATTGACCAATAGACGTCTTTTTACTGATCTGCAATATAAGAGACTAGCGTTCCCCGACAGGTGACTATCCTGTAGCTGTCACCTGTACATTATAGCTGACAACTTGCTGCATCAGCCATGATCAGTGTTGGCACAGACCATGGACGTTTAACCCCTTTGATTCTGTTGTCAATAGTGATTATAGAATCTAAATAGTTAACACAATGTGGGGGCTTCCTTTTAACTTTATCGGCACCTTGATATCTTGATTGTGTGGTCCTGATGTTTGCCTTGGCAGCTCATGGCCAAATAACTACCTTTAAAGTATGCCGGCTATAATTGCCTGTTCAGAAGTTATCAAAATCTAGATTGTAAAAATAAACTTTTTCATTCTTGTCATTCCACTTTCCATTACTTCCTGAAAAGAACCAGAAGGGTTAATGAACTATATGAAAGCAATTTTAAATACGTTGAGGGGTGCAGTGTTTAAAATGGTAACACTCTTGGGTGGTTTCCAACATATAAGACTCGCAGGCTAAGTGCCCACGAAGCAAAAATGCTCCGGATTTTTTCTGTATCTCCCTGGCAGGAAAAATGCATGCGGATTTTACATGCGTTTTTCCTGCCAGATAAAAGCTTTTGTCAAGCGTTTTTGCATGCATTTTTGCATGCGGGTTGTCAAGCGCTTTTCCAAGCGATTTTAGCATCACTTGGAAAAGTGCTTGACAACTTGGTCACACTATATAAATCCTTGCAACCGGCATGGATTTATATAGTGTGACCAAGTTAATAGTTAAAAAAAGAATAAAAATGGTAAACAAAAAAAACATTCTACTCACCTTCCGATGGCCCCCGGTCTCCTTCTCCGGTGCGTCCGGTGTCTTGGGCGGCTCGCGATGGTGTAAAAGGACTTTCCATGACGTCATTTAGTCTTGTGACAGGTCAAGCGACCGCCGACATCAGCGGTCACGTGACCTGTCACATGACTAAATGACAATAATTAATAAAGACCAAGCTCAACTATTGAAAAAGAAGGGTGCCAGGAATACAACACATGCATCCATGTAGATAAAGATTCCGGCACACCAAATAATATAGAAAAGTCTCATATAGGTGATAAAATAGTAGATGCTTTATTTCTCCAATATCAACTGGTTCAAATCGTGGTCAGTATACAGTTGCCCAACGTTTCAACCCCAACAGGGTTTTCCTCAGGGGGCATCAGAAGAGCTTAAAAACCAGAGCATAAACATAAATAAAGACATAAGTGAGATACAATATAGTAGATAATATAATGAGTAATATATACAAAAATAGGTACATGTTGATGGAACAAGACGAGGGGGAAAAAAGGGGGGGGGGGGGCTAGGGGGAGGAAAAGGAGGGGAAGGGAGAAAAAAGGGAAAGTATTAGGGAGAACAACGGGAGTAAAGAGAAAAGGGAGCGTATACACTCAAAACAAAAGGAGCGGACCGTTGTAAAGTGAAAGAATTTCAAGATACCTAGTTGCTATGTACTGCTTAATATCTGGGAATCTATCCACGTTACTGCAGAGAAGCTCAGGATAAATTACAATAAAGAGAACCAGTCGTTGTTGTCGTAAGGGAAAAATGTCAGCCGGCAATAGTAGCTGTGGATAGACAGCAAAGGGAAAATGAGTCACCAGTTTCCAGATATAACCTGTATCAAGCCACGAAAATACTTGCCTTAAGCAATAATAGTGGTAATGGCCGAGGAGGTATGCCTACGGGGTATGGTAAGTGGACCTAAGACCAGAAAAAGTGGGTAAATACCGAAGTCTACATGGGGTCATGATGATCAGCCCAGAAGGCTCTTACCTATGTGCCTCTTGGAAAGTGTATCCTGCCGGTGGTGGTGTGGTGTCAGGAGCGGTGACGGTGTTTAAATAGCGCTGTGTGACTTGCTGCTTCCGGAGTGCGATGACGCAACATCCGGTCTCGTGGAACGCAACTTCCGGTTGCGTGGAATGCATGACAGCGCATGCGCGCGACACAATGGATGAGATATACATAGAGGGAAAAAAACAACAACAGCGCGTGCGCAGGATGCGTACTGTGGAGCTGAGTGAACCTAAAGAAAGCCATTAGGAGCTCAGGGAGCGGTAGCTAAAAATGGATAAGGGTAATATAGATGAAGGGGAGGACCATATTGGGGAAATGTTAATGTATGCCTGGGAGAAGGAAAAAATGAATAAACATATACATAAGAGGAGAAAGGCTGGGGAAACATATACAGATAGTATATGATGATACATGCAGGGAGAAGGGGAACGACAGGGGGGTGACTGATAAATAGACACACATACATATCCATGTGAGAGGGGAGAGGCAGGGGAAATATATATTATATAGAGTACATGTAATATAGCATCCGCAAAACATTATAAGCAATACAGTGTAACATAGAAAATATTATATAGGGTGACAAAAAGGATATATCCGGTTCATATATGTAGGATCTGTGAAAAAAGTAAAAACATAATATAAGAAATACAGAACAAAGCAATAATAATGGGCAATATGTCATGGTATGTAACAAAAGACCTCTGAACCTTAGGGACAGACTGGTACAGGCCGACATTGGGAGTTTTAACCCAAGGACACACCAGACGACATTATCTACACCACGATTAGGCAATTTCCCGTGCCTAGGCTGCCGCCAATGTTCAAACATCCACAGGTGTGTCTCTAATTAACTCAGATGTTGCCAAAAAAACTATTAGAAGCTTCCAAACACATGGCATCATCATATGGGCAGTCGAGAATTGTTTAACCACTTCGCTCCAGAGCCTGTTTTTGCCTTCGTGACCGGGCCAATTTTTTCAATTCTGACCACTGTCACTTTATGAAGTAATTACTCTGGAACGCTTCAACGGATTCCGCTGATTCTGCGAATGTTTTTTCTTGACATATTGTACTTCATGATAGTGGTAAAATTTCTTCGATTTTATTTGTGAAAAAATCGGAAATTTGGCGAAAATTTTGCAATTTTCAAACTTTGAATTTTCATGCCCTTAAATCAGAGAGATACAGTACAGACCAAAAGTTTGGACACACCTTCTCATTTAAAGATTTTTCTGTATTTTCATGACTATGAAAATTGTACATTCATATTGAAGGCATCAAAACTATGAATTAACACATGTGGAATTATATACTTAACAAAAAAGTGTGAAACAACTGAAAATATGTCTTATATTCTAGGTACTTCAAAGTAGTTACCTTTTGCATTGATGACTGCTTTGCACACTCTTGGCATTCTCTTAATGAGCTTCAAGAGGTAGTCACCGGAAATGGTCTTCCAACAATCTTGAAGGAGTTCCCAGAGATGCTTAGCACTTGTTGGCCCTTTTGCCTTCACTCTGCGGTCCAGCTCACCCCAAACCATCTTGATTGAGTTCAGGTCTTGTGACTGTGGAGGCCAGGTCATCTGAAATAGCACCCCATCACTCTCCTTCTTGGTCAAATAGCCCTTACACAGCCTGGAGGTGTGTTTGGGGTCATTGTCCTGTTGAAAACTAAATGATGGTCCAATTAAACGCAAACTGGATGGAATAGTATGCTGCTGCAAGATGCTGTGGTAGCCATGCTGGTTCAGTATGCCTTTAATTTTGAATAAATCCGCAACAGTGTCACCAGCAAAGCACCCCCACACCATCACACCTCCTCCTCCATGCTTCACGGTGGGAACCAGGCATGTAGAGTCCATCCGTTCACCTCTTCTGCGTCGCACAAAGACACGGTGGTTGGAACCAAAGATCTCAAATTTGGACTCATCAGACCAAAGCACAGATTTCCACTGGTCTAATGTCCATTCCTTGTGTTCTTTAGCCCAAACAAGTCTCTTCTGCTTGTTGCCTGTCCTTAGCAGTGGTTTCCTAGCAGCTATTTTACCATGAAGGCCTGCAGCACAAAGTCTCCTCTTAACAGTTGTTGTAGAGATGTGTGTGCTGCTAGAACTCTGTGTGGCATTGACCTGGTCTCTAATCTGAGCTGCTGTTAACCTGCGATTTCTGAGGCTGGTGACTCGGATAAACTTATCCTCAGAAGCAGAGGTGACTCTTGGTCTTCCTTTCCTGGGGCAGTCCTCATGTGAGCCCGTTTCTTTGTAGCGCTTGATGGTTTTTGCAACTGCACTTGGGGACAATTTCAAAGTTTGCCCAATTTTTCGGACTGACTGACCTTCATTTCTTAAAGTAATGATGGCCACTTGTTTTTCTTTACTTAGCTGCTTTTTTCTTGCCATAATACAAATTCTAACAGTCTATTTAGAAGGACTATCAGTTGTGTATCCACCTGACTTCTGCACAACACAACTGATGGTCCCAACTCCATTTATAAGGCAAGAAATCCCATTTATTAAACCTGACAGGGCACACCTGTGAAGTGAAAACCATTTCCGGTGACTACCTCTTGAAGCTCATCAAGAGAATGCCAAGAGTGTGCAAAGCAGTCATCAAAGCAAAAGGTGGCTACTTTGAAGAACCTAGAATATAAGACATATTTTCAGTTGTTTCACACTTTTTTCTTAAGAATATAATTCCACATGTGTTAATTCATAGTTTTGATGCCTTCAGTGTGAATGTAAAATTTTCAAAGTCATGAAAGTATAGAAAAATCTTTAAATGAGAAGGTGTGTCCAAACTTTTGGTCTGTACTGTATGTCACACAAAATAGTTAATAAATAACATTTCCCACATGTCTACTTTACATCAGCACAATTTTGGAACAAAAATTTTTTTTTGTTAGGGAGCTATAAGGGTTAAAAGTTGACCAGCGATTTCTCATTTTTCTAACAAAATTTACAAAAACATTTTTTTAGGGACCACATCATATTTGAAGTCACTTTGAGGGGTCTTTATGACAGAAAATACCCAAAAGTGACACCATTCTAAAAACTGCACCCCTCAAGGTGCTCAAAACCACATTCAAGAACTTTATTAACCCTTCAGGTGCTTCACAGGAATTTTTGGAATGTGGAAGAAAAAAATGAACATTTAACTTTTTTCACAAAAATGTTACTTTAGACCCATTTTTTTTTATTTTCGTAGGGGTAACAGGAAAAATTGAACCCCAAAATTTTTTGTGCAATTTCTCTTGAGCGCGCTGATACCCCATATGTGAGGGAAAACCACTATTTGGGCGCACTGCAGTGTTCGGAAGGGAAGGAGCGCCATTAGACTTTTTGAATGTAAAATTTGTTTGAATAATTAGCAGACGCCATGTTGCGTTTGGGGAGCTCCTGATGTGCCTAAACAGTGGAAATCCCCCACAAGTGACACCATTTTGGAAACTAGACCCCTTAGGGAACTTATCTAGATGTGTGGTGAGCACCTTGAACCCCAAGGTGCTTCACAGAAGTTTATAATATTGAGCTGTAAAAATAAAATTTTCACATTTTTCCCACAAAAATGTTTTTCATCCCCTAATTTTGCATTATCATAAGGGTAATAGGATAAATTGCACCATGAAATTTGTTGTGCAATTTCTCCTGAACACACCGATACCCCATATGTGGGGCAAAACCACTGTTTGGGCGCAGGGAAGGAGCGCCATTTGACTTTTTGAATGTAAAATTTGCTTGAATAATTAGTGGACGCCATGTTGCATATGGGGAGCCCCTAATGTGCCTAAACAGTGGAACCCCCCCACAAGTGACACCATTTTGTAAACTAGACCCCTTAGGGAACTTATCTAGATGTGTGGTGAGCACCTTGAACCCCAAGGTGCTTCACAGAAGTTTATAATATTGAGCTGTAAAAATAAAATTTTCACATTTTTCCCACAAAAATGTTTTTCATCCCCTAATTTTGCATTATCATAAGGGCAATAGGATAAATTGCACCATGAAATTTGTTGTGCAATTTCTCCTTAACACGCCGATACCCTATATGTGGGGGAAAACCACTGTTTGGGCGCACGTCAGGGTTTGGAAGGGAAGGAGCGCCATTTGACTTTTTGAATGTAAAATTTGCTTGAATAATTAGTGGACGCCATGTTGCATTTGGGGAGCCCCTGATGTGCCTAAACAGTGGAAACCCCCCACAAGTGACACCATTTTGTAAACTAGACCCCTTAGGGAACTTATCTAGATGTGTGGTGAGCACATTGGGAGACATAATAAACAAATCAGTAGCAGGTGAAGAATTGGTTTTATTTATTTTTTACGCCGTTCCTCATGCAGTATAAGTGATGAGATTACTTTATTCTTTGGGTCGGTGCGATTACAGAGATACCAGATTCATATTGAGTTTTTATGATTGACAGCTGTCACACACTAAAAGACGCTTTTTTTTTGTAAAATCTAGTTTTTGTGTCGCCATATTTTGAGAGCTATAATTTTTCCATATTTCGGCCGACAGAGTCTTGTGACGGCTTGTTTTTTGCGGGACGAGTTGACATTTTTATTCGTACCATTTTTGTGTACGTGAAATTTTTTGATCGCTTTCTATTCCGTTTTTTGGGAGGTAAAATTAACAAAAACCAACAATTCAGGAATTGTTTTTTGAGTTTTTTTTTATGCCGTTCTGCGTGTGGTAAAAGTGATGAGGCAGCATTATTCTTCGGGTCAGTACGTTTACAGCGATACTACACTTACTGTATATTTTTTTATGTTTTGGCGCTTTACACAATAAAACAATTTTATAGAAAAAATATTTTTTTTTGCATTGCTTTTTGGCTGATGGAGCTCTATGGTGGCTTGTTTTTTGCGGAATAAGATGACGTTTTCAGCGGTAGCATTTTTATTTCCATTTTGCTTTTTGATCGCATTCTTTTCCACTTTTTGTTTGGCGATATGAGGAAAAAGCATAGTTTTTTGCTCCGTTTTTTATTTATTTTTATTACGGTGTGCACAGAAGGAGTTAATTAGTGTGACAGTTTTATAGCTCGGGTTGTTTCGGATGCGGCGATACCAAATATGTGTACTTTTTTTGTTTTTGCATAAGTATATATGGATTTATCGGTTTAATATTTTATTTATTTATTTTTATTTATTTTGTGATTTTTTTTAGTAGTTTGAAAAAATTTTTTTTACTTTTTTTTACATTTTTACTTAGTCCCTGTATGGGACAGTAATTTTTATTTTTCTGATCACTGATCTCATGTAATGTAATAGACATGTATTACATTACATGAGATCTTTGCTGACTGTTTCACAGTCAGTGTCTCCTGCCAGGCTTCAGCTTCAGGCTGAGCCTGGCAGGACACCATATATGGCAGATCTGGAGGCGGTCATGTGACCTCCAGCTGCCATAGCAACGCCAGGTCCTGGAAGGTATCAGGGGTCGACGGAGAGGTAAGTAGACGACCCTCTCTCCTCCTGCTGTCTTCTATATGCCGCGATCACTATAGATCGTGGCATATAGAAGACAGCAAAGGGTTAACATCACTGGGACCTGATCCAATCAGGTCCCGATGATGTTCCCTGTCAGAGCTATTGCTCTGCACCGCACCTGCAGCGCTTGCAGGACCCTCGGGGTCCTGAGTGCTGCGGGACCACCCACCATTTTTAAGCGTCCGCGCTGCACAGAGCCCAGGCAGCGCGGACGTTTATCTACAGTGGGCGGTCGGGAAGTGGTTAAATTAAAAAAAAAAAGTTACACAAAGTAAAATAGAGAGTTACCTTTTTATTATCATCTAGGACTGTGTTCATACTTTCTATCCCTAGCGTATCAATAGGTCCATCAAAGATAACCCATTTTCTTTCCGGAGTCTCAGATAACGCAAACTCCCGGAAAGTATTAGCGACTATCCCATCGGTCCACTGCAAATGAAGAGAGGCATCAATAAAATTGCTCTTCCCATAAAATCCAATACAATCCAACAATTGAAAGGATTATTAAAGGGAATGCCTGGGATTATGATATTGATGATACACATGTATTGACTACACGTGGCCCCTATTGATGTGAACGTGACGGCACCGGGAGAGACCGCAAGTAAGTGATTTGCATATATGCGGTCACATGCCAACTAGAAGTGCGTGACCTCACTCAAAGCAAGTGTATTGAGTGAGGCCAGACACAGTCTAGTCAGAATGTATCTGGAAGTATGCAAACTTATGCTAATTTCTGCCATAAATAATACAATTTGTTGTTTCCATGTCTGATGGGGAAAATAAAACAGTTTCCAATTTTTGTGCAAACAGGGAGTAAGTCATAATAAAATGATTGCCCGTCAATGTATGGCTGGGGTCTATGTCTCTGAAGGAACCCCTTCTACCATGTCCATAAGCCATAAAAGGGGAGATTTTCCCATTTTCAGCAAAGATATTAGTATTATAAACAATAATTCCAATCATAGACGAACCTCATGTGACACTGGATCAAACTGCCCGAACAGCTGCCCCATGGTGATGGCTTTAGGGTTCACTGTCCGGTAAATCACTTTTTCTTCTTCGCACCCTCGCTCATTCATAAGAGACAGCGTATCAGCGAGGACGTGGAGGACCTTCGTTTTTCCAGAGAACGGCTCTCCAACCAACATAAAACTGTACGGGATAAACAAAATGCAGCATGGTCCATTGTATAAAATGGAAACAGCGAAGAATAAATCCCCCGTCCCATGGACTTCTGTAGTTGCAGCTTACCCGTGTCTGACAATCATCATCTCATACGTCTGGATCATGTTCTCCAGGAAGACCTTCTCGGGCTGGATGTTGTGTCCAGCACAGCTCTCCTGTGCGCATTCCAGTAAATCCTGAGCAAAAGGAAGGTAAAATATTTCATCAGTCTGTTTACAGTGGATCCAATTAGAGGTGGGAGAATACATTTTCAGGACCCAGATCAGTATTCTGTGGCCGCTGGACGGGACCCCTGAGAGCCGCCTCTTAGCTGCCGGCATCCCCGGCTCCTCTTCTGATTATATGGCCTGGTGTACATCATGCTGCAACCATAACGTCATGGCAGGCCGGCTAATCTGAAGAAGAGCCGGGGGGCAGGAAGAAATAAGGTGGCTCTCAGGGGTCTCATTCAGTGCCCACCACTGACCTGATGTCACGCACAGTGTAGGAATACAAAGTACGACACAAAGGGATGAGGGGAAGGGAGCCCAGACACTAGGGAAAGGGGGAAATGGAGACCTCCTAGGCTGATCTGCAATCACCCTGTCTCCCCTACCGACTCTATATTGGTTCCTCACCAATTGCCGCACAGGAACCTATCCCTGTATTTCCTTGGCGCTTGGCCCTGGATAGGGAAGGGGGGGTGAGCACTAGTCGATCCCCACTGACAACTAAAGACAGCAAGGGGAGACAGACACAGGGGAAGTAGCTTAGCTTGAGTCGACTTCAGAGAGATGGCACACACATCCTCTTAGCACCAGAGAGGAAGTAAGAGCTGCACTTGCTCCAAGCCTTCACAAGGGGACATGTGAATATCACTGACACCTCTGTGTAGCAACCAGGAAGTATTTAAACACCCAGGCCTGATTGTCAATTAGAGCAGGAGGGAGGTAGCCGCTGGGTCCTACAGTGAGACCGCTAAGAAGATGTCTGTAATGCCAAACGAAGGGATCTCCTGCAACCAACTGCAGCGCGACTGTCTGTCACATCTGACGCACCCATGACACCTGGCCATTGAATCAGGCTCCTGCAAATCGATTCATTCATCTAAAAAAAAAATGTCTCCATAACCTACAACTAAACTAGCGATAAATCACTAACAGATGTTTTAACCATTTGTTTTCTACATCAGATCATCTTGCATTGGAGGTATAAGTGAGCCCCCTTACCTCTGGTGCCCCTGTGCAGCTGCCCAGGTTGCACTAATGGGACCGGACGATGAGTGACAAGGTCATGTAACCCAATTCCAAAGCAGTGGATCAGGATCGGGTGAATTCAATGGGATTGGTCTACCATCTACTGTGTATGGGGGCCTCATTACAGATTATGTTGGGGGACATAAAAATCGGGCGGTTGGAATTTAATCACCCGATCCTTACTTTCTGACCCTGAAATTAGCAGCTGCCATAAGATTCTGGCAGCGACTCTGTCATAGAGAAAACAGGAGCGAGCATTCCTGAATATGGGGGAGCCGGGAAAGATAACTGTCATCCAAAT
This sequence comes from Phyllobates terribilis, assembly GCF_046119375.1. NCBI lineage: Eukaryota > Metazoa > Chordata > Amphibia > Anura > Dendrobatidae > Phyllobates > Phyllobates terribilis. The sequence continues at coordinate 455,304 of NW_027363680.1, read as the reverse complement.
GATAGCTGGCCAGCTATATAGGACCTATCACTTGCCATTAATATGCAATTTTATTACCTGGTGTAAATGCCGCTGTTCTCCTGAATCCAGTGTGGTTTTTCTTTTGCTCCTGCGCCTCTCCATTCCTGAGATATAGCCTCTTTATAGAAATCTAGTTCATAATTTTTAATAGCCAAGTGGGCGTGGTCATCAAGTCCTCTCTGTGGGAGTCTTCAGGAAGGCCTTGCCCAGTTGGCTTAAAGGGCTAGAGGAGAGTGACAGATGTCAGGAACGGAGAGGAGCAGGAAGAAAAGAAAAACCATGCCGGAGTCAGGAGAACAGCGGCATTTACATATTTATGGCGAGGGACAAGTTCTCTTTAAGTCTTGGAAAACCCCTTTAAGACACTATTATATTTTAATACCTTATAGTCGGCTTTCGGAAGTTGAATGCCAGGGAACAGGTCGCTGGTAATCCCATTGAACAGAGGAATATCAGGAGACAAAGATTTGGGTTCGTTTACATCCTTAATTGACCGCAAGAGCTAAATAGAATGAAAAAGGATTAAATGATAAAATAATTCATATACAATATGACATGAAACAATATTAAAAGTGAAGAACCCCATTACAAAGGAGCAGTCAGTTCTTGTGGTATGTCTGTATTAGTAAAGAATAGTATTCTCCAAAAAATAAGGATGAAACCTCTTTTCCTAAAACTCTACATTGTATCGTCCCTCTGTTATACCTCCTGGAAATGTACGTGTAAATGATATATAATGTATATATAATCTATATAGGGGACAACCCTATACAATCTGACTGTGCCCAAACAGTGGTGACATTGTCAGACTGTGTAGGGGACTCGTTATTGACAGATTTCAATTAATTCCTACATTTCCAGGAATGATAAAAGAGGAATGGAACGCTGCTGAGTTGCACTAAAATATGCTGCAGAATTGTTTTTCCATAGGGAATACATGTGGCCTCTGTGTTGCACTGTTAATTGCCGGCTGCAGAATGAGTTAAGTGAGATACTGTCAGTGAACTCGTTTTTGCTGGCTGACGGGGAGTTTGTAAATGTTTTATCTGTCTTTTTCTGAGCTCCTCTCAGTTTATTTATGACCACAGACCTTATCAAAATTGAATGTGCAGGGAATCAAAAAGCCGGTGAAAGCCAAGCGATGCAAAATTTTTAATAAAACCCAATTGTTAAAATGATTTTTAGCCTAAAATACATGTGTTTAAGTTAAAAATCAAAACTGTCCCATAAGATGAACAAGCTACGTGTTTAACAACTATAGTTTTGACATTTTTGCACAGATGAGATCTAACAAGCCAGGAACAGTAATGTACAGAAATTATTTGCAAGTCTCTGTCTGCTACTATAAAATCATACAGCTGTAATTTTTGTGATCCAAATGCTTCTCGGTAAGATGGTAATGCTATCCTATACGAGATGTAAAGCGACCAACAGTTCAGAACTTACAAGAATCTCTTCATTTTCATGGGGGAATTTCAGCTTCAGATTGCCAGCAGCGATCAGCACAGCCTTTACTGCACGCATCCCATAATCATAATGGAACTGGGACGAGAGCGGCTCCGAGCACAGCCGGTAAGTCATTACCATCTTCACCGAGAGAGGTTTAGCGTGCAGAAAACCGTAAGAATAAAGGCAGATCTCCGCAATCAGAGCATAGTTGGGGACCATCATTGCTACAGTCCGGAAAAGAACCTGAAATGCGCAAACCAGATGGGTCAGTCAACAAATGAAACTAAATTACTGTAAACTAGGCAGAGAGCCGGGGAACCCATTATGTCCATTTACACTATCCTCCACCCCAGACCTAAAAGTGATGTGTCTATTCCACATCAGAGGAAAGTCAGTCAAAGTGTGGCTAAAGGGGTATTCCCATCTCCAAGATCCTGTCCCAATATGTAATAGGTATAATAATAATAATGTTTGCAAATTTCTCCAATTAGAAATGTAGTATAGTTCTTCTGATTAGCTATGTTTCTTACCCCCATGTGCAGGACATTGCAGTAGCTTAGGTATCCATGGTTACGACCACTCATAGTAACAGTTAGTTACTTGCTAGTGGTCGTAACCATGGATACCTAAGCTACTGCTATGCCCTGCACATGGGTTAAGCGACATAGCTAATCAGAAGAACTATACTACATTTCCAATTGGAGGTATTTGCTATTAATATTATTATTGCACCTATTACATACTGGGATAGAATCTTGGAGATGGGAATACTCCTTTAACACTTTCCAAATCTCTCTCCACACCTCTACTGTGTCAATTTTGGAAAATAGGAGAATGGGACATCAATATTAAGGAGCTTGCAGAAATGAGGGCATCAGGTGTTGTGATTATACACAGGAAATGTACAATCTCATATAGGTTTGGGGGAGAATAATCCCTTTGATGAAATCTTATGTTTCTTTTGTAAACCTAGTATTTACTTGAAAGTTTGTGAACCCCTCAAAAATTTCTGTATTACTGCATAAATTTGACTTAAAGCTGCATCAGTCTGTGAGGTCACAAAGGAACTCAAGGTAACCTCTAAGCAACTAAAGGCCTCTCCTCACATTAGCTAATGTAATTGTTCATGAGTCCACCATCAGAAGGACAATGAACAGCAATGGCGAGCATGGCAGGATTGCAAGGAGAAAGGCAATGCGATTTAAAATGTCACTGCTAAAACTCACCTGGGCACATCAATAGGTAACTGGAATAATGCTTTATGGAAGGATGAGGCCAAGATAGAGATTTTAAGTGAGAAGCTATATGTTTGCAGAAAGAAAATACTGCATTACAGCATAAGAACCTCCTATCATCTATGAAACACAAAGGTGGTAATCGTAACATGCTTTCGGCCTGTTTTGCTGCACTTGGCCAAGGACGGCTGCCATCATTGATGGAACAATGAATTCTAAAATCTATCAGCAAATGCTAAAGGAAAATATCAGGATATCAGTTCATGTACTGAATCTCAAGAAAACGTGGGTCATGCAGCAAGACAATGGCCCAAAGACACAAGTCGTTCTACAAAAGAATGGTTGAATAAACATAAAGTTTTGGAATGGCCGAGTCATAGTCCTGAGCTGAATCCTATAGAAATGTTGTGGAAGGACCCGATGCAAGGCACTGGGACTCTTTACCTTGAGGTTATCCGGCAGCTCAGAACGTCCCGCGTAGCCAGGATTCATGGTAATGGCTACGAAGCAATTTGGGTTAAGCTTCAGTTCTGTTCCTTCGAAGTTGAACATGTCCATCTTCATCTGGATGGCTCTCTGGATGCGGAGAATCTGTTGGGCCACCACGGACAACACCTCCAGCTCAATACGGTTAAGCTCATCAAAACACGCCCATGCTCCCGATGATGCCAGCCCTTTGAAAAACAAAAAAAAGTATATACAGTACAGACCAAAAGTTTGGACACACCTCATTTAAAGATTTTCTGTATTTTCATGACTATGAAAATTGTACATTCACACTGAAAGCATCAAACTATGAATTAACACATGTGGAATTATATACTTAACAAAAAAGTGTGAAACAACTGAAAATATGTCTTATATTCTAGGTTCTTCAAAGTAGCCACCTTTTGCTTTGATGACCGCTTTGCACACTCTTGGCATTCTCTTGATGAGCTTCAAGGGGTAGTCACCGGAAATGGTCTTCCAACAATCTTGAAGGAGTTCCCAGAGATGCTTAGCACTTGTTGGCCCTTTTGCCTTCACTCTGCGGTCCAGCTCACCCCAAACCATCTCGATTGGGTTCAGGTCTGGTGACTGTGGAGGCCAGGTCATCTGGCGTAGTACCCCATCACTCTCCTTCTTGGTCAAATAGCCCTTACACAGCCTGGAGGTGTGTTGGGGTCATTGTCCTTTTGAAAAATAAATGATGGTCCAACTAAACGCAAACCGGATGGAATAGCATGCCGCTGCAAGATGCTGTGGTAGCCATGCTGGTTCAGTATGCCTTCAATTGTGAATAAATTCCAAATAATGTCACCAGCAAAGCACCCCCACACCATCACACATCCTCCTCCATGCTTCACGGTGGGAACCAGGCATGTAGAGTCCATCCGTTCACCTTTTCTGCGTCGCACAAAGACACGGTGGCTGGAACCAAAGATCTCAAATTTGGACTCATCAGACCAAAGCACAGATTTCCACTGGTCTAATGTCCATTCTTTGTGTTCTTTAGCCCAAACAAGTCTCTTCTGCTTGTTGTCTGTCCTTAGCAGTGGTTTCCTTGCAGCTATTTTACCATGAAGGCCTGCTGCACAAAGTCTCCTCTTAACAGTTGTTGTAGAGATGTGTCTGCTGCTAGAACTCTATGTGGCATTGACCTGGTCTCTAATCTGAGCTGCTGTTAACCTGCGACTTTTAAGAACCAAGAATATAAGACATATTTTCTGTTGTTTCACACTTTTTTGTTAAGTATATAATTCCACATGTGTTAATTCATAGTTTTGATGCCTTCAGTGCGAATGTACAATTTTCACAGTCATGAAAATACAGAAAAATCTTTAAATGAGAAGGTGTGTCCAAACTTTTGGTCTGTACTATATAATCAAAACATGTCAGCAGAACATCAGTTGGAGTCAGTTTATTATCTGCAATGGAGCAGCTTAACATTGTATGTACCTTTGACATTGCTATGTAGTCCAAACCATCAGAGCAGTTAAAGACCACACACTGCACGGCCAGCGCCTTGGCCAAATCTTTGGTGGTCTCAGTTTTTCCTGTGCCGGCCGGACCTTCTGGAGCTCCACCAAGATTTAGATAAAAAGCACCGATCTACCAATGAAACATGAAAGAACTCTTATGAAATATCAATAAACTTTCTAATAAGTTTCATGCATCATACAAAAGTCAAAAAGATTTCTGAGCATAACCCATCACATCATAGCAGAGTCCGCTAGCATCTGTCAGTGAGCGGAGTGATGATCAGGCGTGGGGAGTTGCCCAGGTACTCATAGGCGGACTTCACATTGCAGTTGATGATTCGCGCTCTCGCATTCTCATTCTCCCAGTAATAGCAGAGTTGGGCAAGCCACTGGAAGTCTGTTTCATGAGAAACTCCTGAGCAATGTAGGAAAAGATAGTCAACCTCTAAGACACTGCAGAATCACAAGGGAGAGTTTCTAAAGGGAAGGTAAATGCACATACATTATAGGACAAAACTCCTAGTCACCGAATTCTGCTTTTTTCATTTAGTCCCATTGCCCACGGTGTATAACATCCGGACTCTCAGCCCCCAGTTTATAAAATCCGGCCTCTCGCCTCCCCCGGTGTATAACATCCTCCCCTCGCCCCTAGTTTAGTATAACATCCGTCCCCTCGCCCCCCCGCCAGTGTATAAAATCCATCCCCTCAACCCCACTGTATAACATCCAACCCCAAGCCCTCCTTTGCATAACATCCGGCCCCCAGGGTATAATATCCGGCCCCCAGCCCCGGAGTAAAACATCTGTCCCCTCGCTCCCTCCCCCTGGTGTATAACATCCGGCCTCTTGCCCCCCTGTGTATAATATCCGTCCCCTCGCTCCCAGTGTATAACAACCATCCCCTCGCCCACTGTGTATAATATCCGTCCCCTCGCCCCTGGTGTATAATATCCGTCCCCTCGCCCCTGGTGTATAATATACGTCCCCTCGCCCCTGGTGTATAATATCCGTCCCCTCGCCCCTGGTGTATAATATCCATCCCCTCGCCCCTGGTGTATAATATCCGCCCCTTGCCCCTGGTGTATAATATCCGTTCCCTCGCCCCGGTGTATAATATCCGTCCCCTCGCCCACGGTGTATAATATCCATCCCCTCGCCCCTGGTGTATAATATCCGTCCCCTCGCCCCTCAGTGTATAATATCCATCCCCTCGCCCCGGTGTATAATATACGTCCCCTCGCCCCTCAGTGTATAACATCCAGCCCTCGAACTTGTATAACATCTAGCCCCTTGTACCCCCGGTGTATAACATCTGGCCCCTCGGCCTTGTTGTATAACATTTAGACTCTCGCCCCCCTCCAGTGTATAACATCAATCCCCTCGCCCGTGGTGTATAATATCCGTCCCCTCGCCCCTGGTGTATAATATCCGTCCCCTCGCCCCTGGTGTATAATATCCATCCCCTCGCCCCTGGTGTATAATATTCTTCCCCTCGCCCCTGGTGTATAATATCAATCCCCTCGCCCCTGGTGTATAATATCCTTCCCCTCGCCCCTGGTGTATAATATCGGTCCCCTCGCCCCTCAGTGTATAATATCCGTCCCCTCGCCCCTGGTGTATAATATCCGTCCCCTCGCCCCTCAGTGTATAACATCCAGCCCTCGGACTTGTATAACATCTAGCCCCTTGTACCCCCAGTGTATAACATCTGGCCCCTGGGCCTTGTTGTATAACATTAAGACTCTCGCCCCCCACCAGTGTATAACATCAATCCCCACGCCCCCCGGTGTATAACATCCATCCCCTCGCCCCTGGTGTATAATATCCGTCCCCTTGCCCCTCAGTGTATAACATCCAGCCCTCGGACATGTATAACATCTAGCCCCTTGTACCCCCAGTGTATAACATCTGGCCCCTCGGCCTTGTTGTATAACATTAAGACTCTCGCCCCCCACCAGTGTATAACATCAATCCCCTCGCCCCCCGGTGTATAACATCCGCCCTCCCATGCTGTGTGCTGTTACTAACATATGACAGAACGACTGGTGGTGCAAAGCTCTCTGATACCAGCGCGGTCCTGTAATAGGAGCCACCGGGGTAACAAGTCTGGATATTACCATATATTCCAGCGTATAAGACGACTTTTGAAGACTGAAAAATCTTCTGTCTAGTCTGGGGTCGTCTTATACGCCGGTAATGTTTTTGAACTTTCAGAAATTGACATGCGGGGATACTCTGGGGGTGTTAATAAGCTGCCGTGGCCGTATCCCTGCCATGTGGGAGTTAATATAAGGTGGAGGGAGTTAAAATACGGTGGCGGTAGGTCCAGACAGTCAGCGCTTCTGTGCTGAAACTGACACATCGCTGCGCTGTGTCTTCTCAGGCCTGGGACACAGCGCAGCGTATTCCCAGCAGCGGAGACAGACAGAACCTAGCGAACTTTTCTGACACATCGCAGTGTCTTCCCAGCTCCGGACACAGCGCAGGGCTTCTGTGCCGACAGCTTTCACTTGTCACAGAAGCGCTGCGCTGTGTCCGGAGCTGGGAAGTTCGCATCGCTTCTGTGACAAGTAGTGTTGAGCATTCCGATACTGTAATATCGGGTATCGGCCGATATTCGCGGTATCGGAATTCCGATACTTAATTCCGATACTTTTACAATATCGAATACCGGAATCGGAAGTTCCCATAATGCCTGCGCTCTGCAGTGTCTCTGAAGGATGACAAGCTGGATGGCAGAGCTCAGCTGAGATCCAGCCTGTCATCAGAATGCCATCCCAGCGTGGGAGAATTCTCCTGATTGTTTAAAAGCCGGCGGGCGGTAAAAAGCCGCCGGCTTTTAAACAATCACACAGCCCCATACTGCTTCCCCGCAGCCTCCCACCCCGATCCTCCGCTCCCCTCGCCACCTCCCATCCCGATCGTAAGTTAGGACCGGGCGGGGAGTGCAGCACAAAGGAGCGGGGAGCGAAGGACCCGGGCGGGGAAGCCGGCAGTGAAAAGACTTCACCGCCGGCTTTCCCGTTCTGTGCTGCGCTTTCCCGCCGGTTATTTCAAATGAACAGCTGAGGTATCAGGTGATGCCGATCAGCTGTTCATTTGAAGTCGCCGCGGTGCCCTCAGAGGGTTCATGTGAGTTCATGCTTGACTGCATTGCATGAACTCACATGAATTTTCCCACGGTCTCACAGGTCAGCCTCACCTCCCAGACCCGTCATGATTGGTGTGTGCGGGTGTCTGTGCGTGTGTCTGCGAGTGTGTGTGGGGTGTCTGTGCGATGTCTGCGGGTGTGTGCGGTGTCTGTGAGATCATAGAATCATAGAATGGTAGAGTTGGAAGTGACCTCCTGGGTCATCTGGTCCAACCCCCTGCTCAAAGCAGGATTCACTAAATCATCTCAGACAGATGTCTGTCCAGCCTCTGTTTGAAGACGTCCATTGAAGGGGAACTCACCACCTCTCGTGGCAGCCTGTTCCACTCATTAATCACCCTAACTGTCGAAAAGTTTTTTCTAATATCTAATCTGTGTCTCCTCCCATTTAGTTTCATCCCATTGCTTCTAGTCTTTCCTTGTGCAAATGAGAATAAAGATGATCCTTCTACAATGTGACAGCCCTTGACATATTTGTAGACAGCTATTAAGTCTCCTCTCAGTCTTCTTTTTTGCAAGCTAAACATTCCCAAATCCTGCAACCGTTCCTCATAGGACATGGTTTGCAGACCAGTCACCATTCTGGTTGCTCTTCTCTGAACTTGCTCCAGATGTCTGCGAGTGTGTGCGGGTGTGCGCAGTGTCTGTGCGATGTGTCTGTGCGATGTCTGCGAGTGTGTGCGGGTGTGCGCGGTGTCTGTGCGATGTCTGGGGGTGTGTGCGGTGTCTGTGCGATGTGTGCGGTGTCTGTGCGATGTCTGCGGGTGTGCGCGGTGTCTGTGCGATGTGTGCGGGTGTGTGCGTGCAGGCAGACATAGGCCGATGTGACACTACTACTCCCATCGGCCTATGTCTGTCCCCCGTCCACTCCTGCCAGCAGGATCAGCTCGATGGGAGCAGTAGTTCCCATCAGCCTGATCCTGCTATATAAATTGCCCTACTGTGTCCCCAATAAATGTTAAATACATGTCATTGGTGGCCAGTGGTTACCTACAATAAATTAGTTCATACATTACCTGTCCCCGCCGATCGCCACCTAAAATAAAGTAAAAAATAAAAAATTACACCTATACTCACCTAGACACCTAATTCCCCGAAGCCATCGATCTCCTGTAATAAAATATAAAATAATAAACCACAAACTTATCCTTACCCCTCCGTAGTAGTCCACGAGTGTCCCACGATGATCTCCAGTTTAGAGCAGCCACATAGAATGTGACCGCTCTGAACCGCTGCCGCCGCTAGAATGATGGGGCCGTAAAGCAGCCCCGTCATTGCATAAGCGGGTTCGCCGGAGTTCAGGCAGCGCTGCTCCGGTCAGCTCCTTTACGGCCCTGCTGTATCGTGAGAAATTCCCACGGTACAGCAGTGTGGTAAAGGAGGTCTCCGGAGCTGCGCTGCCTGAATGCACTCCGGTGACCTCAGTCAGTGGCTCCCGCTGCCGGGAGCGGACGTGTTCCCGGCAGTGTGAGCTTACAGCAGGAACGTGGACAGGTAACTATTTTTTTTTGTAAACTAAGAATTTAATAAAATTGTGTGTTTTATTTCAAATAAATTATTTTTTTCTGGGTGTAGTGTGCTTTTTCTTTTTAACACTTTGTAGGTTAGTAATGGGGGTGTCTTATAGACGCCCATCATTACTAACCTGGGCTTCATGGCAGCTGGCGCTGACATGAACCCCAACCCTATTACCCCCTGCCACCGCACCAGGGCAGCGTGGAAGAGCGAGGCTAAGTGCCAGAGTTGGCGCATCCTATGGATGCGCTATTTCTGGGGCGGCTGACGGCTGGTGTTTCTAGCCTGGGAGGGGGCCAATATTCATGGCTCCCTTCCTGGGCTATTAATATCAGCCCCCAGCTGTCTGCCTAGCCTTTGCTAGCTATTAAAATAGGGGGGACCCCACGTCATTTTTTTTGGGGGGTCCCCCATTTTAATAGCTAGTAAAGGCTAGGTATTCAGCTGGGGGCTGATATTAGTAGTCTGGGAAGCTCCGTGGGTATTACCCCCTTCCCAGGCTTCAAACATCTTCCCCAGCCGTCTGCTTAACCTCGGCTAGAGACTAAAATTATGGGGGATCCCACGCCAATTTTTTTTTTAAATAAATCCTTTATTTTAACACTAAATGACATTTGAGGAGTTAATAAAGATGCAGTCCCTAAATTATTATTTATTTTTTAATTAATTTTTCCCAAAAATTTTGACGTGGGCTTTGCTATATTTTTGTATGCCAGCCAGGTACAGCATCCAGCTTCTATGAACGCGCCATTTTCCGGGGTGGCTGCGGACTGCAATTTGCAGCGGGGGGGGGCCCAGAAAGCTTGGGACTCCCTGCTCTGCAGATTCCAGCCCCCAGCTGCCTAGTTGTACCTGGCTGGACACAAAAATAGGGCGAAGCCCCACGTATTTTTTTTTTAAATTATTTCATGAAATTCATGAAATAATAAAGAAAAAAAGGGCTTCCCTATATTGTTGTGTCCGGCCAGGTACAAATAGGCAGCTGGTGGTTGGGGGCAGCCCGTTCCTGCATGCTGTACCTGGCTGGACACAAATATAGTGCAAAGCCCCACGTCAATTTTTTTTTAATTATTTCAGGAAATTCATGAAATAATTAAAAAAAAATTGATGTGGGGCTGCGTCCTATATTTGTGTCCAGCCAGGTACAACTAGGCAGCTGGGGGCTGGAATCTGCAGCGCACGGAGGCCCAAGCTTTCTGGGCCCCACCCGCTGCAAATTGCAGTCCGCAGCCGCCCCGGAAAATGGCGCGTTCATAGAAGCGCCATCTTCTGGCGCTGTACCCAACTCATCCAGGGCCCTGGTGCGGTGGCTCACTGGGTAATAAAGGGGTTAAGGCCAGCTTGGCATTATCAGCTGGCCCTAAGCCCGAAATTCATGGGGTCACGCCAATATTAGACATGACCGCCATGAATTTCTAGTAAAGTATTTAAAAAAAACACAACACCCAGAATAAAGTCCTTTAATTGAAATAAACACACAATTCTTTATTGTTCTAAATTAAACCATACTTACCATCACGCCCATTCCAGCTGAAGCCAACGATCTCCTGCAAAAAAAGAAAAATAATAAAGCAACCTCATCCTTACCTTCCCATGGATCCCACGACAGCTTCAGCTCTGCTACATCGAGATGACAGGCTGGACCGCAGCAGAACGCTGTCATCCAGCCTGTCATCCCGCAGACACTGAGAAGCGCAGGCATGCTTGCGCTCCTCAGTGTCTCTCTGTGACGGCATAAAGATGAGCCGAGTTCATGTCCAATGAACTCAGCTCACCTCATGCACGTCACTGACAGCGTGGGAAAATTCTCCTGCACTCAGCACTTCAACGTGAGAATTCTCCCACGCTGTCAGTGACGTACATGAAGTGAGCTGAGTTCATTGGACATGAACTCGGCTCATCTTTATGCCGTCACAGAGAGACACTGAGGAGCGCAAGCATGCCTGCGCTTCTCAGTGTCTGCGGGATGACAGGCTGGATGACAGCGTTCTGCTGCGGTCCAGCCTGTCATCTCGATGTAGCAGAGCTGGAGCCGTCGTGGGAACCATGGAAAGGTAAGGATGAGGTTGCTTTATTATTTTTCTTTTATTGCAGGAGATCGTTGGCTTCAGCTGGAATGGGCGTGACGGTAAGTATGGTTTAATTTAGAACAATAAAGAATTGTGTGTTTATTTCAATTAAAGGACTTTATTCTGGGTGTTTGTGTTTTTTTTTTAACTTTCACTATGGGGTTAGTAATGGGGGTGTCTTATAGACGCCTCTCCATTACTAACCTGGGCTTGATGTCAGCTGGCATTATAAGCTGACATCAACCCCAGCCCTATTACCCCACTGCCACCGCTACAGGGCAGTGGGAAGAGCGAGGCTAAGTGCCAGAATTGGCGCATCCTATGGATGCGCCATTTCTGGGGTGGCTGACGGCTGGTGTTTCTAGCCTGGGAGGGGGCCAATATTCATGGCTCCCTTCCTGGGCTATTAATATCAGCCCCCAGCTGTCTGCCTAGCCTTTGCTAGCTATTAAAATAGGGGGGACCCCACGTCATTTTTTGGGGGGGTCTCCCATTTTAGTAGCTAGTAAAGGCTAGGTATTCAGCTGGGGGCTGATATTAGTAGCCTGGGAAGCTCCGTGGGTATTACCCCCTTCCCAGGCTTCAAACATCTGCCCCAGCTGTCTGCTTAACCTCGGCTAGAGACTAAAATTAAGGGGAACCCCACGCCAATTTTTTTTAAAATAAATCCTTTATTTTAACACTAAATGACAAGTATAGTAATCAACACTATCACTGTACTTCATATATATGTGACTGACATGTTTCTATCTATCTAATCTATGTGTGAAGCTCTATTCCTTCTATTCTAAATTGTCGGGTACCGATGCTGAATTGCCGGCCGGCTTTCTTAAAGAGACGGTGCATGAAAACACTATTATTTTTTTTTATATAAATCCTTTACACTAAATGACAAGTACAGTAAGCAACACTGTCACTGTACTTCATATATATGTGACTGACATGTTTCTATCTATCTAATCTATGTGTGAAGCTCTATTCTTTCTGTTGTAAATTGTCGGGTACCGGTGTATGCGCTGATGAATTGCCGGCTTTTCGCGTAATACATTCTACATTATTCTTAGTTGTTTTACTTCATGTAGAATTAACCTACAAGGAAAGAAAGGGTTTATTTTCATTCCGATATTAGTGTCCCATTGACTTGCATTGGTTTCCGGTATCGGAATCGGCGATATCCGATACTTTTTGAGTATCGGTCCGATCCAATCCGATACGATATTTCCTGATATCGGAAGGTATCGCTCAACACTACTGTTGATTTGTTCTTCTTCGTCACCTATGAAATAAACTTGTAAAAATTGTGGTTGCGAAATGGACGTAGGAATTAAAGAACCGATACGGTGGTATACTTGTCCTTGTATTGTAAAGGTCGGGCAAAACCCAGGCATTGAGACAATTTGATCTGCTCCAAAAGACGCCATATGAAAGCACATGTTGTATTTTCTTATATTATTTAGAAAAAGGTGAGATTCATCAGTTTCATTAGAGAAAAGCTCTTTTAAAGGTTGAACTGGCTCGTCTATATAATGAAGAGCTACTTTCCCGCCCAAACAACACATACCTGCTGCTTCCTCTTTCCACTTAAGAGCTCCGCAATATTTGCAATCTATGGTCATTGCTTCTATTTTTATAAGCTTGTGAGTTTCATAATCAAGAGTCTCGTCATACTCAAATGCAGCTTTATGAAACAATATCCATGTATTTCTTGTAAATGTTTGACGTCGCTGTGCTGCCCTTTCAGCAACAGTGCGTCTGCGAGATTCGGCCATTTCATAAGTTTCAGTGGCTCTTTGGGACGCCATGTAAGTCGCTTGCTGCTGACGTCGAGGTTGGGACTGTTCTGGAGTTTCAGCAGCCCGTTGAGACGCCAGATACTCCGCATGCTGTTCACGTCGGGCTTGGGACTGTTCTGGAGTTTCAGCAGCCGGTTGAGACGCCAGATACTCCGCATGCTGTTCACGTCGGGCTTGGGACTGTTCTGGAGTTTCAGCAGCCGGTTGAGACGCCAGATACTCCGCATGCTGTTCACGTCGGTGCTTGGGACTGTTCTGGAGTTTCAGCAGCCGGTTGAGACGCCAGATACTCCGCATGCTGTTCACGTCGGGCTTGGGACTGTTCTGGAGTTTCAGCAGCCCGTTGAGACGCCAGATACTCCGCATGCTGTTCACGTCGGGCTTGGGACTGTTCTGGAGTTTCAGCAGCCCGTTGAGACGCCAGATACTCCGCATGCTGTTCACGTCGGGCTTGGGACTGTTCTGGAGTTTCAGCAGCCCGTTGAGACGCCAGATACTCCGCATTCCGTTCACGTCGGGCTTGGGATTGTTCTGGAGTCTCTGCAGCTCTATGTGCCGCACAACGCACCGCCGGCTCAAGCCTTCGTTGCTCGGCTTGTTGAGAATTCTCATCACGTCTAATTATTTTCATAGCTCGGGCTTTATTAGAGCTTTGCGAAATGTTAGACTTACGCTTTCGCGGCATTTTTATAAGTACTAATTACAAAATAGGTACTTTGTAAAGTTCAAACAAAATACTAAAACAATCTAATTAGTTATATTACGATCGCTGTACAGACGATATCAGTTGTATATGACTGGTCTATGAGGAGCGCGGTTACCCATAGCAACCATTCCCAGTGCTCTGTGGGAGCTGAGAGCAGCCTGCTGGTGCTGTGGGTGACATGCTGCGCTGCACACACACAGGGCTGTGCTGCACACAGGAGGGGAGGACGCCATTTGTGTAGCGCTGCAGCCGGTGCCGTCAGGCTGCAGTGTGTGCATCCTCCATGGAGCCGCGCTCAGGTTACTGCCCCTCCCCGTGTGTGAGTCACTTCCCCTCCGCCCAGGTGAGGCGCTCGGAACTTTCCCGGCTGCAGCAGCTGGCGCAGGTGAGCGCATGTTTTATTATACGGTGTTATGTGGAGGGACAATGGCGGCGGGGACCCCCTGTGTGAGGACAATGACAGCCCGGTGCCCCCGGGCAACCTGCAGGAGGAAGCCTCACACTCCCCCCGGGCTGTGGGCGCGGGCAGGCCGTGCTGGGACGTGTAGTTCCCTAGTAACCTGTTCCTGACATATGGGCTGTTTTCTGTGGGTTTTTTTTTTTTTTTTTAAGTCTGAGAAAATGTCATAAATTATCCTTCTCCCTTCAGCTGTTTCCAGAGTGTAATGTATCAGGGTGAGCTCATGACTGACAGCTGCCAAAGTTTCTAGGAAATGTCAGTCCCTGGGGGTCGTGTGTGAACCCCCTGTGCCACACTTGTACCTGGCCACGGTATATGATCACCCCTGTATTCTGACTGTGGACAGGCGGCAACTGTGACCTCACTATACAATGATCCACTATGGGCAAATTATTGTATTATCAATCTCTTCTGACTGCTGTAAATCAGCCATTTAAATATCACCTGTGTATGTGTGTATATAAGAGTTTGATAAATATACTAAAAAGTTTGATAAATATACTAAAATGTGCATTGTAAAATAGTATCTAATTTAATTAAATTTATGGTTCACAATTTTGGTCATAGTGGCTTCCACATAAAAGGGAGATATATGCTGTCGCGGACTTTTATTTAGAACTATTCAAGACAAACAATTCTACGGTACATCATCTTTGTGTAACTCCAACCGTTTAGGCAGCGTACGCCAAGATAGCTCTCAGAGGCCAGATTTTTTTCCGACTTAATTGACATGTATCGTTATATTACGACCAAAATTACATAAAATCATTACAAATTGTAGCCTATATGTTATTCCGATGTATAATCTATATTACTGTAAAGTTTCATGCAAATCCGTCCAGTAGTTTTTTCGTGAAAGAGTAACAAACAAACATACTCACAAACTTTCGCATTTATAATATTAGTAGGATGTAGTTCTTTAAACTGGGAAAATGATTATCTTTTCATTACACTGGACGTGAATGCTCTGTACTCCAATATAGAACATAATATGGGAGTTGAAGCAGTATCACACTATTTATCTGAGATTCCAAATATGCCGTCGGCCCAGAGAGATTTCCTTCTATCAGGCTTAAAGTTTATATTGGAGCATAATGTTTTTGAATTCCAGGGTGAATTGTTCCTGCAGCAGTTTGGTACCGCGATGGGGACTCGGGTCGCGTCAAGTTTCGCTAATCTTTTTATGGGGCGATTCGAGTCTACATCGCCCATCAACCAAACACCATATAAGGAACACATATTGCTATATAGGCGCTATATAGATGATTTAATCATCTTCTGGAAGGGCACAGAAAAACAAGCAATTTCTCTTATAGAGGAATTTAACAAAAATAGTTGGGGTATTTCATTCACATATAACATGGATAAAGAAAAAATCCATTATCTGGACCTGGAAATCAGTCACTCTAATAATAAAATTATAACTAAAACCTTTTTTAAAAAAACGGATTCTAATGGATTTTTGGACTTTCGGAGCGCACATTATCCAAAATGGAAGCAGAACATACCGTTCAGCCAATACCTGCGCATCCGAAAGAACAATACGAAAGATAAAGATTATGTGGAACAATCTAAAATTCTGACTAAAATATTCTTTGATAAAAAATACCCCCAAAAAATTGATAGCAGAAGCCTATGAAACCAACCTGAAAAAAACTCAAAATGAATGTCTGTATAAAAAACTCACAGAAAAAAAACAGTGCTCTGTTATAGACAATGAACAAACAAATACGTACAAAAAGAGAGATAAAGAAAATAATGCAAGATGGCAATATAATTTTATTACTGCTTTTAACCCTAGAACGCATCTGCAAGATTACTTTAGTTAGAATTTTGAAACTCTAGGTATTCTTCATGTATATAGTGGTTTGTCATTTTTGTTTGAGTTATTCCATGTTATTTGCACACGGGCCTAAAAGGCCCCAGGTATGTGAAAGTGTAGATTTTTATGGTCATGTGTTCTAGGGTTAATCAGGGAAGTGTGAAAGTAAGACAGATTTTAAAAAAGTATTGGTACATTCTAAGAAGGGATTCCTTTCTCAAAAAGTGCCTACCGGAGAATCCTGGTATCACATTCCGGAGGGGGGTTACTATTGGGAACATTATTGCGCCTAGTGTCTTAGGGAAACCCCTCTCTCCTTCAAGACCAAAAAAGACTCCTATACAAAATCCCCTTGGAGTTTTTAGATGTGGATCAAAAAAATGTCATTGCTGCAATATCATTAGTCACAAACAAAAATGTATCACATCAAGAAGCACAGGAGAGACAATAAATATAAACCAGCACCTTACTTGTGAGAGTGATCACGTTATCTACGTGATCAATTGTGCCTGTGGTCTTCAATACGTGGGCCGCACTACACAGACACTGCGGTCGCGTATGAATGGCCACAGACACAACACCAAAAAAGGTTTTTTAACTAAAAGGTGTCTGGACAAACTGTGTTTTAAACACCACAAAAAATTTGACATAAAGGTAACTCCTGTTGAACAAATACCACAGAATGACATAAATAGGATCCAGAAACTAAACAGAAAAGAGTCTAAGGCTGCGTGCACACGATGCGTTTTTCATGCGTTTATGCTGCGGAATTTCCGCAGCGGAAAAGCATAAAAAACGCATGGTAATCCGTACCCCATGGTCCCCAATGGCATTTCGCAATGTCAATGCACATGCTGCGGATTTTTCCGCAGCGTTTCTGCAGCGCTCATAAATCCGCAGCATGTTCATTCATTTTGGCTTCTCTCTGCATGCCGGCAGCGCTGAAGGACCTTCGGTGACGTCACAGTCATGTGACCGCAGGCCCTTCAGACAGGAACGAGCGCTGCAGCACACGCCGGGGCATCGGGGGTGAGTATAGCTTTATTTTAACATTGTTTTACGGTCACACTATATAAAATCCATGCCGGTTGCCGGTTGCATGGATTTATATAGTGTGACCAAGTTGTCAAGCACTTTCCAAGTGAAGCTAATCGCCTGGAAAGCGCTTGTCAATCCGCATGTGGATCCGCATGTATTCTGCAGAAAAAACGCATGCACAATCTGCATGCGTGTTTTCTGCCAGGGAGATGCAGAAATGCTGCAGAAATTTTCTGCTTCATTTCTGCATCGTGGGCACATAGCCTTATTGGATCTTTCGATTGAAAAGCCTATATCCAGATGGTCTTAATGATATAGTGCAAAATGTGTGAGGGGGGATAGAAAGGGAAAAAGAAGAGGAAAAATAAATACATATAAATAAATAAATAAAAAAGTGTATATTTAATAATGCACAGCCCTATTTACCAATACTGAAAAAAATATTTGTTTTATTGTAAGATCTCATTTCTGTAAAAATAACTGTTATATTTTATGAATTTTTTATATACTAGACTAACAATTATGTATTTTTATGATCAGTACCATGTAATTTATTTTTTTTTATATATATAACCACCACCAGGTATATATTTTAATCACAACTATGTATTCTAAAATTACTATTATATATCACTTGACAGTTTCACCAGTGGCTATCTTAAGGGTATAACAGTTTCACCAGTGGTTATCTCAACAGTGTGACAGTTTCTCCAGTGGCTATCTCAACAGTGTGACAGTTTCGCCAGTGGCTCTCTCAAGAGTGTCACAGTTTCTCCAGTGGCTATCTCAAGAGTGTGACAGTTTTGCCAGTGGCTATCTTAAGAGTTTGCCAGTGGCTATCTCAAGAGTGTGACAGTTTCACCAGTGGCTATCTTAAGGGTATAACAGTTTCACCAGTGGCTATCTCAAGGGTATAACAGTTTCACCAGTGGATTTTTTTGCCAGTGGCTATCTCAAGAGTGTGACAGTTTTGCCAGTGGCTATCTCAAGGGTATAACAGTTTCACCAGTGGCTATCTCAAGGGTATAACAGTTTCACCAGTGGATTTCTGAAGAGTATGACGGTTTCGCCAGTGGCTATCTCAAGAGTGTGATGGTTTCGACAGTGGCTATCTCAAGAGTGTGACAGTTTTGCCAGTGGCTATCTGAAGAGTGTGGCAGTTTCACCAGTGGCTATCTGAAGAGTGTGGCAGTTTCGCCAGTGGCTCTCTCAAGAGTGTCACAGTTTCTCCAGTGGCTATCTCAAGAGTGTGACAGTTTCACCAGTGGCTATCTTAAGGGTATAACAGTTTCACCAGTGGCTATCTTAAGGGTATATCAGTTTCACCAGTGGCTATCTCAAGGGTATAACAGTTTCACCAGTGGATTTTTTGCCAGTGGCTATCTCAAGAGGAGCCGGAGATGCCGGTTCATGGAGCTCCGGTCCTGCGGCCATGGAATACTGACCCGACTGTTGGACCAGAGTCCTGCAAATCCATTTGCTCATCTCTACTCTCGTCATATCTACCAATAAGGAAAGACATTGTATGGGATTTCCCATAATACCAGCATAAAATGAATCCATCTGCATTGAGTTTTCCATGCTGTTTGTGGCAGGGTTTTATAGAGGTACATCTGGGTATTTGGAGCTCTGTGTTCAATCCAGATCTCCAACTTCTGTAAAGATATGTTGTAAAATTGTTGTGTACATTATAAAGTGCCTGCATATTGTGGAGTTCTCCATCTAGTCTGCAGCTTATAATCTGTATAGATTTCAGCCCCCTTGCAATATGTATGTTCTATGAATGTTTCTGCAGATGATTTCACCGTTACATCCTTCTTGTAGGGCCTGAAAAACTCCTATGATAATCTGCAGCTCCAGCTAAATGATATTGTGGAGCTTGTGCGAGGAGGCAAATTGTCCCAGCAGACTCGCAGCACATTGGGGGCTCTCGTCACCATAGAGGGGCACGCTCGTGACGTGGGCATGGAAATGATCCAAACAAGTTTGTGCAAACATCATGGCTAGCACCAAACTTTCCAATACCATGTTCTATTTATTATACACTACATGGAGAAAGGTATTGTGCCCCCTCCACATTACACCTACAGGGGCTTTTATGGCCTCCTATTCTAAATCCATATACAGGATGTTAATATGGAGTCCGTCCCTCTACAGATATCACAGCTCAATATGCAGAGCACCTTCATACATTTCACCCCATTCCTATCTTCTTTCCATATCTATGTTATATTCCCCCCTCTTTTCTTTGAGTTTTCATAGGACACAATTGATCTTGTCACAGTAAAGCAATCTTGGGGTGTACTTACAATGACGTCTATGGGGCAGTAGTCATTTCTGCATATTGAGATGGTGGTCACTATATAGGAATGTTTTGGCATCTGTATGTGTCGGCATCCCCTGTATATGACTCATTGCCACAGTTGATATTCTTTATAGTCAGTGTTTTGGATGGCCTAGGTGCGGTTTGTAATATTTTCTATCAATGGTGTGTGTGCCCTCCTCTGTGCAGTGTCGTTCTATAACCATGGATGTACTAATAAAGGGTTTTTATGTCAATTCCTTTAATGACCTTTTGTTCGGTTTCTTTGTAGGTATTATGTAATTCTCTGAATGGTCAGCCATTCTAAGCCTGAGCAGACATATGGCAATGTAATTGATGTGTGACTGACATTGTTCTTCCCTATGTTGCGGTGACATATTTATGCTGCCATTGTGCAGTATTTTTTCTAATTAATCATCCTAAAGGTGTTTAGTGGGGTTGAGGTTGAGAACGTGTGTGAAACAGTTCTGCTCTTCTATTCCCTTAGGGTTGGAAGCTACAATTGTTTAAAATGTCTTGTGCTGAAGCATTAAGATATCTTTTCACTGGAACTAAGGGGCCTAGACCAACCCCTAAAAACAAGGTCATACCTCCACCAGCAAACTGTACAGCGGGCACAATGCAGTTAATAGGGTAACGTTCTCCTGGCATTCACCAAATCCAGACTCGTCCATCAGATGCCAGATAGAGAAGTGTGATCCGTCACTGCACAGAACAGGTCTCCTCCAGAGTCCTGTGGTGGCGGCTTCACACCACTCCATCTGACGCTCGGCATCGTGCTTGGTGATGTAAGGCTGCATGCAGCTGCTCGGCCATAAAGCTCCTGGCGAGGGCGCAGTGTTTGTGGTGATGTTGTTACCAAAGGAGATCTGGACTCTGCAGTTATGGAGTCAGGAGAGCGTTCTGCCCTCTGCTCCTCAGCAATCAGTGACCCTGCTCTGTAATGTTCCGTGGTCTCCTGAGTTGCTGCAGTTCCTTCTACTCCTTAATAATATCATTCACATGTGATGGGGGAAGATTTAGGAGGGAAGAAATTTAATATCCAGACTTGTTACCCCGGTGGCTCCTATTACAGGACCGCGCTGGTATCAGAGGGCTCTGCACCACCAGCCGTTCTGTCATATGTTAGTAACAGCACACAGCATGGGAGGGCGGATGTTATACACCGGGGGGCGTGGGGATTGATGTTATACACTGGTGGGGGGCGAGAGTCTTAATGTTATACAAGGCCGAGGGGCCAGATGTTATACCCTAGGGGTACGAGGGGCTAGATGTTATACATGTCCGAGGGCTGGATGTTATACGCTGAGGGGCAAGGGGACGGATATTATACACCAGGAGCGACTGGATGGATATTATACACCAGGGGCGAGGGGATTGATGTTATACACTGGTGGGGGGGCGAGAGTCTTAATGTTATACAACAAGGCCGAGGGGCCAGATGTTATTGACGCGCCCACCTGGGCCGTGTGTGGGGGTATACCTGGAGCCGGGTCTCTGTGTAATGCTAGGGGTTGTAGTCTCCATGGCGGCGACCTGGTCCCGTGGCTCAGGGCGGTCAAACCAGTGGCGGATTTGTTTATTTGGTTTTTGATGTTTAAATGTCCGACTACGCCACCCGTAGATTGCGGTCACTGAGAACCACCACTGCGGGGCAGACCGCTGAGGCTGATGTTGTGTGCGCAGCAGAGGGTAGTATAACTCCCCACGGGAGGAGTAGAGCCTCAGGGCAGCGTGTGTAGATGGTGAGGGTTGTGGTGCATGGACGCAGCAGAAATGACTCAGAGTCCGTGCAGTGCAGTTCAGGGTCTTTACTGTTGGTAATGAAGAAGGCCCTGCCGGGAGTACTGGCTAACATTAGAGGCCTGGTCAGTCTGTGAGCGAACAAGAGTCCCCCTGGCCAGGTGGAGGTGTAGGCCTTCCCGTCTGACTGCACTCTTCCTGTCTACCCTGTAGTCGTGTAGTAGCCCACGTCCCTGAGTGTACCGTGTGGTGCTCACCCGTATGGCTGGTGACTTGGGACCTTTGGTACCTTCCGCTCCTCGATGGCGGTGCCGATCATTTGCGTGTGACTAAGCCTCCGGGCTTTCTATGGCCAGAGGACCTGAAATCCCCTGCCAGGTGGTTTCTGCTGCTGGATGTGGAGATCCTCACAGCCTCGGACTCCAGTGTTCGGTTCTCTGTGTCTTCGGCCAGGACGAGCTCTTCACAGCTCCAGTCCCTGGCTTTCAGCTCCTGGCTCCTACAGAGCTCCTTGCTGCTCCTCTGCTCTACTCTCCTTTTCCTGACTAACCCCGTCCCCATCCCAGATCCAGTTTATAAAGGGCAGGTTCCTCCCCTCCCTGGACTGGGGCAGGAGGCGTTGCATGCAATTGTGCTCCTGACCAGGAAAACCCATGCTCGCTCTGACATGGTATTTCTACCACTGTGGCAACCAAAACCCCTGGGGTGCCACATTATACACTGGGGGTACGAGGGGCTAGTTGTTATACAAGTCTGAGGGCTGGATGTTATACACTGAGGGGCGAGTGGACGGATATTATACACCGGGGTGAGGGGACAGATATTATACACCAGGGGCGAGGGGACGGATATTATTCACCGGGGCGAGGGGACAGATATTATACACCAGGGGCGAGGGGATGGTTGTTATACACTGAGAACGAGGGGACGGATATTATACACCGGGGGGGCGAGAGGCCGGATGTTATACACCAGGGGGAGGGAGCGAGGGGACAGATGTTATACACCGGGGCTGGGGCCGGATGTTATACCCTGGGGGCCGGATATTATGCAAAGGAGGGCTTGGGGTTGGATGTTATACAGTGGGGTTGAGGGGATGGATTTAATACACTGGCGGGGGGGCGAGGGGCGGATGTTATACACCGGGGGAGGCGAGAGGCCGGATTTTATAAACTGGGGGCTGAGAGTCCGGATGTTATACACCGTGGGCAATGGGACTAAATGAAAAAAGCAGAATTCGGTGACTAGGAGTTTTGTCCTATAATGTATGTGCATTTGCCTTCCCTTTAGAAACTCTCCCTTGTGATTCTGCAGTGTCTTAGAGGTTGACTATCTTTTCCTACATTGCTCAGGAGTTTCTCATAAAACAGACTTCCAGTGGCTTGCCCAACTCCGCTATTACTGGGAGAATGAGAATGCGAGAGTGCGAATCATCAGCTGCAATGTGAAGTCCGCCTATGAGTACCTGGGCAACTCCCCACGCCTGGTCATCTCCCCACGCCTGGTCATCACTCCTCTCACTGACAGATGCTAGCGGACTCTGGTATGATGTGATGGGTTATGCTCAGAAATCTTTTTGACTTTTG
Source organism: Phyllobates terribilis (assembly GCF_046119375.1). Taxonomy (NCBI): domain Eukaryota; kingdom Metazoa; phylum Chordata; class Amphibia; order Anura; family Dendrobatidae; genus Phyllobates; species Phyllobates terribilis. Next base: position 432,432 of record NW_027363680.1, on the reverse strand, counting down.
TATGATGCATGAAACTTATTAGAAAGTTTATTGATATTTCATACCAGTTCTTTCATGTTTCATTGGTAGATCGGTGCTTTTTATCTAAATCTTGGTGGAGCTCCAGAAGGTCCGGCCGGCACGGGAAAAACTGAGACCACCAAAGATTTGGCCAAGGCGCTGGCCGTGCAGTGTGTGGTCTTTAACTGCTCTGATGGTTTGGACTACATAGCAATATCAAAGGTACCTACAATGTTAAGCTGCTCCATTGCAGATAATAAACTGACTCCAACCGATGTTCTGCTGACATCTTTTGATTAGATAGTACAGACCAAAAGTTTGTACACACCTTCTCATTTAAAGATTTTTCTGTATTTTCATGACTATGAAAATTGTACATTCACACTTAAGGCATCAAAACTATGAATTAACACATGTGGAATTATATACTTAACAAAAACGTGTGAAACAACAGAAAATATGTCTTATATTCTAGGTTCTTCAAAGTAGCCACCTTTGGCTTTGATGACTGCTTTGCACACTCTTGGCATTCTCTTGATGAGCTTCAAGAGGTAGTCACCGGAAATGGTTTTCACTTCACAGGTGTGCCCTGTCAGGTTTAATAAGTGGGATTTCTTGCCTTATAAATGGGGTTAGGACCATCAGTTGTGTTGTGCAGAAGTATGGTGGATACACAGCAGATAGTCCTACTGAATAGACTGTTAGAATTTGTATTATGGCAAGAAAAAAGCAGCTAAGCAAAGAAAAACGAGTGGCCATCATTACTTTAAGAAATGAAGGTCAGTCAGTGCGAAAAATTGGGAAAACTTTGAAAGTGTCCCCAAGTGCAGATGCAAAAACCATCAAGCGCTACAAAGAAACTGGCTCACATGAGGACCGCCCCAGGAAAGGAAGACCAAAAGTCACCTCTGCTTCTGAGGATAATTTTATCCGAGTCACCAGCATCAGAAATCGCAGGTTAACAGCAGCTCAGATTAGAGACCAGGTCAATGCCACACAGTTCTAGCAGCAGACACATCTCTTCAACAACTGTTAAGAGGAGACTTTGTGCAGCAGGCCTTCATGGTAAAATAGCTGCTAGGAAACCACTGCTAAGAACACGCAACAAGCAGAAGAGACTTGTTTGGGCTAAAGAACACAAGGAATGGACATTTGACCAGTGGAAATCTGTGCTTTGGTCTGATGAGTCCAAATTTGAGATCTTTGGTTCCAGCCACCGTGTCTTTGTGCGACGCAGAAAAGGTGTACAGATGGACTCTACATGCCTGGTTCCCACCGTGAAGCATGGAGCAGGAGGTGTGATGTTGTGGGGGTGCTTTGCTGGTGACACTGTTGGGGATTTATTCAAAATTTAAGGCATACTGAACCAGCATGGCTACCACAGCATCTTGCAGCGGCATGCTATTCCATCCGGTTTGCGTTTAGTTGGAACAGCATTTATTTTTCAAAAGGACAATGACCCCAACACACCTCCAGGCTGTGTAAGGGCTGTTTGACCAAGAAGGAGAGTGATTCCTCCACAGTAACCAGACCTGAACCCAATCGAGATGGTTTGGCGTGAGCTGGGCGGCAGAGTGAAGGCAAAAGGGCCAACAAGTGCTAACCATCTCTGGGAACTCCTTCAAGATTGTTGGAAGACCATTTCCGGTGACTAACTCTTGAAGCTCATCAAGAGAATGCCAAGAGTGTGCAAAGCAGTCATCAAAGCAAAAGGTGGCTACTTTGAAGAACCTAGAATATAAGACATATTTTCAGTTGTTTCACACTTTTTTGTTAAGTATATATTTTTCCACATGTGTTAATTAATAATTTGATGCCTTCAGTGTGAATGTACAATTTTCATAGTCATGAAAATACAGAAAATCTTTAAATGAGAAGGTGTGTCCAAACTTTTGGTCTGTACTGTATATACTTTTTTTTAGTTTTTCAAAGGGCAGGCATCATCGGGAGCATGGGCGTGTTTTGATGAGTTTAACCGTATTGAGCTGGAGGTGTTGTCCGTGGTGGCCCAACAGATTCTCCGCATCCAGAGAGCCATCCAGACGAAGATGGACATGTTCAACTTCGAAGGAACAGAACTGAAGCTTAACTCAAATTGCTTCGTAGCCATTACCATGAATCCTGGCTACGCGGGACGTTCTGAGCTGCCGGATAACCTCAAGGTAAAGAGTCCCAGTGCCTTGCATCGGGCCCTTCCACAACATTTCTATAGGATTAAGCTCAGGACTATGACTCGGCCATTCCAAAACTTTATGTTTATTCAACCATTCTTTTGTAGAACGACTTGTGTCTTTGGGCCATTGTCTTGCTGCATGACCCACGTTTTCTTGAGATTCAGTACATCAACTGATATCCTGATATTTTCCTTTAGCATTTGCTGATGGATTTTAGAATTCATTGTTCCATCAATGATGGCAGCCGTCCTTGGCCAAGTGCAGCAAAACAGGCCCAAAGCATGTTACGATTACCATCTTTGTGTTTCATAGATGATAGGAGGTTCTTATGCTGTAATGCAGTATTTTCTTTCTGCAAACATATAGCTTCTCACTTAAAATCTCTATCTTGGCCTCATCCTTCCACAAAGCATTATTCCAGTTACCTATTGATGTGCCCAGGTGAGTTTTAGCAGTGACATTTTAAATCGCATTGCCTTTCTCCTTGCAATCCTGCCATGCTCGCCATTGTTGTTCATTGTCCTTCTGATGGTGGACTCATGAACAATTACATTAGCTAATGTGAGGAGAGGCCTTTAGTTGCTTAGAGGTTACCTTGAGTTCCTTTGTGACCTCACAGACTGATGTAGCTTTAAGTCAAATTTATGCAGTAATACAGAAATTTTTGAGGGGTTCACAAACTTTCAAGTAAATACTAGGTTTACAAAAGAAACATAAGATTTCATCAAAGGGATTATTCTCCCCCAAACCTATATGAGATTGTACATTTCCTATGTATAATCACAACACCTGATGCCCTCATTTCTGCAAGCTCCTTAATATTGATGTCCCATTCTCCTATTTTCTAAAATGGACACAGTAGAAGTGTGGAGAGAGATTTGGAAAGTGTTAAAGGAGTATTCCCATCTCCAAGATTCTATCCCAATATGTAATAGGTGTAATAATAATATTAATAGCAAATACCTCCAATTGGAAATGTAGTATAGTTCTTCTGATTAGCTATGTCGCTTAACCCATGTGCAGGGCATAGCAGTAGCTTAGGTATCCATGGTTATGACCATTAGCAAGTAACTAACTGTTACTATGAGGGAATCTAATGCTAACTAATCAGATTTAGTTATAGGGTTGACTTTTAGAGGTATTCTCATCTTTTAAAGCATATCCACAAAAATGGCCATAATTGTCTGGTAGATGAGGGTCTCTCTTCTGGCACCCACCCTAACTTTTCTCGAATAGGAGGCCCCATCTTGTGCCGCTGTGAAAGGAGAGTTTGGCAGCACGTGCAACACTTCCATTCACTGATTTGGAAGTCCTGCATATACAGTCATCAGGGGTGTAATGATCGCGGTTGAGGTCGCGACTGGGCCCGTGCAGGTGAGGGGCCCGCCGACATCAGCGCAAACTTCAACTGGATGTGCGCCCTCGAATGCACATTCAGATGAAGTGTATTGAGGCGCAGAGACCCGTTGGGTCTGGGCACGACAATGCACGCTGACGGCCAATCAGAAGCCAGCAGCTGATGTCGGCGTGCACATGACGAGGGCGCATGACAGTGACATCATATGCTCCCGACGCTTGCACTCTGAAGTAAGATGCTGGCTTCAGAAGAGGATGGCGCGCAGCGGGGGAGCGGAGGAAAAGCGAGCAGAATCATTTATTTTTTTTCTATGCATTAAAATACAACGGCAGAATGGGGGACATATACTAGGATGGGGGATATATATACTGGATGGGGGATATATATACCAGAATGGGGCATAAATATACCAGGATGGGGCCCCTGGATAAGGGACATATATAACCAGGATGGGGGATATATATATCAAGGTGGGGCCCAGGATAAGGGACATATATAACCAGGATGGGGGATATATATATCAAGGTGGGGCCCAGGATAAGGGACATGTACACTAGGATGGGGGATATATATACCAGGATGGGGCCAGAACATGGGACATATATACCAGGAAGGAGCCCAATATGGGGGATATTACTACATAATGGGGTAGGAGGTGCAACACGCATGTCCTTATAGGATTTAGAACACTACAAGGGCCCATACATCTGACCAACATGCAGTGGGTCCAAATCTTGCAATGGGGGCCCATCGGACTCTAGTTACGCCACTGACAGTCATCTCTACATTCACTTTAGTCGCTATAATTAAAGGGATTGTCAGTCCCTTTCATTCTGGTGCTACTACAACAATCATCTAAATGGTGAGGATCCAGTTCCTGACACCAGCACTGAATGTAGGGAAAATGTAATGTTACATAGACATCCATTTATTTGAGTAGAAGCTATGTAATCTATGGATGATGGAAACGTCAGGACACTTGGAAACGACTTTGTAGACTGTTTTTTCATCCACACAGCGAGATAATTAGATAACTGGATGGGCTTGTGTCTTAGGGCAACCCTACTTAGTATATCTCTCTCTCCAGCCCGCCACTGTTAGCCGCTGCGGTATGATTTATCTGGAACCCCAACAACTGGGCTGGGCGCCCCTGGTGAGGTCCTGGCTCAGCACCCTTCCCGATGCACTGAAGACTAAGGACCACCTCGCTCTTCTAGAGGAACTCTTTAAGTGGCTCGTCCAACCTTCCCTTCGATTCCTCCGAAAGCAGTGCAAGGTGGGCGTAATGTGTCCTCTCAATTGTAGGAGCATTGCGCAAGTTTGTAGTCTAGATTTACCCTCAGTGTCCTAATGTCTTTCCTCATAGGATCTGGTGACAACCAGCAATGGCAATGTGGTAATATCACTCACACCATTATTGGAGATGCTGATTTTTGATGTGATGAGTAGAGATGAGCGTTGTTCTACTCGAACTGTTCGCCAATCTCAAATTCGAGCTGTTTTGGGCGGTGTTCGAGCCGGTCGGCGAACACGAACAATTTGAGAAAAATTCGGCTGTTCGAGGTTATGTTCGATAACTGTTCGTGCACCAAAATCATAACTGGATTTTTTCTCAGTAATGATGAAAATTAATGTTAATACGCAGTTTGAGTGTACAGCGGGGCGGGGGGAGGGGCAGGGGATGGATCTCTGCAGGAACAATGAAGATCTCCATTTTTTTTTCTCTTTCCCGCATTTGCAGTGGGGAGGTGCAATCTGTCAGCCTATCAGCAGCGCACACACGGAGCGAAGTGCTTTTTTTCACACAAGCAAGGGCATGTGTCATTGGCAGTGTATGTCACATGTCCTTGCCCTATAAGACCAAGCCATTTTCCCCGTCGCCACCATTTTCTCACTGCTGCAGCTGCGTGTTAGACGGCACCGCTGTTGCTGTGTGCGCTATACCTTGTTAATTTCAAGCCAATTTTCGCACAAATATACAGATAGCTTGGGAGTAGGGAATAGTTGTGATTGCAGTCCTTTTAAGGACTAGGTTACAGCATTTCCTACGACTTTTATCAGGCAGGTCTGTGCTCTTAAATAGATAGATTGTGGGAGTAAAGACTAATTGTAATTGGAGTCCTTTTCAGGACTAGGTTACATCAGTTCCTATCAGTTTTTGCCAGGCAGGTCTGTGCCAGTGCTGTGCAAGTTTTTTTCACAGCATTTGGCTGAATCTAGCAAAGCTAATCCTTTTTGGCCTATTGCAGAGTGTGTTAGTCAGTGGAGTAGCCTATCTGTGTTGCAAGATATACCACCTGTGTATAGAATACCAATTTTTTTACTGCACCTAGTGAAGTAAAATCTTTTGGGCATAGCATCATTCTATTAGTCCATCTATACTGACCTCCATCAGGTTGCAAACTGAATATAATTTTTTTCTGCATCTAGCTCTGAAAAAATATTTGGGCTTCTAGCGGTGTGTGGGACTTGGTCTATTAGTCCATCTATACTGACCTCCATCAGGTTGCAAATTAAAAATAATTTTTTTCTGCATCTAGCTCTGAAAAAATATTTGGGCTTCTAGCAGTGTGTGGGACTTGGTCTATTAGTCCATCTATACTGACCTCCATCAGGTTGCAAATTAAAAATAATTTTTTTCTTCATTTATCTCTGAAAAAATATTTGGGCTTCTAGCAGTGTGTGGGACTTGGTCTATTAGTCCATCTATACTGACCTCCATCAGGTTGCAAATTGAATAAAAAAATTTTCTGCATCTAGCTCTGAAAAAATATTTGGGCTTCTAGCGGTGTGTGGGACTTGGTCTATTAGTCCATCTATACTGACCTCCATCAGGTTGCAAATTAAAAATAATTTTTTTCTGCATCTAACCCAGCCAATAGTTTTGGCCTAATACCACAGTTTGGCCACTCAGCTCTGCTCGGTTACCATCCATTGTTTTTTTGTGCAAACAACTCCAGAGTTGTGAATTAGTTAACCACCAAAATGAGTGGAAAAAGGCCTGCTGCTGGTGGAAAGGGGAATAGGCGTGTTGGGAAGGGGAAAAAAGGTTGTGTCCGTGGGGTAGGTGCAGAAGAAAGACCATCTTCCAGCCAAACTAAAATGTCTACTTCTTTTAGCGGACAATGTGATAAGATCCCTTTCTTACGGCCACGCCAATCGCTACAAATTCCAGATGAGGCACAAAAACAGCAGGTGCTTCAACGGATATCAAGTGCTCCTTTAAGTGGGCTCTCCTCCACATCAACTTCAACATCACAAATACTCCAGTCCTCAAAGGTGTCACCCAAATCGCACTTGCTTCCTCACAGCTCCCAAATCTCCAGCTGCCCGTCTGAGTATGAGGTAGAACAGATGGTTGAGTCTGCAGAGCTGTTTACTCATACTATAGCCTGGGAATCAGAGGTCGACTCCAGCGCTTCTGTGAATCCAGACGAGGAAATGATCTGCACTGATGCCCAGAATCTTTATGAGTCGGATCCAGGACCAGACGCAGAAGGTTCTGACCATAATGTAGACCCTCATTCCCAAACTGTAACTCCTGTTGGTGGAGACAATGAGGAAGACGATGATAAGACTCAAATACCTGATTGGAGCGACAACTTTAGTTTTTTGTCAGGGCAGGAACAGGTTGGCTCTGAGGACGACGGGTGTGATAACGCACAGGGTGATGATGATGAGGTCGGAGATCCCACTTACTGTCAACCCACAGTCAGCCAAGAGATGAGGTCAGCAGAGGAGGTGGAGGAAGATGCTAGTGACGACGAGGTCAGGTTGCGCCTTCCTGGACAGAGACGTAGTACTGGAAGCACGTCAACAACTGCATCCTCAAACACAACTCTGCCTCTCACCACAAGTCGTGGTGGCTCTTCAGGTCGCATGGGTGCTAAGCCTTGCATAGCCTGGGCATTTTTTCAGATCGATAAAGATGACCCAACTCGTGTTATCTGTAACATTTGTCAGCAAAAGCTAAGTAGAGGCCAAAAAATACATAGTTTGAGTACTTCATGCATGAACCGGCACATGGACATGAAGCATAAGTTGCAGTGGGAAGCTCAGTGTGCTACAATGCGGCCTAGCCGGCCGGGCCAATCACCGTCTGCCATATCTTGTGCATCCGCGGCCTCTTCATCCTCTGTGACTGGGGGGACAGCAGTCACACCTGTTTTGGGGCGCAGACCTGCCACCTCTTTACCCGCAACAGCCAGCGTGATTGGCAGGTCATCATTTTCTTTGGAGGTGGTAACACCAGCTGGTGTTGAGCGCTGTCCGACATCGATAGCACCACCTTTGGATCAAGGCAACCTAACATGTCCGCCTGCATCTTCCTCACAGACCGGCAGTTTGCCGGGGACACCCTTATCAACCCCGTCTAAGCACAATAGCCAGCCCTCGGTCCCTCAGATGTGGACAAGTAAAAGACCATTTCCTCCTAGCCATGAGAAAGCTAAGAGGTTGAATTTCACCATCTGCAAGCTCTTGGCTACAGAAATGCTGCCTTTCCGCCTGGTGGACACAGAGGATTTTCGAGACCTTATGTCCGTCGCAGTGCCCCAGTACCAGATGCCCAGTCGGCACTACTTCTCAAAGAAAGGTGTGCCTGCGCTCCACCAGCATGTCGCACACAACATCACCGCTTCTTTGAGAAACTCTGTGTGTGACAGGGTGCATTTCACCACAGACACTTGGACGAGTAGGCATGGACAGGGGCGTTACATGTCGCTGACTGGGCACTGGGTAACTATGGTGACAGCAGGACAAGGGGCTGCTGTCCAAGTCTTGCCGTCCCCACGAGTTGTGCGTCAATCCTCTTTATGTCAAAGTTCCTCCACTGCTTCTGCCTCCTCAACCTCCTCTCGGTCTTCCACCTGCACCCAAAGCCTGTCTGGTCATGCCACAAGCTTTCTAACTGCGCAGAAGGGATCCTGCACACCTCCTTACTATGCTGGCAGTAGGGCTCAACGTCATCAGGTGGTTTTTACATTGAAATGTCTGGGAAATGTGAGTCACACAGCTGAGGAGTTGTGGTCAGCTCTGGAGAACCAATTTCATGAATGGTTGTCTCCACTGGACCTGAAACCAGGGAAGGCCGTGTGCGACAATGCTGCAAACCTGGGTGCGGCCCTTCGCCGGGGCAATGTCACACACGTGCCTTGTATGGCTCACGTGTTGAACCTGGTTGTCCAGCAATTTTTAGCCCACTATCCCAGACTAGATGGCCTTCTGCAGAGGGCACGGTCGCTGTGTGCTCACTTCCGCCGTTCGCATCCCGCAGCTCAGCGACTTACATCTCTACAGAAGTCGTTGGGCCTGCCACTTCACCGGCTAAAATGCGATGTGCCTACCCGGTGGAATTCAACTCTGCACATGTTGCAGCGACTGTGGCAGCACCGACAAGCCCTGGTGCAATACGTTCTGACGTATAGCCTGGGCCAACGAGATTCAGAGGTGGGGCAAATCACGCTGGAGGAGTGGTCTCAGATCAGGAACCTATGCACCCTTCTGCACAGTTTTGAAATGGCGACGAAGATGTTTAGTGCTGACGATGCCATTATCAGCATGACTATTCCGGTGATTTACATGCTGGAGCACATGTTAAACAGAATTCGGAGTCAGGTGGTGGCACAAGAGGAGGTGGAGGAAGTAGAGGAGGAGGAGTTGTATGCGGAAGGGCTAACATCTGCAAGGTCCAGACGGTCGGCAGCACCAAGGCGGCAGGCATGTGAGGGTGGGGGAGATGGTTTTACCAGGGCGCATGGTAGCAGCCAAACTAGTGAGGAAGGTGCAGGAGCCCAGGAAGAAGTGGAGGACGAACTGATGGAAGACTCATCAGATGAGGGAGACCTTGATCACATTTCTGTTGTGCGAGGTTGGGGGGAGAGGACAGAGGAAGGAAGCATGATTGTTACCTCGCCACCAACACAACAGGGACTTGGTGCTCCTGGATGCGCAACACACATGAGTGCCTTCTTGCTGCACTACCTGCAACATGACCCTCGAATTGTGAGAATTAGAAATAATCCTGACTACTGGGTTGCCACACTGTTAGATCCCCGGTACAAAAGTAAATTTGCAGAAATTATTCCTGCCATAGAAAGGGATGCACGCATGCAGGAGTATCAGCAGAGACTGTTGCAGAATCTTACATGTGCTTTTCCACAAAATACCAGTGGTGCACGTAGTGAATCTCACAGTTCCAACTTGCCAACCGTGGGACCGTCAAGTGTTCAGCACTCAAACCGTAACAGAACCACAGTATCTGCTGGTAACATCAATTTTGCGGAATCATTTCACCACTTTTTTAGCCCATCCTTTGCAAGGCCACAGGAGACAAGAAGTCTGACACATAGTCAACGCCTAGAGACGATGGTACAGGAGTATCTCCAAGTAAACATTGAAGCCACGACTGTGTCACTGGACCCTTGCTCTTTTTGGGCTTCCAATCTGGATAAATGGCCGGAGCTAGCCACTTACGCCTTGGAGATCTTGTTATGCCCCGCAGCCAGCGTTCTGTCTGAACGTGTGTTCAGCGCTGCTGGTGGTGTGCTGACAGATAAGCGCACGCGGCTCTCCACTGATAATGTAGACAGACTCACGTTCATAAAGATGAACAAATCATGGATCCGAAACGACTTTTCTACCCCTGTGTCATCCTGGGGAGAGTAAAAGCTTGATGATTGGTTAAAATCACCCTACCAACCGTTTTAAGCTTTCAAATTACTAATCATGTTTATCTGTATCTTGACTGGAAAATAATTTGGGCTTTGTAGCAGTGTGCAGCACTGATCCTATTAGGCCATCTATAATAAGCTTCACCAGATTTAAAATTAAAAATAATTTTTAGCTGCATCTAGCCCGGAAAATAATTTTGGGGCTCCGAGATGCGCAAGACACATAAGTGCCTTCTTGCTGCACTACCTGCAGCATGACCCTCATATTGTCAGAATTCGAAGTAATCATGACTACTGGGTTGCCACACTCTTAGATCCCCCAAACTTTTCGATCAACCTTTTCATTTTAATAAAGACCAAAAAAATGGTCATTTTTGAAATTATAAGCATTAGCAGGTTGTTAGAAACTGAAATCAAACAGTTTTCAACTCAAAACTTTATTCTAGGTGATGTTACATTTTCACATAGGACCCCTTGTTCGAAAGGAGCTTCTGAACTCTCTCGTCCATTGAATTTGTCAGGTTTTGGATGGTTTCTGCTTCAATTGTTTTGCATGAGGACAGAATACCCTCCCAGAGCTGTTGCTTAGATGTGAACTGCCTCCCGCCATCATAGACACTCCTTTTAATGATGCTCCAAAGGTTCTGAATGGGGTAGAGGTCAGGGGAGCATGGGGGTCACACCATAAGTTTGTCCCCTTTTATGCCCATATCAGCCAGAGATGCAGATGTTTTATGTGCAGCATGAGATGGTGCATTATCATGCAGAAAAATGATCTTGCTGTGAAATACACGGTTCTTCTTCTTGAACCATGGCAGGAAGTGCTGTTTGAGAAAATCCACATACATTATGGAGTTCATCTTTAGCGCCTTCAGGGATCCTAAAGGGGCCGACAATCTCTCTCCCCATGATTCCAGCCCAAAACATTACTCCACCTCCTCCTTGTTGGCGCTGTAGCCGTGTTTGCGTGGGGTGTCCATCAACCAGCCATCCTCCACTCCATTCATCTGGACCATCGAGCGCTGCACGGCACTCATCCGTGAACAAAACAGTTTTGAAATCAGTCTTCATGTAATGTTTGGCCCACTGGAGCCGTTTCTGCTTGTGTGAAGTGGATAGAGGAGGTCGACAGGATGGCATATGCACAGCTGCAAACCTCTGAAGGACCCTGCATCTTGTTGTTCGGGGGACGTTGGAGGCACAAGCAGCTTCAAAAACTTGTCTGCTGCTATGACAAGGCTTTTTTGCCGCTGCTGTTTCAACCTGACGTAATTGCCTGTAGGAAAGAGTCCTCAATTTGCCCTTATCAGCACGCACACGTGTGTACTGTGAATCAGCTACATACTTCTTGATTGCCAAGACACTTCATCCTGATCATCGCACAATGTTGATTGTAGTCATGCCTTGACCTAAACACTCCACAATTTGTTGCTTCTCAGCAGCCGACACATCCTTTTTCTTTCCCATTTTGGCAGAAAATGTAGGCTGCTTAATAATGTGAGAGAGCCTTCTTAAGTAGTCTTGCCTTTCATTGGACACACCTGCCAAACTAATTAGCACAGGTGTCTGCAATTGCTTACAGTGATATAAAGAGCCCTGACACACATCACCATCAATGAGTTTAACTGACAAACAAACAAATTCTTCCCTTATCACTCCTAAACACTTTTTGCATAATAATTTGGAACGCGGTGTACATGTGCTTTTCCACAAAACACCAGTGGTTCACGTAGTGAATCTTACAGTTCTAACTTGCCAACCGTGGTCTGTATGGAATTGTTCAATAAAGGGCCCAAAATTAAGATAACATAGATGGGAGAGGTCTCTATGAATAGGAATTCCTAAGTATTTGATACCCTGTGAGGGCCAGGCAAAGGGAAAGTTGGACTGGATGGAATCCTATATGGATTTAGGGAGGGAGACATCGAGGGCCTCAGACTTCGCTGCATTGATTTGAAAATTTTACCATGTAACAAAGTGATCTATTTCAGCCATAACAGCAGGGATGGATATATGTGATTGAGTGATATATACTAGGACATCATCAGCAAATAGAGAGCACTTGTACTCGGTGCCTCCCACCTCAATCCACCTAATATTGGGGTTATGGCGAATTGATGAGAGCAGGTGCTCCGTCACTAGGATGTATAAGAGAGGGGACAGAGGACATCCCTGCCTTGTCCCATTGGTGATTGTGAAAGGTGATGAAAATGTTCTGACGCACCCCCTGGGCCTTGGGACACCCGGAGCCGGACACTTTTTGGTGGATGCTGGTGGTTGTAGTCTTCGTGGCGGCGATCCGGTTCCGTGGCTCAGGGCGGTCAAACCAGTGGCGGAACTATTTATGTGGTTTTGATGTTTAAATGTCCGACTACGCCACCCGTGGATTGCGGTCAGAGTGAACCGCCGCTACAGGGCAGACCGCTAAGGCTGGTGTTGTGGGTGCAGCAGAGCGTAGCATAACTCCCCACGGGAGGAGTATAGCCTCAGGGCAGTGTATGCGGAGGATGGGGGTGATGGTGCAGGGCAGCAGCAGTAACGACACGGAGTCAGTGATGCAGTTCAGGGCCTTTACTCACAGTTCTTATTATCCAGACCACGTCTGCAGGTAACGGCTGCCCACGTCGTACTGTGCTCACCAGGTGAGGGGCTCAGACAACTCCCAGATAACTTTGGAGCGCTTCACAGGACCCCCTTTGTGTGTCCTTTGTCTGGCCTTTCTTACCAACACTTCTGTCCGGCTGCCTCGGGCCTCCTCTTGGTAAACTTGGCGCCAGTTTCCCTGACCCTATGTGGTGCCTTCCTAGCGGGTGGAGCAAGGGGCTGCGCCACATAAAATGTCAGAGCCTCCGGTTTCTAGCTGAGGGTCGTTTCCTGCCTCCACTAGTTCGGGGACCGGTCTCCCCCTTTGGCCTGACCCCTCCACGCAGGTGGATTCGGGCGTGCGGTGGCGACTCGCCCGTCCGCACCCCTGGGATCCCTTCATTCCTCGTTCCTGGAGCCTTCTCCGCTCCTCTTCCTTCCTTCTCCCTCTTGCAGGCCTGGGCCTCTGTTACTAGGCCCGCCTCCGGAGCAGAGCTCATGCAGAGCCCCTGCTCCCTGCCACTTCTGCTCAGACTTCTCTGCACTGAACTAAGATGGTGCCCACCTTTTATACTCCCTTCTCAATGCACCCAGGAACTGCTTCCTCCCTGCTCCTGCACTGCAGGGTTCCCCTTCCTCAGTGTTCCCTCCCCCCACTCCAGCCAGGGACAGGGACTGTCGTGCCCATCTCAGGGGCATATTGGTCGCCCTGCCCCACGGCAATGTGGTGTAATGCATGCAGGTGTCGGGTCCTGATCCACACTCCATCCTTATCTGAGAGTGAGATATCACACCTCTGGGTGAGGTGCAATACGTCTGTAGCAACCGATCCCTCGGTGCTACAGTTCCATTTATCTTCAGCCTAGGTGACGTATTGTGATACAGGGCCGTGATTTTGGCTATAAAAGGGTCCCCTAGACCCCTACCCCAAGCTTTTTAAGAGAATCATATATGGTGTGCCAGGAGACTCTATGGAATGCTTTCTCAGCATCCAACGAGAGTATCTACTTACAAATTTTTAACTGCATCTAGCCCAGGAAATACTTTGTGCCTAGTAGCAGTGTCTGCTAGTCAGCGGATTATCCCGGCTGTTAAGCAAGCTACACCACCTGTAGTTTGGACACTTAATTTTTTCAAAGGAAATGCTTCGGGACCACGGGATACTTAGTGAAGAGCATCAGGAGGCACCCCAAGGCATAGGGGCTGGGACTGGCACTAGGATGCCTTGCGGTGGACAGCCGAGCTCGATCCTTATAAAAGCTTTTTAACTGCAGCAGCTTTAGTGGACGCTACTGGAGCTGGAATTACGCGGCTGCTGGCATGAGACTTGCCCTCCAATAGATCCTTGTAAATGGATTTAAAGTGTATTCATTCAAATTAGAGGGACAAATTAAATTAAAAAGCTTAGAGCTGCCTCCACCACAGGGGGGCTCTCTCGACCCACCAGCGGACAGGCACCAGTATTGGGAGAGGGGGGCTGGCCGTCAGGGTTCACCGCGGCTCTGGCACAAACCCGGCGACACGGAGGTGGCACGGGCAGGAGCGGACTGGCCGTCTCGGCTTCTCACTTTTTGGATTTTAGAAGGGCATGACATGCCTATATCTGTGTCTCCCCCTCCTTTTACTCCTCCACCTCTTTTCTTTTCGCATGACTATATGTACTTGTCACTTTTCCATGTGTTAGTTGTGTCTTCTGAGCAGTTTGTCAGCTTTTGGACACCTTTGAAGGTGTTTTCTATGTGTTTCTATGTGTTTTTGTTTGCCTGCCATTGGTTTTAACGTTGTTCGAAGGTGTTCGACGAACAGTTCGACGAACAGTTCGGCGAACACACGGGTGTTCGACGAACCGAACCGAACTCGAACACTACGGGGGTGGCTCAACACTAGTGATGAGAAAGGATCCGAATAATAAGAACATTTGTATCTGGATCATGGTAAGTGGAAGATCTGCCGATCCCATACACAATGTGGCTAATCCATCTGCAGGTATAGACAGTGCTTTCCTATGGTCCTGGAAAACGGGGGAAATAATTCCAAGTGGAGAGAAATTGTGAAAATATCACAATTCTGACATTATTTTTTGGGAATTGTTTTTACGGTGTACATTGTGTGGTAAAAATTACTTAGCAATATGATTCATTCATCAGTACGATTACACCGATACCAAACATGTCCAGTTTTTTTATTAGATTGGTAGTGAAAAAAAAAATTAGACGTTTGGGGAAAAAACATTTTTTGTAACTTTTCTCTGTATTTATTAGCCCCCTTAGGGAACTTAAAGCTGCGATCGTCTGATCGCTTGTGCTATATACAGCAATGTTACACCATAGCAAAAATCACGGTCTCCTTTGAAGCTCGGCCATGTCATCCGCGATTGTTAGAGGCAGGTTCCTGACGTCTACTGAGAATTGCATGTCAATAGCACCTTTAGAAATATATTTACTTAGAAAATTGGTGACGTGTTCAATACTTATTTCGCTCGCTGTATATTGTATCCCTTTTCTTCTCTTTTAGGCCAGTTTTGCTTTCTCCCTGGTTTGGTCCATTGGCGGCTGTTCTGACACCGACAGCCGAGTGAAGTTTGATGCTTTTTTCAAAGAAATTGTCACAGGAAAGAACGATCAGAGCCCTTTCCTGTCCTCCGTGGGGAAATGGGAATGTCCTTTGGACGATAAAGGCCAGGTCTATGACTACATGTACGAGGTAAAGGGATTTCTTGGAACCAGATTCATTGAAATCAAGCCTAATGCTCAGCAACTTATAACTGGCCTTTGGGTTATTATCTTAGGTCTCTTAGGACATGTTCACACTGTGTTTATGCCATACATCTATGACTTTGCCAGAGGTTCTGATTGAATCCCCGAAAAACTGAATTCAGAAGGAGACATAGAGTCCAATGACCAAAGTGGATTCCGTCAGATCCCCGGCAGAGTAATAGACATGCTGCATAAACGCAGTGTGAACAGGACCTAAATGTCAAACTTATGTAATGTGTCAGTGCTCTCTTATCCCTACATCAAATGTGTCCGAATATGGTTTATCAACGTTGTAACTACTTTTTTTTTAAAATTTGAAGTTAACCACTTCGCACCAGAGCCTGTTTTTGCCTTCGTGACCACGCCAATTTTTTCAACTCTGACCACTGTCACTTTATGAGGTAATTACTCTGGAACACTTCAACGGATCCCCCTGATTCGGAGAATGTTTTTTCGTGACATATTGTACTTCATGATTGTGGTAAAAATTTTCGATATCACTTGCGTTTATTTGTGAAAAAATCGGAAATTTGGCGAAAATTTTGCAATTTTCAAGCTTTGAATTTTCATGCCCTTAAATCAGAGAGATATGTCACACAAAATAGTTAATAAATAATATTTCCCACATGTCTACTTTACATCAGCACAATTTTGGAACCAAAATTGTTTTTTGTTAGGGAGCTATAAGGGTTAAAAGTTGACCAACGATTTCTCATTTTTCCAACAAAATTTACAAAAACATTTTCTTAGGGACCACATCACATTTGAAGTGACTTTGAGGGGCCTTTATGACAGAAAATACCCAAAAGTGACACCATTCTAAAAACTGCACCCCTCAAGGTGCTCAAAACCACATTCAAGAACTTTATTAAACCTTCAGGTGCTTCACAGGAATTTTTAGAATGTGGAAGAAAAAAATTAACATTTAACTTTTTTCACAAAAATGTTACTTTAGACCCAATTTTTTTTATTTTTGCAGGGGTAACAGGAAAAAATGAACCCCAAATTTTTTTGTGCAATTTCTCTTGAGCGCGCTGATACCCCATATGTGAGGAAAAACCACTGTTTGGGTGCACGGCGGGGTTCGGAAGGGAAGGAGCGACATTAGACTTTTTGAATGTAAAATTTGCTTGAATAATTAGCGGACGCCATGTTGCATTTTGGGAGCCCCTGATGTGCCTAAACAGTGGAAACCGCCCGCAAGTGACACCATTTTGTAAACTAGACCCCTTAGGGAACTTATCTAGATGTGTGGTGAGCACATTGGGAGACATAATAAACAAATCAGTAGCAGGTGAAGAATTGGTTTTATTTATTTTTTACGCCGTTCCTCATGCGGTATAAGTGATGAGATTACTTTATTCTTTGGGTCGGTGCGATTACAGAGATACCAGATTCATATCGGGTTTTTATGATTGACAGCTGTCACACACTAAGAGACGCTTTTTTTTGTAAAATCTAGTTTTTGCGTAGCCATATTTTGAGAGCTATAATTTTTCCATATTTCGGCCGACAGAGTCATGTGGCGGCTTGTTTTTTGCGGGACGAGTTGACATTTTAATTGGTATCATTTTTGGGTACGTGACATTTTTTGATCGCTTTCTATTCCGTTTTTTTGTGAGGTAAAATTAACAAAAACCAACAATTCAGGAATTGTTTTTTGAGGTTTTTTTTATGCCGTTCTGCGTGTGGTAAAAGTGATGAGGCAGCGTTATTCTTCAGGTCAGTACGTTTACAGCGATACTACACTTACTGTATATTTTTTTTATATTTTGGCGCTTTTACACAATGAAACAGTTTTATAGAAAAAATATTTTTTTTGCATAGCTTTATTCTGAGAGCTATAACTTTTTTATTTTTCGGCTGATGGAGCTCTATGGCGGCTTGTTTTTCGCGGAACAAGATGTCGTTTTCAGTGGTACCATGTTTATTTCCATTTTGCTTTTTGATCGCATTTTTTTCCACTTTTTGTTTGGCGATATGAGGAAAAAGCATAGTTTTTTGCTCCGTTGTTTATTTATTTTTATTACGGTGTGCACAGAAGGAGTTAATTAGTGTGACAGTTTTATAGCTCGGGTTGTTTCGGATGCGGCGATACCAAATATGTGTACTTTTTTTGTTTTTGCATAAATATACGGATTTATTGGTTTAATATTTTATTTATTTATTTTTATTTATTTTGTGATTTTTTTTTTTAGTAGTTTGAAAACATTTTTTTTACTTTTTTTTTACATTTTTACTTAGTCCCTGTATGGGACATTAATTTTTATTTTTCTGATCACTGATCTCATGTAATGTAATAGACATATATTACATTACATGAGATCTTTGCTGACTGTTTCACAGTCAGTGTCTCCTGCCAGGCTTCAGCTGCAGGCTGAGCCAGGCAGGACACCATATACGGCAGAGCAGGAGGCGGTCATGTGACCTCCAGCTGCCATAGCAGCGCCAGGTCCTGGAAGGTATCAGGGGTCGTCGGAGAGGTAAGTAAGACGACCCCCTCTCCTCTGTCTATCTTCTATATGCCGCGATCACTATAGATATATATATATAGAACATAGCAAAGGGTTAACATCACTGGGACCTGATCCAACAGGTCCCGATGATGTTCCCTGTTCCCTGTCAGAGCTATCGCTCTGCACTGCACCCGCAGCGCTTGCAGGACCCTCGGTGTCCTGAGCGCTGCGGGACCACCCACCGTTTTTAAGCGTCCGCGCTGCACAGAGCCCAGGCAGCGCGGACGTTTATCTACAGTGAGCGGTCGGGAAGCGGTTAAATAAAAAAAAAAGTTTTCACAAAGTAAAATAGAGAGTTACCTTTTTATTATCATCTAGGACTGTGTTCATACTTTCTATCCCTAGCGTATCAATAGGTCCATCAAAGATAACCCATTTTCTTTCCGGAGTCTCAGATAACGCAAACTCCCGGGAAGTATTAGCGACTATCCCATTGGTCCACAGCAAATGAAGAGAGGCATCAATAAAATTGCTCTTCCCATAAAATCCAATACAATCCCACAATTGAACGGATTATTAAAGGGAATGCCTGGGATTATGATATTGATGATACACATGTATTGACTACACGTGGCCCCTATTGAATTGAACGTGCCGGCACCGGGAGAGACCGCAAGTAAGTGATTTGCATATATGCGGTCACATGCCAACTAGAAGTGCGTGACCTCACTCAAAGCTAGTGTATTGAGTGAGGCCAGACATAGTCTAGTCAGAATGTGGCTGGAAGTATGCAAATTTATGCTAATTTCTGGCATAAATAATACAATTTGTTGCTTCCATGTCTGATGGGGAAAATAAAACAGTTTCCAATTTTTGTGCAAACAGGGAGTAAGTCATAATAAAATGATTGCCCGGCAATGTATGGCTGGGGTCTATGTCTCTGAAGGAACCCCTTCTACCATGTCCATAAGCCATAAAAGGGGAGATTTTCCCATTTTCAGCAAAGATATTAGTATTATAAACAATAATTCCAATCATAGACGAACCTCATGTGACACTGGATCAAACTGCCCGAACAGCTGCCCCATGGTGATGGCTTTAGGGTTCACTGTCCGGTAAATCACTTTTTCTTCTTCCCACCCTCGCTCATTCATAAGAGACAGCGTATCAGCGAGGACGTGGAGGACCTTCGTTTTTCCAGAGAACGGCTCTCCAACCAACATAAAACTGTACGGGATAAACAAAATGCAGCATGGTCCATTGTATAAAATGGAAACAGCGAAGAATAAATCCCCCGTCCCATGGACTTCTGTAGTTCCAGCTTACCCGTGTCTGACAATCATCATCTCATACGTCTGGATCATGTTCTCCAGGAAGACCTTCTCGGGCTGGATGGTGTGTACAGCACAGCTCTCCTGTGCGCATTCAAGGAAATCCTGAGCAAAAGGAATGTAAAATATTTCATCAGTCTGTTTACAGTGGATCCAATTAGAGGTGGGAGAATACATTTTCAGGACCCAGATCAGTATTCTGTGGCCGCTGGAACGGGACCCCTGAGAGCCGCCTCTTAGCTGCCGGCATCCCCGGCTCCTCTTCTGATTATATGGCCTGGTGTACATCATGCTGCAACCATAAC
Source organism: Phyllobates terribilis (assembly GCF_046119375.1). NCBI lineage: Eukaryota > Metazoa > Chordata > Amphibia > Anura > Dendrobatidae > Phyllobates > Phyllobates terribilis. Next base: position 412,799 of record NW_027363680.1, on the reverse strand, counting down.
GTCATGCCAGGCCGGCTAATCTGAAGAAGAGCCGGGGGGCAGGAAGAAATAAGGTGGCTCTCAAGGGTCTCATTCAGTGCCCACCACTGACCTGATGTCACGCACAGTGTAGGAAAGACAAAGTGCGACACAAAGGGGTGAGGGGAAGGGAGCCCAGACACTAGGGAAAGGGGGAAATGGAGACCTCCTAGGCTGATCTGCAATCACCCTGTCTCCCCTACCGACTCTATATTGGTTCCTCACCAATTGCCGCACAGGAACCTATCTCTGTATTTCCTTAGCGCTAGGCCCTGGATAGGGAAGGGGGGGTGAGCACTAGTCGATCCCCACTGACAACCAAAGACAGCAAGGGTAGACAGACACAGGGGAAGTAGCTTAGCTTGAGTCGACTTCAGAGAGATGGCACACACATCCTCTTAGTACCAGAGAGGAAGTAAGAACTGCACTTGCTCCAAGCCTTCACAAGGGGTCATGTGAATATCACTGGAACCTCTGTGTAGCAACCAGGAAGTATTTAAACACCCAGGCCTGATTGTCAATTAGAGCAGGAGGGAGGTAGCCGCTGGGTCCTACAGTGAGACCGCTAAGAAGATGTCTGTAATGCCAAACGAAGGGATCTCCTGCAACCAACTGCAGGGCGACTGTCTGTCACATCTGACGCACCCATGACACCTGGCCATTGGATCAGTCTCCTGCGAATCGATTCATTCATCTAAAAAAAAAATTCTCCATAACCTACAACTAAACTAGTGATAAATCACTCACAGATGTTTTAACCATTTTTTTTTCTACATCAGATCATCCTGCATTGGAGGTATAAGTGAGCCCCCTTACCTCTGGTGCCCCTGTGCAGCTGCCCAGGTTGCACTAATGGGACCGGACGATGAGTGACAAGGTTATGTAACCCAATTCCAAAGCAGTGGATCAGGATCGGGTGATTTCAATGGGATTGGTCTACCATCTACTGTGTATGGGGGCCTCATGACAGATTATGTTGGGGGACATAAAAATCGGGTGGTTGGAATTTAATCACCCAATCCTTACTTTCTGACCCTGAAATTAGCAGCTGCCATAAGATTCTGGCAGCGACTCTGTCATAGAGAAAACAGGAGCGAGCATTCCTGAATATGGGGGAGCCGGGAAAGATAACTGTCATCCAAATGGCCCGCTATATAGGACCTATCACTTGCCATTAATATGCAATTTTATTACCTGGTGTAAATGCCGCTGTTCTCCTGAATCCGGTGTTGTTTTTCTTTTGCGCCTGCGCCTCTCCATTCCTGAGATATAGCCTCTTTATATAAATCTAGTTAATAATTTTTAATAGCCAAGTGGGCGTGGTCATCAAGTCCTCTCTGTGGGAGTCTTCAGGAAGGCCTTGCCCAGTTGGCTTAAAGGGCTAGAGGAGAGTGACAGATGTCAGGAACGGAGAGGAGCAGGAAGAAAAGAAAAATAATGCCGGAGTCAGGAGAACAGCGGCATTTACAGATTTATGGCGAGGGACAAGTCCTCTTTAAGTCTTGGAAAACCCCTTTAAGACACTATTATATTTTAATACCTTATAGTCGGCTTCCGGAAGTTGAATGCCAGGGAACAGGTCACTGGTAATCCCATTGAACAGAGGAATATCATGAGACAAAAATTTGGGTTCGTTTACATCCTTAATTGACCGCAAGAGCTAAATAGAATGAAAAAGGATTAAATGATAAAATAATTCATATACAATATGACATGAAACAATATTAAAAGTGAGGAACCCCATTACAAAGGAGCAGTCAGTTCTTGTGGTATGTCTGTATTAGTAAAGAATAGTATTCTCCAAAAAATAAGGATGAAACCTCTTTTCCTAAAACTCTACATTGTATCGTCCCTCTGTTATACCTCCTGGAAATGTATGTGTAAATGATATAAAATCTATATAGGGGACAACCCTATACAATCTGACTGTGCCCAAACAGTGGTGACATTGTCAGACTGTGTAGGGTACTCGTTATTGACAGATTTCAATTAATTCCTACATTTCCAGGAATGATAAAAGAGGAATGGAACGCTGCTGAGTTGCACTAAAATATGCTGCAGAATTGTTTTTCCATAGGGAATACATGTGGCCTCTGTGTTGCACTGTTAATTGCCGGCTGCAGAATGAGTTAAGTGAGATACTGTCAGTGAACTCGTTTTTGCTGGCTGACGGGGAGTTTGTAAATGTTTTATCTGTCTTTTTCTGAGCTCCTCTCAGTTTATTTATGACCACAGACCTTATCAAAATTGAATGTGCAGGGAATCAAAAAGCCGGTGAAAGCCAAGCGATGCAAAATTTTTAATAAAACCCAATTGTTAAAATGATTTTTAGCCTAAAATATATGTGTTTAAGTTAAAAATCAAGACTGTCCCATAAGATGAACAAGCTACGTGTTTAACAACTATAATTTTGACACTTTTGCACAGATGAGATCTAACAAGCCAGGAACAGTAATGTGCAGAAATTATTTGCAAGTCTCTGTCTGCTACTATAAAATCATACAGCTCTATTTTTTGTGATCCAAATGCTTCTCGGTAAGATGGTAATGCTATCCTATACGAGATGTAAAGCGACCAACAGTTCAGAATTTACAAGAATCTCTTCATTTTCATGGGGGAATTTCAGCTTCAGATTGCCAGCAGCGATCAGCACAGCCTTTACTGCACGCATCCCATAATCATAATGGAACTGGGACAAGAGCGGCTCCGAGCACAGCCGGTAAGTCATTACCATCTTCACCGAGAGAGGTTTAGCGTGCAGAAAACCGTAAGAATAAAGGCAGATCTCCGCAATCAGAGCATAGTTGGGGACCATCATTGCTACAGTCCGGAAAAGAACCTGAAATGCGCAAACCAGATGGGTCAGTCAACAAATGAAACTAAGTTACTGTTAACTAGGCATTGAGCCGGGGAACCCATTATGTCCATTTACACTATCCTCCACCCCAGACCTAAAAGTGATGTGTCTATTCCACATCAGAGGAAAGTCAGTCAAAGTGTGGTTAAAGGGGTATTCCCATCTCCAAGATCCTGTCCCAATATGTAATAGGTGTAATAATGTGTGCAAATATCTCCAATTAGAAATGTAGTATAGTTCTTCTGATTAGCTATGTTGCTTACCCCCATGTGCAGGACATTGCAGTAGCTTAGGTATCCATGGTTACGACCACTCAGTTACTTGCTAGTGGTCATAACCATGGATACCTAAGCTACTGCTATGCCCTGCACATGGGTTAAGCTACATAGCTAATCAGAAGAACTATACTACATTTCCAATTGGAGGTATTTGCTATTAATATTATTATTACACCTATTACATATTGGGATAGAGTCTTGGAGATGGGAATACTCCTTTAAAACTTTCCAAATCTCTCTCCGCACCTCTACTGTGTCCATTTTGGAAAATAGGAGAATGGGACATCAATATTAAGGAGCTTGCAGAAATGAGGGCATCAGGTACAATCTCATATAGGTTTGGGGGAGAATGATTCCTTTGATGAAATCTTATGTTTCTTTTGTAAACCTAGTATTTACTTGAAAGTTTGTGAACCCCTCAAAAATTTCTGTATTACTGCATAAATTTGACTTAAAGCTACATCAGTCTGTGAGGTCACAAAGGAACTGAAGGTAACCTCTAAGCAACTAAAGGCCTCTCCTCACATTAGCTAATGTAATTGTTCATGAGTCCACCATCAGAAGGACAATGAACAACAATGGCGAGCATGGCAGGATTGCAAGGAGAACGGCAATGCGATTTAAAATGTCACTGCTAAACCTCACCTGGGCACATCAATAGGTAACTGGAATAATGCTTTGTGGAAGGATGAGGCCAAGATAGAGATTTTAAGTGAGAAGCTATATGTTTGCAGAAAGAAAATACTGCATTACAGCATAAGAACCTCCTATCATCTATGAAACACAAAGGTGGTAATCGTAACATGCTTTGGGCCTGTTTTGCTGCACTTGGCCAAGGATGGCTGCCATCATTGATGGAACAATGAATTCTAAAATCTATCAGCAAATGCTAAAGGAAAATATCAGGATATCAGTTCATGTACTGAATCTCAAGAAAACGTGGGTCATGCAGCAAGACAATGGCCCAAAGACACAAGTCGTTCTACAAAAGAATGGTTGAATAAACATAAAGTTTTGGAATGGCCGAGTCATAGTCCTGAGCTGAATCCTATAGAAATGTTGTGGAAGGGCCCGATGCAAGGCACTGGGACTCTTTACCTTGAGGTTATCCGGCAGCTCAGAACGTCCCGCGGAGCCAGGATTCATGGTAATGGCTACGAAGCAATTTGGGTTAAGCTTCAGTTCTGTTCCTTCGAAGTTGAACATGTCCATCTTCGTCTGGATGGCTCTCTGGATGCGGAGAATCTGTTGGGCCACCACGGACAACACCTCCAGCTCAATACGGTTAAACTCATCAAAACACGCCCATGCTCCCGATGATGCCAGCCGTTTGAAAACTAAAAAAAAGTATATACAGTACAGACCAAAAGTTTGGACACACCTTCTCATTTAAAGATTTTCTGTATTTTCATGACTATGAAAATTGTACATTCACACTGAAGGCATCAAACTATGAATTAACACATGTGGAAAAATATATACTTAACAAAAAAGTGTGAAACAACTGAAAATATGTCTTATATTCTAGGTTCTTCAAAGTAGCCACCTTTTGCTTTGATGACTGCTTTGCACACTCTTGGCATTCTCTTGATGAGCTTCAAGAGGTAGTCACCGGAAATGGTCTTCCAACAATCTTGAAGGAGTTCCCAGAGATGCTTAGCACTTGTTGGCCCTTTTGCCTTCACTCTGCGGTCCAGCTCACCCCAAACCATCTCGATTGGGTTCAGGTCTGGTGACTGTGGAGGCCAGGTCATCTGGCGTAGCACCCCATCACTCTCCTTCTTGGTCAAATAGCCCTTACACAGCCTGGAGGTGTGTTGGGGTCATTGTCCTTTTAAAAAATAAATGATGGTCCAACTAAATGCAAACCGGATGGAATAGCATGCCGCTGCAAGATGCTGTGGTAGCCATGCTGGATCAGTATGCCTTCAATTTTGAATAAATCACCAACAGTGTCACCAGCAAAGCACCCCCACACCATCACACCTCCTCCTCCATGCTTCACGGTGGGAACCAGGCATGTAGAGTTCATCCATTCACCTTTTCTGCGTCGCACAAAGACACGGTAGTTGGAACCAAAGATCTCAAATTTGGACTCATCAGACCAAAGCACAGATTTCCACTGGTCTAATGTCTATTCCTTGTGTTCTTTAGCCCAAACAAGTCTCTTCTGCTTGTTGCCTGTCCTTAGCAGTGGTTTCCTAGCAGCTATTTTACCATGAAGGCCTGCTGCACAAAGTCTCCTCTTAACAGTTGTTGTAGAGATGTGTCTGCTGCTAGAACTCTGTGTGGCATTGACCTGGTCTCTAATCTGAGCTGCTGTTAACCTGCGATCTTTAAGAACCAAGAATATAAGACATATTTTCAGTTGTTTCACACTTTTTTGTTAAGTATATAATTCCACATGTGTTAATTCATAGTTTTGATGCCTTCAGCGCGAATGTACAATTTTCATAGTCATGAAAATACAGAAAAATCTTTAAATGAGAAGGTGTGTCCAAACTTTTGGTCTGTACTATATAATCAAAAGATGTCAGCAGAACATCGGTTGGAGTCAGTTTATTATCTGCAATGGAGCAGCTTAACATTGTATGTACCTTTGACATTGCTATGTAGTCCAAACCATCAGAGCAGTTAAAGACCACACACTGCACGGCCAGCGCCTTGGCCAAATCTTTGGTGGTCTCAGTTTTTCCTGTGCCGGCCGGACCTTCTGGAGCTCCACCAAGATTTAGATAAAAAGCACCGATCTACCAATGAAACATGAAAGAACTGGTATGAAATATCAATAAACTTTCTAATAAGTTTCATGCATCATACAAAAGTCAAAAAGATTTCTGAGCATAACCCATCACATCATAGCAGAGTCCGCTAGCATCTGTCAGTGAGCGGAGTGATGACCAGGCGTGGGGAGTTGCCCAGGTACTCATAGGCGGACTTCACATTGCAGTTGATGATTCGCACTCTCGCATTCTCATTCTCCCAGTAATAGCGGAGTTGGGCAAGCCACTGGAAGTCTGTTTCATGAGAAACTCCTGAGCAATGTAGGAAAAGATAGTCAACCTCTAAGACACTGCAGAATCACAAGGGAGAGTTTCTAAAGGGAAGGCAAATGCACATACATTATAGGACAAAACTCCTAGTCACCGAATTCTGCTTTTTTCATTTAGTCCCATTGCCCACGGTGTATAACATCCGGACTCTCAGCCCCCAGTTTATAAAATCCGGCCTCTCGCCTCCCCCGATGTATAACATCCGCCCCTTGCCCCTAGTTTAGTATAACATCCGTCCCCTCGCCCCCCCGCCAGTGTATAAAATCCATCCCCTCAACCCCACTGTATAACATCCAACCCCAAGCCCTCCTTTGCATAACATCCGACCCCCAGGGTATAACATCCGGCCCCCAGCCCCGGTGTATAACATCTGTACCCTCGCTCCCTCCCCCTGGTGTATAATATCCGGCCTCTCGCCCCCCGGTGTATAATATCCGTCCCCTCGCTCCCAGTGTATAACAACCATCCCCTCGCTCCCAGTGTATAACAACCATCCCCTCGCCCATGGTGTATAATATCCGTCCCCTCGCCCCGGTGTATAATATCCGTTCCCTCGCCCCTGGTGTATAATATCCGTCCCCTCACCCCTGGTGTATAATATCCGTCCCCTCGCCCCGGTGTATAATATCCGTCCCCTCGCCCCTGGTGTATAATATCCGTCCCCTCGCCCCGGTGTATAATATCCGTCCCCTCGCCCCTCAGTGTATAACATCTAGCCCTCGGACTTGTATAACATCTAGCCCCTCGTACCACCAGTGTATGACATCTGGCCCCTCGGCCTTGTTGTATAACATTAAGACTCTCGCCCCCCACCAGTGTATAACATCAATCCCCTCGCCCCTGGTGTATAATATCCATCCCCTCGCCCCTGGTGTATAATATCCGTCCCCTCGCCCCGGTGTATAATATCCGTCCCCTCGCCCCTGGTGTATAATATCCGTCCCCTCGCCCCGGTGTATAATATCCGTCCCCTCGCCCCTTGGTGTATAACATCTAGCCCTCGGACTTGTATAACATCTAGCCCCTCGGACATGTAGAATATCTAGCCCCTCGTACCCCCAGTGTATAACATCTGGCCCCTCGGCCTTGTTGTATAACATTAAGACTCTCGCCCCCCACCAGTGTATAACATCAATCCCCTCGCCCCTGGTGTATAATATCCATCCCCTCGCCCCTGGTGTATAATATCCATCCCCTCGCCCCTGGTGTATAATATCCGTCCCCTCACCCCTGGTGTATAATATCCGTCCCCTCGCCCCTGGTGTATAATATCCGTCCCCTTGCCCCTCAGTGTATAACATCCAGCCCTCGGACATGTATAACATCTAGCCCCTCGTACCCCTAGGGTATAACATCTGGCCCCTCGGCCTTGTATAACATTAAGACTCTCGCCCCCCACCAGTGTATAACATCAATCCCCACGCCCCCCGGTGTATAACATCCGCCCTCCCATGCTGTGTGCTGTTACTAACATATGACAGAACGGCTGGTGGTGCAGAGCTCTCTGATACCAACGGGGTCCTGTAATAGGAGCCACCGAGGTAACAAGTCTGGATATTAAATTTCTTCCCTCCTAAATCTTCCCCCATCACATGTGAGTGATATTATTAAGGAGTAGAAGGAACTGCAGCAACTCAGGAGACCCCGGAACATTACAAAGCGGGGTCACTGAGTGCTGAGGAGCAGAGGGCAGAACGCTTTCCTGACTCCATTGGTAACAACATCACCACAAACACTGCGTCCCCGCCAGGAGCTTTATGGCCGAGCAGCTGCATGCAGCCTTACATCACCAAGCACGATGCCGAGCGTCGGATGGAGTGATGTGAAGCCGCCACCACAGGACTCTGGAGGAGACCTGTTCTGTGCAGTGAGGGATCACACTTCTCTATCTGGCATCTGATGGACGAGTCTGGATTTGGTGAATGCCAGGAGAACGTTACCCTATTAACTGCATTGTGCCCGCTGTACAGTTTGCTGGTGGAGGTATGACCTTGTTTTTAGGGGTTGGTCTAGGCCCCTTAGTTCCAGTGAAAAGATATCTTAATGCTTCAGCACAAGACATTTTAAACAATTGTAGCTTCCAACCCTAAGGGAATAGAAGAGCAGAACTGTTTCACACACGTTCTCAACCTCAACCCCACTAAACACCTTTAGGATGATTAATTAGAACAAATACTGCACAATGGCAGCATAAATATGTCACCGCAACATAGGGAAGAACAATGTCAGTCACACATCAATTACATTGCCATATGTCTGCTCAGGCTTAGAATGGCTGACCATTCAGAGAATTACATAATACCTACAAAGAAACCGAACAAAAGGTCATTAAAGGAATTGACATAAAAACCCTTTATTAGTACATCCATGGTTATGGAAGGACACCGCACAGAGGAGGGCACACACACCATTGATAGAAAATATTACACACCGCACCTAGGCCATCCAAAACACTGACTATAAAGAATATCAATTGTGGCAATGAGTCATATACAGGGGACGCCGACACATACAGATGCAAAAACATTCATATACAGTTATATGAAAAAGTTTGGGCACCCCTATTAATCTTAAGCTTATTGTTTTATAAAAATTGGTGTTTTTGCAACAGCTACTTCAGTTTGATATATGTAATAACTGTTGGACACAGTAATGTTTCTGCCTTGAAATTAGGTTTATTGTACTAACAGAAAATGTGCAATCTGCATTCAAACAAAATTTGACAGGTGCATAAGTATGGGCACCCTTATCATTTTCTTGTTTTAAATACTCCTACCTACTTTTTACTGACTTGCTAAAGCACATTTTTTGGTTTTGTAACCTCATTGAGCTTTGAACTTCATAGCCAGGTGTATGCAATCATGAGAAAAGCTACTTAAAGTGGCTACTTGCAAGTTGTTCTCCTGTTTGAATCTCCTCTGAAGAGTGGCATCATGGGCTCCTCAAAACAACTGTCAAATGATCTGAAAACAAAGATTATTCAACATAGTTGTTCAGGGGAAGGATACAAAAAGCTGTCTCAGAGATTTAACCTGTCAGTTTCCACTGTGAGGAACATAGTAAGGAAATGGAAGAACACAGGGACAGTTCTTGTTAAGGCCAGAAGTGGCAGGCCAAGAAAAACATCAGAAAGGCTGAGAAGAAGAATGGTGAGATCAGTCAAGGACAATCCTCAGACCACCTCCAGAGAGCTGCAGCATCAACGTGCTGCAGATGGTGTCACTGTGCATCGGTCAACTATACAACGCACTTTGCACAAGGAGAAGCTGTATGGGAGAGTGATGCGAAAGAAGCCGTTTCTGCAAGCACGCCACAAACAGAGTCGGCTGAGGTATGCAAAAGCACATTTGGAGAAGCCAATTTCCTTTTGGAAGAAGGTCTTGTGGACTGATGAAACCAAGATTGAGTTGTTTGGTCATACAAAAAGGCGTTATGCATGGCGGCAAAAAAACACAGCATTCCAAGAAAAACACTTGCTACCCACAGTAAAATTTGGTGGAGGTTCCATCATGCTTTGGGGCTGTGTGGCCAATGCCGGCACCGGGAATCTTGTTAAGGTTGAGGGACGCATGGATTCCACTCAGTATCAGCAGATTCTTTACAATAATGTTCAAGAATCAGTGATAAAGTTGAAGTTACGCAGGGGATGGATCTTTCAGCAAGACAATGATCCAAAACACGGCTCCAAATCTACTCAGGCATTCATGCAGAGGAACAATTACAATGTTCTGGAATGGCCATCCCAGTCCCCAGACATGAATATCATTGAACATCTGTGGGATCATTTGAAGAGGGCTGTCCATGCTCGGCGACCATCAAACTTAACTGAACTGGAATTGTTTTGTAAAGAGGAATGGTCAAAAATACCTTCATCCAGGATCCAGGAAATCATTAAAAGCTACAGGAAGCGACGAGAGGCTGTTATTTTTGCAAAAGGAGGATCTACTAAATATTAAAGTCACTTTTCTGGTGAGGTGCCCATACTTATGCACCTGTCAAATTTTGTTTGAATGCAGATTGCACATTTTCTGTTAGTACAATAAACCTCATTTCAAGGCAGAAACATTACTGTGTCCAACAGTTATTACATATATCAAACTGAAATAGCTGTTGCAAAAACACCAATTTTTATAAAACATTAAGCTTAAGATTAATAGGGGTGCCCAAACTTTTTCATGTAACTGTATAGTGACCACCATTTCAATATGCATAAATGACTACTGCCCCATAGACGTCATTGTAAGTACACCCCAAGATTGCTTTACTGTGACAAGATCAATTGTGTCCTATGAAAACTCAAAGAAAAGAGGGGGGAATATAACATAGATATGGAAAGAACATAGGAATGGGGTGAAATGTATGAAGGTGCTCTGCATATTGAGCTGTGATATCTGTAGAGGGACGGACTCCATATTAACATCCTGTATATGGATTTAGAATAGGAGGCCATAAAAGCCCCTGTAGGTGTAATGTGGAGGGGGCACAATACCTTTCTCCATGTAGTGTATAATAAATAGAACATGGTATTGGAAAGTTTGGTGCCAGCCATGATGTTTGCACAAACCTGTTTGGATCATTCCCATGCCCACGTCACGAGCGTGCCCATCTATGGTGACGAGAGCCCCCAATGTGCTGCGAGTCTGCTGGGACAATTTGCCTCCTCGCACAAGCTCCACAATATCATTTAGCTGGAGCTGCAGATTATCATAGGAGTTTTTCAGGCCCTACAAGAAGGATGTGACGCGCCCCCTGGGCCATGTTGTTAGGGATACCCGGAGCCGGATCAGATGGGGGTTGTAGTCTCCGAGTGGCTGTGACCCGGTCCGTGCCCAGGGTGTCAAACTCAGTGTGCGGCAGTCCTTGCAGATGTTCTTAGTGTCGACTACGCCACCCGTTGATTTGCGGTCAAAAGGCCGCCGCTGCAGGATGGTCCGCTGAGGCTGGTGGTGTGTGTGCAGCTGTGGTAGTATAACCCCCAACGGGAGGGGTATAGCCTCAGGGGGTCAGACGTGGAGGATGGTGGTTGTGAAGGTGCAGCAAGGAGACTCAGAGGCATGAAATGCAGTTTCAGGGTTTTTACTCACTGGTGTTGCTCGGGTCACTCTGTACAGCAGTGACCACCCAAGCCGTGCTGCGTCCACCAGGTGCGGGACTCGGTCAACTCCCGGGCAATTCTGGAGCGTGGTCCTGAGCTCCCTTCTGACTCTCCCTCCTCTGGCCGTTCCCACCAGGGATCCACTTATGTCCGGCTCCCTCGGGTCTCTTGTTGGTCAAGCCTCCTCTGGGCTCCCTGACCCTATGCTCGGTGTGCCTTTCTAGTGGATTTGGTGAGGGTCGTGGCAGATCCTGCCCACAACCTCCGGTTCCTGGCTAAGGTGTGCTTTGGCCTCCGCCAGCTTGGGATCCGGTACCCTCTTGCCGACCCTTCACCCTTTGTCCTTATTCTGGGATCTTGGGGTCCCCTCTCGTACTGCGCCTCTGGGTCCCTCTTCCTTCTCCTCTCCTGGAGTTACTGCTGACTCACAGACTGACTGACTGACTGACTGACTCTGTCCTAAGATGGTGCCCACCTTATATACTCCCTCTATGTGTGAGCTCAGGTGACCAGCACCCAATGAGCGCCTACATTTACCCAGACTACTCCCCCTATCTGCCCCTACACTACTGGGATGTTCCACCCCCCTCCCACTCCAGCCAGGGACAGACGCTGTCGCACCTGCACATATACTGGTGGGAGTACTGTAGATCTGTCCCCCGGAAATGGGATGTATGTAGTGCATGCAGCTAACTGAGCTCAGTTCCACACTCCATCCTTACCCGGGAGTGGAATACCACACCTCTGGCTTGAGGTGCAATACCCCTGTAGCAGCCGAGTCCTCAGGGTGCTACATTCCCCCCTGGTAAATCACAGCACGTCCTCGGGCTGTAAAAGAATAAAAACATCCACAAACATACAATTTTTTTTCAAAACATCATAAACATATAAAACATTATATATACTATCAGCATAAAACTTTTTCATATAAAACATTCTTGTTTCTCCGGCCACGGTGCAACTTGTGACCGGGTAAAGTGCAACAGTCTCTTCAAGAAAAACAGTTTCCTATAAAACCGGTAGGGGGCGCTTTAAGAAGCGCAACTATTTACAAGGGAAGGTGGCCGCTCTCAGTCCTCGGCCAGTGGGGAAAAGGGATGGCTGTTCACAGTCCTCAGCCTGTTAAGGGATATGGGACACACTAGAACAGTTCACTGGTCCCAACGGGGACTACACTTTTGTAGCAACAGTCTATGTACCCACACGGGTAATTATTTACATGTTCTATTTACAGTTCATCAGTGGCGGTGTGCTATTGGCTGAGGGTAATCTTTAGACCCGTCCGGGTCCTCTTGATCCTCCTCACCCCGTAGCTCCTTCTCAGTAAGTCTATGCACGTGCAGGGCATACGGACCCTTGGCGCACTGATGCCGGGTGAAGGTGACCTCATCACCCAGGTATAGGTCACGACCTCTGTGTCCCTCCGGCAGATGACTTTCAACGTCTCTGCGGGTGACAAAGACGTCGCCGGGGGTCTTGTGGTCCCGGATGAAACCCCACCCGTGCTCCAACTGGAATTTTATTACAGTCCCGGTGGCACGGGGACCGTGGGCTGCACGGGGGTTCCTCCTGGTCCGGCTCTTCTGCTCTGCGCTCTGTATCTGCAGCCGCTGCTCACGGACCCGCCTCTCTCTCCGTTCCCGGTCGAAGACCTCTAACTGCTGCCGGCAGCACTCCGCACGCTCAGCTGCGGCCGCCCGAGTTTCTTGGGTGAACCCCATGAGATCTCCTCCAGTGGGGTCCCACTCAAACTGTGTCTCCTCCAACGAGAGCGGGGTCCTCTTGACGGGCTTCGGAGCCGGAATCAGGGGCTCGCACAGGGGCCTTTCCTTTTGGAGCTCAAGTTGGTAATACTCCGGTGGCCATATAAAGGGCTGCCCATCCGGGCATGTGTGCTGGGCAAATAGATCTTCACCCAGGTGTGGCGCTGTGGACGTTGAGGGCGCTGTTTTGGTGGCGGCGCCCGGGTTCACCAGGCCTTGCGACCAGGCTTGGGGCACCCTGAATGTAAAGGGCACCGTGAAGACGGCGGCGCCCGGGGTTACCTGGCCCAGTGACCAGGCCGGTGGCTCAGTGGAGGTAGAGGGCGCTGTTGGCACTGCGGCGCCCGGGAGCACTCGGCCTTGCGACCAGGCCGGTGGCGTCTCCTGCTTGGCCGTGCTCTGGATCGAGGCGCGTGACGTCACAGGGGGCGTGGCCGCGGCTCCGGCCGCTTGAGGCCTAGCTTGGAGCGATGACGCAGCGGCTACGGGAACGGTGAGTGGGGCTTCGGGCTCTGCGACGGGGAGCTGGGGCAGGTTCACGGCTTCTGGGCACGGGAAATTGTCGTCCCCATTACCTGCCTTCATCTCTTCGGCTCCCTCCGCGGCGTCGTCTCCGGCCGTCGTCCCTCCTTCGCCGTCCTCAGAGGTGGACTTGCTCCTCGCTGCGGGTGACATGCTTCGCTGGCAGGCTCCAGCCTGCAGGGCCATCTCTCGGGTCCACTCCGCCAGTGTTTCCTGCTGCACCCGGGCCATCCTTCGTGCGAGGCCCTCCAGCGCGGTCTGTGCACGCTCCCGGTCTCGGGGGAGCTGTGCCAGGATCTCCAGCAGGCCTTCTGGAGTGGCGGCCTGCAACAGGCTCCTGACCACAGGGTCGGTGCTGCCTGACTCTCCCTCCATCTCCGGGTGTGTTCTCTCTGGACTCCTCTCCAGACTCCTCATCTCCGGGTGCGCTCTCTCCAGACTCCTCCAGGCTGCACCCATCTTCGCTCTTTTGTTCTGTATCCGCCCACATTGAGGGTGGTCCTGGGGCAACTTTGTGATTGCCAGTTCCAGGGGCAGTTCCCTCACGCTGATGGACATATCAATCATCACAGTCTGTGCTGGTGGGGGCGGTTTCCACTTTTGGCGCCATTTCCGATCCTGGCCCACGATGGGAGGTGGCCTCTTGCCATCCTCTGGCACACCCATAATGGCGTCCGTTCTGCCAAGGCGGGAAATCTTCTCAGATGGCGGGAACCGCTTCCCAGTGGCGGGAAACACTGCAGATGGCGGGAAAAGACTGCAGATGACGGGCAAATGGCGGGAACTGATCCGAGATGGCGTCCGATGGCGGGGACCCTCTGGAATTGGCGGGAGACTTCGTTTTGAGGTAAATGCGAATTTTTCTTCAGGCACGCAGTACCCGGTTGTTGCGGGCACGTGATCCTGCCGACTACGCCAAATTTGACGCGCCCCCTGGGCCATGTTGTTAGGGATACCCGGAGCCGGATCAGATGGGGGTTGTAGTCTCCGAGTGGCTGTGACCCGGTCCGTGCCCAGGGTGTCAAACTCAGTGTGCGGCAGTCCTTGCAGATGTTCTTAGTGTCGACTACGCCACCCGTTGATTTGCGGTCAAAAGGCCGCCGCTGCAGGATGGTCCGCTGAGGCTGGTGGTGTGTGTGCAGCTGTGGTAGTATAACCCCCAACGGGAGGGGTATAGCCTCAGGGGGTCAGACGTGGAGGATGGTGGTTGTGAAGGTGCAGCAAGGAGACTCAGAGGCATGAAATGCAGTTTCAGGGTTTTTACTCACTGGTGTTGCTCGGGTCACTCTGTACAGCAGTGACCACCCAAGCCGTGCTGCGTCCACCAGGTGCAGGACTCGGTCAACTCCCGGGCAATTCTGGAGCGTGGTCCTGAGCTCCCTTCTGACTCTCCCCTCCTCTGGCCGTTCCCACCAGGGATCCACTTATGTCCGGCTCCCTCGGGTCTCTTGTTGGTCAAGCCTCCTCTGGGCTCCCTGACCCTATGCTCGGTGTGCCTTTCTAGTGGATTTGGTGAGGGTCGTGGCAGATCCTGCCCACAACCTCCGGTTCCTGGCTAAGGTGTGCTTTGGCCTCCGCCAGCTTGGGATCCGGTACCCTCTTGCCGACCCTTCACCCTTTGTCCTTATTCTGGGATCTTGGGGTCCCCTCTCGTACTGCGCCTCTGGGTCCCTCTTCCTTCTCCTCTCCTGGAGTTATTGCTGACTCACAGACTGACTGACTGACTGACTGACTCTGTCCTAAGATGGTGCCCACCTTATATACTCCCTCTATGTGTGAGCTCAGGTGACCAGCACCCAATGAGCTCCTACATTTACCCAGACTACTCCCCCTATCTGCCCCTACACTACTGGGATGTTCCACCCCCCTCCCACTCCAGCCAGGGACAGACGCTGTCGTACCTGCACATATACTGGTGGGAGTACCGTAGATCTGTCCCCCGGAAATGGGATGTATGTAATGCATGCAGCTAACTGAGCTCAGTTCCACACTCCATCCTTACCCGGGAGTGGAATACCACACCTCTGGCTTGAGGTGCAATACCCCTGTAGCAGCCGAGTCCTCAGGGTGCTACAGATGTAACGGTGAAATCATCTGCAGAAACATTCATAGAACATACATATTGCAAGGGGGCTGAAATCTATACAGATTATAAGCTGCAGACTAGATTGAGAACTCCACAATATGCAGGCACTTTATAATGTACACAACAATTTTACAACATATCTTTATAGAAGTTGGAGATCTGGATTGAACCCAGAGCTCCAAATACCCAGATGTACCTCTATAAAACCCTGCCACAAACAGCATGGAAAACTCAATGCAGATGGATTCATTTTATGCTGGTATTATGGGAAATCCCATACAATGTCTTCCCTTATTGGTAGATATGACGAGAGTAGAGATGAGCGAATGGATTTGCAGGACTCTGGTCCAACAGTCGGGTCAGTATTCCACGGCCGCAGGACCGGAGCTCCATGAACCGACATCTCCGGCTCCTCTTTTGATGTCGATGTCATAGTTGTGGTGTGAGGCACAAATGACATCACGCCTGGCCGGCTAATCAAAAGAGGAGCCAGGGATGTCGGCATGAAAGAGGCGGTTAGCAAGGCTCCCATCCAACAGCCACAGACTACTAACCTGCTCTCTTAGACCAAGGTCCTGCAAATTTAGTTGCTCATCTCTAGACAAGATGCATGAATCAATGCAAAATCCCAACTATCAAATACTATGGAGCCTTTTGGGTACCTTCAAGATATTGAGCCGCTGTACAACTGCAACCCCCAATAGAAGACCCCTGGGCAAGAAAAGTACATGGGCTCTTTGCAGTCGAATAACGTACTGTGAAAGAAGCTACTTGCATCTTTTGATGTGAATGTGGGTCCCCTTACCTCTGTTGCACCAATGGTATATCTGCCCCTGGAAACTCCTATAAGCTGCGTCCCTGGGTATGACAGTCTATTAGCAGGAGAACACATGAAGTCTGTCTATGAATGTATATATATGTATTTCTCCCAGAAAATTATTACAATTACACATGTTTTGTTGTTCACATGTTTATTTAATTTGTGTGTATTGGAACAACACAAAAAGAAGATATTGGTCAACAATTTTGGTTCTCAAGTCCTCAGACAGTTCTCTTTTCCTCTTTCTGTTCTCCCTACTTAGTGTGGCATGTAACAACGCAAAGATAGAGTCAACTTTTCCCCTTTGTATCGGGTTTCAGGTGTGATTTTCATATTGCCCACACCTTTTACTTGCCACAGGTGAGTTTGAACGAGCATCACATGCTTGAAACAAAATTGTTTACCCACAATTTTGGAAAGATGCCAACAATTTTGTCCGGCCCATTTTTGGGGTTTTGTGTGAAATTATATCCAATTTGCCTTTTTTTCTCTGTTTTTTTTTGTGTTGTTCCAATACACACAAAGGAAATAAACATGTGTATAACAAAAAATACACATGCAATTGCAATAATTTTATGGAAAAATACTTCAAGGGTGCCAACACTTCCGGCCATGACTGTTTATAGTGAAGCAACCTTGATCAGTAAAGGAGCTTATGCCGTACCTCTGGGCCACTGCCGATAGCTTCATGCACTTCACTTGTCCAGAACATCTGAGACACACAGAGCACGACCTGTCCCGGCCATTCCCTCACCCAGTCTTTTCTTGCAGTCTCAGGGTATGCCTTTTAAAAAACAAAGTTAAATTACGTTGACAGAAGCATTTAAGAGAGGGACAACCTTACTAGTATTATCTAGCAAATTCATTTCTACCGATTGCAGGTAGAAGATCTGCTACCTGGCTCTATAGCAAGAGATACATCATCCACAAATCATTCACTGCTGCCAAATAATCTTATACAAATATAAAAGTACTAGATTAGTTCCAATTAATGCTTTTGGTCTGTAGGTAGATCCGTACCATTAGTGACCGAGCAATAACATCATGCACGCTCCTTAACATGACATCTTGCCCTTGGATGAGCCACTTCTCCACGGCCCCCCGAGCCTCGGAGGTGGAGATGGTCTGGATGAGCTCTACGCGTTCCCCCTCGGTGCTGTACATGGCTTTGATGTCCAGGTTAGGAAGGAACTCCAGCTTTGCGATGCCTTCAAAGCCCTTCTTTAGATGTGGTTGGACCCGCAGAGGATCTTTAGTCTCAGAGAGAATTTCTAGCATTTCATCGTTGGACAGGAAGAAAAAGCTAAAGCGAAAATGCACAATATGATAAAAATGTCATTAAAGTATTGAGTCAGGCGCCATTTGTATCAGTGTCTATGTGAGAAAATAGAAAAGCAAAGCTTTCAAGTAAAGATTCAGTCCCCATACACATTGGATTAAAATAGTTTAAACCTGACGATTGCAGCAGGACCGGCCTACCCACTGATGTGTATGGGGGTTTCCTGACTCTCCCCCGATAGAGGATGTCAGGGCCAGAAGGATCGGGCAGATGGGATTTCAATACCCGGTCTTTTGGTTCTCAGGGGAGATAACCCGCTGCCGGAGGTGTCCAGTACTGACTTTCTCCTCTCTCCCCATTAAAAACACATGACTGTTCAGCAGAATATGTGGGAGTCAGGAGAAGTAGCCAAATAACCATTCAGACGACGGGTATCTCATATCTCATGCGTATGGCTAGCTTAAAGGGGCTATCCAGCTTTGGGAAGTTTTTTTATTTAACTGAAATGGGTATTCCCATCTCCAGGATTCTACCCCAATATGTAGTAGGTGTAATAATAATAATATTAGCAAATACCTCCAATTAGAAGTGTAGTATAGTTCTTCTGATTTGCTTTGTCGCTTACCCCATGTGCAGGGCATTGCAGTAGCTTAGGTTACGACCACTAGCAAATAACTGTCACTATATGAGTGGTCGTAACCATGGATACCGAAGCTGGGGAAAGCGACATAGCGAATCAGAAGAACTATACTACATTTCTAATTGGAGGTATTTGCTAATATTATTATTATTACTACGCCTACTACATATTGGGATAGGATCTTGGAGATGGGAATACCCATTTAATTGCGAGTATTTGCGACAATTCAGTTTCATTAAAAATGTTGCACCGTTCGGCTTTTTGTTTCCTGCACATTCAGCTTTGATGTGATCTGTGGTCATAAATCGGCTAAGAGGAGCTGAAAAAAGACAGATTAAAAATAAGTCCAATAGCCAGCGCAGCACAGAGCCAATAGAAGGCAAACAGTGCAAAATTATTAATGAAATCCAATTACAAAAATGATTTCAATGCGTTTAAATAAGAAAAAAAATAATTATTTAAAGAGTATATAGAATCATTGCAACAAGTGAAAGGACTATACCGTGGGAAAAAAGCCTCTTCTTCTCCAGATAGGCATTCAGCCCTTTCATGATTTTATCCAGAAGCACATTGCTGTCCTGAAGTTTTTCCAGAAGTCCGGTCAGAGAAGTGGCGCTTAAAACCTAAAACAAAGTAGATAGCCCATGAGTAAGATTCCATTATATAGTTATAGAGACTGAAAAAAGGTCACATTCATTGACTATTGTGCCAATAGTTCATATTAAAAAAAATTAGAACCTATTTGGATAGAAAATAGAAGATGCGGGAGGCTGGAGTCCAGGCAGTGCGGGGCCCCATAACCCGGGATCCTTGTGATGGAAGCATCAGGACACGGACTCTTGGAAAACATCAATCCTGGATGCAAGATGACCGTGCTTTCTTGTATCAGTCCACCATGAAGCATCCATTTACCTTCGGGTTTTTAACGCAATGTTTCATGATCTCTCTCCAGTTTCTGTCCACAGTCTGGAATAAGCGTCCTTCTTCAGGCATTTGCTGCATGATGTCCTCAGAAGAGAAGATGGGGTCTAGATAAAGCCACTGGGCCTGCACCTTCAGCCATTCATCAATGGTTTCCTGGATCCTTATCAGTCGTTCCTCCCATTGCTTAAAGGAGGAGAGCAAAAAGTTAATTACACATAAAATGAAAATGATAGAAAAAAATGCTATCATTTTAGAAGATAAATTATCAATGGATATGAATTCTGAATTGTTGGACATTTGTAGGGAAAGTTTGGTGAGACTCCTTGATACCATCCCCTTTACATGTAAGCTGGAACCGCATGTAACTTTAGCCTCGGAGATCCTAATGAAACCTTAGCTTCTGCTAATAAGCAAGTGAATATTTTATACCTTGATTTCTTTCTCATAGGGCTTGATGAAAGGCGATCCCCTCATTGTCTGAGTCTTCAAAATTTGGTCATCCAGAGTGGTTTGGATTTCATCCACTGCTGATAGAATAGAAACGCCAGATTATCGATAGGGACTGGTATTAAAGGATATGGAGTCCCACATTTCTTCCATGGTATGCATCGCTTTCTACTGGGAAAACTCCTAATAAGAAAACACAGAAACTTTTCACTAGTAGCAGATGCCTCTTTGTTCCGACAAGGATGGGGGAGAAGCATATATACAAGGATGGGGGGCAGCATATATACAAGGATGGGGGGGCAGCATATATACAAGGATGGGGGCAGCATATATACAAGGATGGGGGAGCAGCATATATACAAGGATGGGGGAGCAGCATATATACAAGGATGGGAGAGCAGCATATATACTAGGATGGGGGAGCAACATATATACAAGGATGGGGTAGCAGGATATATACAAGGATGGGGGGCAGCATATATACAAGGATGGGGGCAGCATATATACAAGGATGGGGGAGCAGCATATATACAAGGATGAGGAAGCAGCATGTATACAAGGATGGGGGAGCAGCATATATACAAGGATGGGGGAGCAGCATATATACAAGGATGGGGGAGCAACATATCTAGAAGGATGGGGGAGCAACATATATACAAGGATGGCGGGAGCACATACAAGGATGGGGGAGCAACATATCTACAAGGATGGGGGAGCAGCATATATACAAGGATGGGGGAGCAGCATATATACAAGGATGGGGGAGCAACATATATACAAGTATGGGGGAGAAACATATACAAGGATGGGGGAGCAACATACATACAAGGATGGGGGAGCAACATATATACAAGGATGGGGGAGCAACATATCTACAAGGATGGGGGAGCAACATATATACAAGGATGGGGGAGCAGCATATATACAAGGATGAGGGGCAGCATATATACAAGGCTGGGGAAGCAGGATATATACAAGGATGGGGGAGCAGCATATATACAAGGATGGGGGAGCAGCATATATACAAGGATGGGGGAGCAACATATATACAAGGATGGGGGAGCAACATATATACAAGAATGGGGGAGCAGCATATATACAAGGATAGGGGAGGAACATATATACAAGGATGGGTGAGCAGCATATATACAAGGATTTGGAGGAGCATATACAAGGATGGGGGAGAAGCATATATACAAGGATGGGGGAGCAGCATATATACAAGGATGGGGAGCAGCATATATACAAGGATGGGGGAGCAACATATATACAAGGATGGGGGAGCAACATATATACAAGAATGGGGGAGCAGCATATATACAAGGATAGGGTAGCAACATATATACAAGGATGGGGGAGTAGCATATATACAAGGATTTGGGGGAGCACATACAAGGATGGGGGAGAAGCATATATACAAGGATGGGGAAGCAGCATATATACAAGGATGGGGAAGCAGGATATATACAAGGATGGGGGAGCAACATATATACAAGGATGGGGGGCAGCATATATACAAGTGACTCGCCCCCTGGGCTGTGGGGCACTCGGAACCGGGCAATAGGGAGACGATGGGGGTAGTAGTGGCGACCCGGTCCCGTGGCTCAGGGTGGTCAGACCAGTGGCAGTCTTTTAGATGTTTTAGATAATGTCCGACTACGCCACCCGTGGATTGCGGTTATTAGGAACCGCCGCTGCAGGGCAGACCACTGGGGCCGATGATGTACGCAGCTGGGATGGTGTGACTCCCCACGGGAAGAGTGCGGCCCCAGGGCAGTGTAGTGGATGGTGGGAGTGATGGTGGTGAGAGTCTCAGTACCGGTAATGCCAGAGGAGCGAAAAAGCACACAGACAACGTACTGCAGTCCAGGGTCTTTACTCACGGTTAATATCCAAGTCACTTCTGCAGGGAATGACTGCCCGAGCCGTGCTGTGTCCACCAGGTGAGGGGCTCGGTCAACCCCCAGACAGCTCAGGAGTATGGCTCAAGACCCCCTTTAGTCCTTTCTCTGGCCTGCCTCACCAGTGACCCACTTTTGTCCAGCTACCGCGGACTTGTGCGGTTAAACGTGGGCCCCGTCCTCCGCTGTCCTATATGGTGCCTTCCTAGCAGGTTTGATGAGGTGTCGCACCAGTAAATGATCATGACCTCCGGTCTTTGGCTGAGGATTGTTTCTCCTCCACCAACTTGGGATCTGGTACCCTTAATCTGCCTGACCCTGCACCCTGGATTCTCGTGGGTTCTTAGGGTCCCTTCCACCTTCTTGTTCCTGAGCCCTTCTGTTTCTTCCTCTCTTTCTTTGTTGTTCCTTTCTGTTTCTGTTCCTTTCTGTTCTTGTTCCTTTCTGTTCCTGGCCCTCTCCTCAGGCCTGCCTCATGGAGCTGGGCACAGACTGAGCCACAGCTTCCTGTCAGCCCTCTCTGGCCGAACTCCTCTCTCTTCTCCTCCTGCTTGAACTGACCCAGAACTAAGATGGTGCCCACCTTTTATACCTCCCTCTAGAAACATGAGCCCAGGTGACCAGCAACCAATGGGCTCCTTCCTACGCTCAGGAACCAACCCCTATCTGCCCCTACAGCACTGGGTGTTCCACCCCCCTCCCCACTCCAGCCAGGGACATAGTCGGTCGTGCCTGCACTTCTGTCTAGTGGGAGCACCGTTGAGCTGTCCCTCGGAAATGGGGTGTGTGTGCTGTATGCAGCTAACTGAGCCCTGGACCATACTCCATCCTTACCCGGGAGTGGAATACCACACCTCTGGCAGAGGTGCAATACCCCTGTAGCGGCCGAGCCCTCGGGGCGCTACATTCCCCCCTGGTAAACCACAGCACGTCCTCGGGCTGGAAAAGAGCAAAAACAATTAATTAGAGGACATGCAAACTTTTTCAATAACTTTTTACATCAGAAACGGACGACATTGTTCAATTCTCTTTATGGGAAACACTTTTCTTTGTCATTGTTAATACTACCGGAACTCTTTTATCATATAAAACATCATATAAAACATTTGCATTATCACCTAGCAGCATATAAAACTTTCTCATGTAAAACATTTTCAAATACGGCATATTCTTGTATCCTGGCCGCGTGCAACTTGCGACCAGATGTTCTTTCTTCTTAAAGGTGCAACAGTCCAGTAAACTTGTCTTGAGGTAGACCTTGCGGTTGTTATATAAAACCAGTAGGGGGCGCTTTAGGAAGCGCAACTATATACAAGGGATTGGCCGTTCCCAGTCCTCGGCTGGTTGAAAAGGGGGAATGGCTGCTCAAAGTCCTCAGCCTGTTAAAGGGAAGAGGGATGGCTGCTCTCAGTCCTCAGCCAGGTTACTTAGGGGATAGGGCAACAGTCACACAGTCTTTTATCAGTCCCAACGGGGACCACACTTTATTTTGTGAAACAATCCCAAACAGTTCCTTTGTACCCCGACGGGTAACTATTTACACTGGTATGCTACTGTTTACTGGTAGCGATACCCTCCAGCCGCTCCTTGCTCCTCATAATCTTCAGGCCCGTCCGGACTCTCTTGGTACTCAGAGTCCGAGTAGTGCTGTTCCTCCTCCTCTACTACTCTGTGGACGTGGAGGGCGTACCATCCCTTCACGCCTTGGTGCCGGGTGTAAGACACCACATCCCCTGGAAATAGGTCCCGCCCTCGATGACCTTCCGGCAGGTGGCTCTCCACATCCCTCCTCGTCACGAACACGTCGCTGATGGTCTCAGGGTCTCGGATGAAACCCCAGCCGCGCTCCATCTGGAACTTCACAACAGTTCTGGTGACTCGGGGACTGCGGGCAGTTCGGGGATCTCGCCGGGCCTTCATTTTCTGCTTCGCGCTCCGGACCTGCAGCTTCTCCTGTTTCACGCGCCGCTCTCGCTGCTCCCTCTCAAACATCTCCAGCTGTTGGCGGCAGGCCTCCCGCCGTTCGGCTGCGTCTGCCCGCGTTTCCTTTGTGAACCCCATTAGGTCCTCCCCAGTGGGGTCCCATTCAAACTGGGCGTCCTCCAACGGTAGCTGGGGGGTTTCCTGAGGTGCCGGAGCAGGGATGAGGGGCTCAGATGGTGCCCCAACCTCCGCAGGCGGGCTCCTCTGTAGGCGGGGGTTGACATACTCGGGGGGCCAGATGAAAGGAAGCCCATCCGGACTGGTATGTTGGGCGAAAAGATCTGCGCCTAGTGGTGGTGCTGCAGAGGCAGGGGGCGCGAGCGGGTTGGCGGCGCCCGGGGGTACACGGCCTTGCGGCCAGGCCCGCGCTGGTCGTTTCCTAGTTGCTCCCAGGGGTGGTACAGCGGGTGCCGGGGGTTCCGTCAGGGCAGCGGCGCCCGGGGGCGCTAGGCCTTGCGGCCGGGCCTGCGGTGGTGGTATACTGAGCACGCCCGGGGTCAGAGGGCACGGCGTGGGGCGGGGCTCACTGGCAGCGTCGACGGCCTGGGGGCCGGTTGATGGCGGTGGCGGCACGGTGTCGACGGCGAGTCCAGGTGCGTTGGGCTCCGCAACAGGGTGCAGGGGCAGGTCGGCGGCCCCAGGGTTTGGGGTAGGGGCGTCTCCGTTACCTGCCTCTGCTGTCGCGGCCTCCTCCGCGGCATCGTCATCAGCCTCCGCTCCGTCTTCACTGCCCTCGGTGGCTGGTGTGCTCCTGGACGTCGACGGCGCCTCCTGCTGCAGGGTCACAGCCCGCCGAGCCACTTCTTCTTTCCACCCGGCTATCACGTCCTGCTGCGCCCGGACCATCCTCCGGTCCAGCTCCTCCAACTCCGCCCGCGCATACTTGGGGTCCTCATTGGGGAGATGGGCTAGCAGCTCTGTGAGGCAGCATGGTGGTGTGGCTTGCAGCAGGCCCCTTGCTAAAGTGCTGGAGCTGGTTCCTTTCTCCATCTTCGGGTGCGGCCTGGCCAGACTGATCCAGACCACCCCCTGCCCCGCATTTTTCTTCTCTTTCCGCCCCCATGGGGGGTGGTCCTGGGGCGTTCTGCTGACAATCACTCTCAGGGGCAGCCCCCCCACGTTGACGGACATTTCTACCGCCGTGCTCATGGTTCTTGGGGGCGGGCTTCCTCTTTGGCGTCATTCTGGGACCCGGCCCACGATGGGAGGTGGCCTCCTGTGGTCTTTTGGCGCGCACATTATGGCGCTCGTTCTTCTGGGGCGGGCTCCATCTTTAGTACAATGAAGCAGTCTCTTTTCAGGCGCGCAGTACCCGTTGTTAGCGGGCACGAAATCCTGCCGACTACGCCAAAGCTGACTCGCCCCCTGGGCCGTGGGGCACTCGGAACCGGGCAATAGGGAGATGATGGGGGTAGTAGTGGCGACCCGGTCCCGTGGCTCAGGGTGGTCAGACCAGTGGCAGTCTTTTAGATGTTTTAGATAATGTCCGACTACGCCACCCGTGGATTGCGGTTATTAGGAACCGCCGCTGCAGGGCAGACCGCTGGGGCCAATGATGTACGCAGCTGGGATGGTGTGACTCCCCACGGGAAGAGTGCGGCCCCAGGGCAGTGTAGTGGATGGTGGGAGTGATGGTGGTGAGAGTCCCAGTACCGGTAATGCCGGAAGAGCGAAAAAGTACACAGACAACGTACTGCAGTCCAGGGTCTTTACTCACAGTTAATATCCAAGTCACTTCTGCAGGGAATGACTGCCCGAGCCGTGCTGCGTCCACCAGGTGAGGGGCTCGGTCAACCCCCAGACAGCTCAGGAGTATGGCTCAAGACCCCCTTTTGTCCTTTCTCTGGCCTGCCTCACCAGTGACCCACTTTTGTCCAGCTATCGCGGACTTGTGCGGTTAAACGTGGGCCCCGTCCTCCGCTGTCCTATATGGTGCCTTCCTAGCAGGTTTGATGAGGTGTCGCACCAATAAATGATCACGACCTCCGGTCTTTGGCTGAGGGTTGTTTCTCCTCCACCAACTTGGGATCCGGCACCCTTAATCTGCCTGACCCTGCACCCTGGATTCTCATGGGTTCTTAGGGTCCCTTCCACCTTCTTGTTCCTGAGCCCTTCTGTTTCTCTCTCTCTCTCTTCTTCTCCTTTTCTGTTCCTTTCTCGTGGAGCTGGGATGAGACGTAATCTCAGCTCCACTTCACCTCCTCTTTCTCTCTCTCCACTCTCCTCCTCGGCCTCTCACTAGGCCCACTCTGGAGTAGAGCTCCTACAGAGCCTCTACTCCCTGTCTTCTCTTCTCTGGACAGACCCTAGATCTAAGATGGTGCCCACCTTTTATACCTCCCTCTAGCCATGAGCCCAGGGGACCAGCAACCAATGAGCTCCTATCTACGCTCAGGAACCAACCCCTATCTGCCCCTACAGCACTGGGTGTTCCACCCCCCTCCCCACTCCAGCCAGGGACATAGTCGGTCGTGCCTGCACTTCTGTCTAGTGGGAGCACCGTTGAGCTGTCCCTCGGAAATGGGGTGTGTGTGCTGTATGCAGCTAACTGAGCCCTGGTCCATACTCCATCCTTACCCGGGAGTGGAATACCACACCTCTGGCAGAGGTGCAATACCCCTGTAGCGGCCGAACCCTCGGGGCGCTACATACATGAGGAGGAAGAGGAGGTGAGCTGTGACATCACCTATTGTGAAAGGTGGATCCTGTGTTATATACTGTATATAGAGGTGTTATCAGTCATTGTACAGGAGGAGAAGGTGAGCTGTGACATTACCTATTGTAAATGGTGGATCCTGTGTTATATACTGTATATAGTAGCTGTTATCAGTCATTGTACAGGAGGGAAAGGAGGTGAGCTGTGACATCACCTATTGTAAATGGTGGATCCTGTGTTTTCTACTGCATATAGAGGTGTTATCAGTCATTGTACATGAGGAGGAGGAGGAGGTGAGTTGTGACATCACCTATTGTGAATGGTGGATCCTGTGTTATCTACTGTATATAGAGTTGTTATCAGTCATTGTACAAGAGGGGGAGGTGAGCTGTGATATCATCTATTGTGAATGGTGGATCCTGTGTTATCTACTGTATATAGAGGTGTTATCAGTCATTGTACAGGAGGAGGAGGTGAGCTGTGACATCACCTACTGTAAATGGTGGATCCTGTGTTATATACTGTATATAGAGGTGGTATCAATCATTGTACAGGAGGAGGAGGTGAGCTGTGACATCACCTATTGTGAATGGTGGATCCTGTGTTATCTACTGTATATAGAGGTGTTATCAGTCATTGTACAGGAGGAGGAGGTGAGCTGTGACATCACCTATTGTAAATGGTGGATCCTGTGTTATATACTGTATATAGAGGTGTTATCAGTCATTGTACAGGAGGAGGAGGTGAGCTGTGACATCACCTATTGTAAATGGTGGATCCTGTGTTATCTACTGTATATAGAGGTGTTATCAGTCATTGCACAGGATGTGGAGGTGAGCTGTGATATCACCAATTGTAAATGGTGGATCCTGTGTTAGATACTGTATATAGAGGTGTTGTCAGTCATTGTAAAGGAGGGGGAGGAGGTGAGCTGTGACATCACCTATTGTAAGTGGTGGATCCTGTGTTATCAACTGTATATAGAGGTGTTATCAGTCATTGTACAAGAGGGGGAGGAGGTGAACTGTGACATCAGCTATTGTGAATGGTGGATCCTGTGTTATCTACTGTATGTAGGGGTGTTATCAGTCATTGTACAGGAGGAGGAGGTGAGCTGTGACATCATCTATTGTAAATGGTGGATCCTGTGTGATATACTGTATATAGAGGTGTTATCAGTCATTGTACAGGAGGAGGAGGTGAGCTGTGACATCACCTATTGTGAATGCTGGATCCTGTGTTATCTACTATATATAGAGGTGTTATCAGTCATTGTACAGGAGGGGGAGGAGGTGAGCTGTGATATCACCTATTGTGAATGGTGGATCCTGTGTTATCTACTCAATATAGAGGTGTTATCAGTCATTGTACAGGAGGGGGAGGACGTGAGCTGTGATATCACCTATTGTGAATGGTGGATCCTGTGTTTCCTACTGTATATAGAGGTGTTATCACTCATTGCACAGGATGTGGAGGTGAGCTGTGACATCACCAATTGTAAATGGTGGATCCTATGTTATCTACTGTATATAAAGGTGTTGTCAGTCATTGTACAGGAGGGGGAGGAGGTGAGCTGTGACATCACCTATTGTAATTGGTGGATCCTTTGTTATCTACTGTATATAGAGGTGTTATCAGTCATTGTCAGGAGGAGGAGGTGAGCTGTGACATCACCTATTGTAAATGGTGGATCCTGTGTTATATACTGTATATAGAGGTGTTATCAGTCATTGTACTGGAGGAGGAGGTGAGCTGTGACATCACCTATTGTAAATGGTGGATCCTGTGTTATCTACTATATATAGAGGTGTTATCAGTCATTGTACAAGAGGAGGAGGAGGTGAGTTGTGACATAACCTATTGTGAATGGTGGATCCTGTGTTATCTACTGTATATAGTGGTGTTTTCAATCATTGAACAGGAGGAGGAGGAGGTGAGCTGTGACTTCACCTATTGTGAAATGTGGATCCTGTGTTATATACTGTATACAGAGATGTTATCAGTCATTATACAGGAGGAGGAGGTGAGCTGTGACATCACCTATTGTGAATGGTGGATCCTGTGTTATCTACTGTATATACAGGTGTTATCAGTCATTGTACAGGAGGAGGAGGTGAGCTATGACATCACCTATTGGGAATGGTGGATCCTGTGTTTATTAATGTATGTAGAGGTGTTATCAGTCATTGTACAGGAGGAGGAGGAGGTGAGCTGTGACATCACCTATTGTGAATGGTGGATCCTGTGTTATCTACTGTATATAAAGGTGTTTTCAGTCATTATATAGGAGGAGGAGGTGAGCTGTGACATCACTTATTGGGAATGGTAGATCCTGTGTTATCTACTGTATATAGAGGTGTTATTAGTCATTGTACAGGAGGAGGAGGTCAGCTGTGACATCACCTATTGTGAATGGTGGATCCTGTGTTATATACTATATATAGAGGTGTTATCAGTCATTGCACAGGATGTGAAGGAGGTGAGCTGTGACATCACCTATTGTGAATGGTGGATCCTGTGTTATCTACTGTATATAGAGGTGTTATCAGTCATTGTACAGGAGAAGGACGAGGTGAGCTGTGACATCACCTATTGTAAATGGTGGATCCTGTGTTATATACTGTATATAGAGGTGATATCAGTCATTGTGCAGGAGGAGGAGGAGGAGGGGAGCTGTGACATCACCTGTTGTTAATCGTGGATCCTGTGTTATCTACTGTATATAGAGGACTTATCAGTCATTGTACAAGTGGAGGAGGAGGTGAGCTGTGACATCACCTATTGTGAATGGTGGATCCTGTGTTATCTACTGTATATAGAGGAGTTATCAGTCATTGTACAGGAGGAGGAGGTGAGCTGTGACCTCACCTATTGTAAATGGTGGATCCTGTATTATATACTGTATATAGAGGAGTTATCAGTAATTGTACAAGAGGAGGAGGAAGTGAGCTGTGACATCACCTATTGTAAATGGTGGATCCTGTCTTATATACTGTATATAGAGGTGTTATCAGTCATTATATATTAGGAGGAGGTGAGCTGTGATATCACCTATTGTGAAAGGTGGATCCTGTGTTATCTGCTATATATAGAGGTGTTATCAGTCATTATACAGGAGAAGGAGGTGAGCTGTGACATCACCTATTGCAAATGATGGATCCTGTGTTATATACTGTATATAGTAGCTGTTATCAGTCATTGTACTGGAGGAGGAGGAGATAAGCTGTGACATCACCTATTGTGAATGTTGGATCCTGTGTTATCTACTGTATATAGAGGTGTTATCAGTCATAGTACAGGAGGAGGAGGAGGTGAGCTGTGACATCACCTATTGTAAATGGTGGATCCTGTGTTATATACTGTATGTAGAGGTGTTATCAATCATTGTACAGGAGGAGGAGGTGAGCTGTGACATCACCTATTGTGAATGGTGGATCCTGTGCTATCTACTGTATATAGAGGTGTTATCAGTCATTGCACAGGATGTGGAGGTGAGCTGTGATATCACCAATTGTAAATGGTGGATCCTGTGTTATCTACTGTATATAGAGGTGTTGTCAGTCATTGTACAGGAGGGGGAGGAGGTGAGCTGTGACATCAACTATTGTAAATGGTGGATCCTCTATTATCAACTGTATATAGAGGTGTTATCATTCATTGTACAGGAGGAGGAGGTGAGCTGTGATATCTATTGTAAATGGTGGATCCTGTGTGATATACTGTATATAGAGGTGTTATCAGTCATTGTACAGGAGGAGGAGGTGAGTTGTGACATCACCTATTGTGAATGGCGGATTCTGTGTTATCTACTGTATATAGAGGTGTTGTCAGTCATCGTACAGGAGGAGGAGGAGGTGAGCTGAGACATCACCTATTGTGAATGCTGGATCCTGTGTTATCTACTATATATAGAGGTGTTATCAGTCATTGTACAGGAGGGGGAGGAGGTGAGCTGTGATATCACCTATTGTGAATGGTGGATCCTGTGTTATCTACTGTATATAGAGGTGTTGTCAGTCATTGTACAGGAGGGGGAGGAGGTGAGCTGTGACATCACCTATTGTAATTGGTGGATTCTTTGTTATCTACTGTATATAGAGGTGTTATCGGTCATTGTGCAGGAGGAGGAGGTGAGCTGTGATATCATCTATTGTAATCGGTGGATCCTGTGTTATATACTGTATATAGAGGTGTTATCAGTCATTGTACAGGAGGAGGAGGTGAGCTGTGACATCACCTATTGTAAATGGTGGATCCTGTGTTATATACTGTATATGGAGGTGTTATCAGTCATTGTACTGGAGGAGGAGGTGAGCTGTGACATCATCTATTGTAAATAGTGGATCCTGTATTATCTACTGTATATAGAGGTGTTATCAGTCATTGTACAAGAGGAGGAGGAGGTGAATTGTGACATAACCTATTGTGAATGGTGGATCCTGTGTTATATACTGTATATAGAGGTGTTATCAGTCATTGTACAGGAGGAGGAGGTGAGCTGTGACATCACCTATTGTAAATGGTGGATCCTGTGTTATATAATGTATATAGAGGTGTTATATCAGTCATTGTGCATGAGGAGGAGGAGGTGAATTGTGACATAACCTATTGTGAATGGTGGATTCTGTGTTATATACTGTATATAGAGGTGTTATCAGTCATTGTACAGGAGGAGGAGGTGAGCTGTGACATCACCTATTGTGAATGGTGGATCCTGTGTTATCTACTGTATATAGTGGTGTTTTCAGTCATTGTACAGGAGGAGGAGGTGAGCTGTGACATCACCTATTGTGAATGGTGGATCCTGTGTTATCTACTGTAAATAGAGATGTTATCAGTCATTGTACAGGAGGAGGAGGAGGTGAGCTGTGACATCACCTATTGTAAATGGTGGATCATGTGTTATCTACTGTATATAGAGGTGTTATCAGTCATTGTTCAGGAGGAGGAGGAGGTGAGCTGTGACATCACCTCTTGTAAATGGTGGATCCTGTGTTATATACTGTATATAGAGGTGTTATATCAGTCATTGTGCATGAAGAGGAGGAGGAGGTGAGCTGTGACATCACCTATTGTGAATGGTGGATCCTGTGTAATCTACTCTATATAGAGGTGTTGTCAGTCATTGTACAGGAGGAGGAGGAGGTGAGCTGTGACATAACCTATTCTGAATGCTGGATCCTGTGTGATATACTGTATTTAGAGGAGTTATCCGTCATTGTACAGGAGGATGAGGTGAGCTGTGACATCACATATTGTGAATGCTGGATCCTCTGTTATATACGGTATATAGAGGTGTTATCTGTCATTGTACAGGAGGAGGAGGTGAGCTGTGACATCAACTATTGTGAATGGTGGACTCTGTGTTATCTACTATATATAGAGGTGTTATCAGTCATTGTACAGGAGAGGGAGGAGGTGAGCTGTGATATCACCTTTTGTGAATGGTGGATCCTGTGTTATCTACTGTGTATAAAGGTGTTATCAGTCATTGTACATGAGTAGTAGGAGGAGGTGAGCTGTGACATCACCTATTGTAAATGGTGGATCCTGTGTTATCTGCTGTATATAGAGGTGTTATCAGTCAATGTACAGGAGGAGGAGGTGAGCTGTGACATCACCTATTGTAAATGGTGGATCCTGTGTTATATACTGTATATAGAGGTGTTATCAGTCATTATACAGGAGGATGAGGTGAGGTGTGACATCACCTATTGTAAATGGTGGATTCTGTGTTATCTACTGTATATAGAGGTGTTACCAGTCATTGTACAGGAGGAGGAGGTGAGCTGTGACTTCACCTATTGTGAACGGTGGATCCTATGTTATCTACTGTATATAGAGGTGTTATCAGTCATTGTACAGGAGGAGGAGGTGAGCTGTGACATCACTTATTGTCAATGGTGGATCCTGTGTTATATACTGTATATGGAGGTGTTATCAGTCATTGTACTGGAGGAGGAGGTGAGCTGTGACATCACCTATTGTAAATGGTGGATCCTGTGTTATCTACTGTATATAGAGGTGTTATCAGTCATTGTACAAGAGGAGGAGGAGGTGAATTGTGACATAACCTGCTGTGAATGGTGGATCCTGTGTTATATACTGTATATAGAGGTGTTATCAGTCATTGTACAGGAGGAGGAGGAGGTGAGCTGTGACATCATCTGTTGTAAATGGTGGATCCTGTGTTATATACTGTATATAGTGGTGTTATCAATCATTGTACAGGAGGAGGAGGAGGTGAGCTGTGACATCACCTATTGTGAATGGTGGATCCTGTGTTATCTACTGTAAATAGAGATGTTATCAGTCATTGTTCAGGAGGAGGAGGTGAGCTGTGACGTTGACGCGCCCCCTGGGACATATTCCTTTTTGAGGGGAATACCCGGCACCGGATCAGATGGGGGGTTGTAGTCTCCGAGCGGCTGTGACCCGGCCCGTGCCCAGGGCGTCAAGCTCAGTGTTATGTGGCAGTCCTACAGATGTTATTAAGAGTTCTTTTGTGTCGACTACGCCACCCGTTGTGATGCGGTCACTGTGGCCGCCGCTGCAGCAGGGTCCGCTGAGGCTGATGGTGGGTGCGCAGCTTGGTGAGATAACCCCCAACGGGAGGGGTATAGCCTCAGGGGGGACAGGTGCAGAGGATGGGGGTTGTGGTGGTGCAGTGCAGACGGCAATGAAGACAGAGTCGGGTTGTGCAGTTAAGGGTGTTTACTTACTGCAGATGTTGTACTGGTCACTCCAGCTTCGAGTGACCACCCGAGCCGTGCTGCGTCCACCAGGTCCTGGATCCAGCCAACCCCCAAACAAGTCCGGAGCGTGGCCCTGAGCTCTCCTTCTGTCCCGTTCTCTGGCCGTCCCCACCAGTGATCCACCTAGGTCCAGCTCCCTCGGGCCTTCTGTTGGGACACCCTTGGCCTTGGGTTCCCTGACCCTTCATGTGGTGTGCCTTCGGGGTGGATGTGATGGGTGGCCGTGGCAGATGCTGCCCACGGCCTCCGGTCTCTGGCTAGGGTGTGTTTTCTGCCCCCGCCAGTTTGGGTTCCGGTACCCTGTGCCGACTCTTCACCCGGGGATTTAAGTTGGGTTCTTGGAGTCCTCTTTTCTGTTTCCCCCTCTGGGTCTCTCTTCTCCTCTCTCACTCTGGGTCTCTCTTCTCCTCTGCTTGCTGACTTGTTCTCTGCATCTGACCCTGTTCTTAGTTGGTGCCCACCTTATATACACCCTCTATGTGTGAGCTCAGGTGACCAGCACCCAATGAGCTCCTATCTTTACCCAGGCTGCTCCCCCTATCTGCCCCTACACTACTTGGGATGTACCACCCCCCTCCCACTCCAGCCAGGAACAGACTCGGTCGTACCTGCACATTTCTAAGTGGGAGTACCGTCGGCCTGTTCCTCGGAAATGGGATGTGTGTAGTGCATGCAGCCTACCGAGCTCAGTTCCACTCTCCATCCTTGCCCGGGAGTGGAATATCACACCTCTGGGTTGAGGTGCAATACCCCTGTAGCAGCCGAATCCTCAGGGTGCTACATTCCCCCCTGGTAAATCACAGCACGTCCTCGGGCTGTAAGACATAACACCAAAAACATACAAATTTTTGCATAACCATATAAAACATATAAAACAACATATATTAGCATAAAACTTTTCATATAAAACATTCTCGTCGCCTCTGGCTCCTCCTCCGGTCACTGTGCAACGTGTGACCGGGTAAAGTGCGACAGTCTCTCTGGAAAACTGGTTTTCCTATAAAACCAGTAGGGGGCGCTTTAGGAAGCGCAACTATGTACAGGGGTATGGCTGCTCTCAGTCCTCGGCCAGTTAAGGAGGGAAAGGGAATGGCTGCTCACAGTCCTCAGCCTGTGGGATTAAGGGTAAACGGGTAAACAGTTCACTCAGCTGGTCCCAACGGGGACTATATTTACAGTAACAGTTTCTTTGGTACCCGGTCGGGTAACTATTTACATCTACTGCTCTGCCGCACTCAACGGCGTCTTCCTCCTGCTCTTTGCTTGTAGCTGGTTGTAACTTCAGACCCGTCCGGGTCCTCTTGCTCCTCCTCCTCGCACCGCAACTCCTCCTCCGTCAGGCGGTGTACGTGGAGGGCGTAAGGTCCTTTGGCACACTTGTGCCGGGTAAAGGTGACCTCGTCTCCGATGTAGAGGTCACGACCTCTGTGCCCCTCCGGCAGATGGGACTCCACGTCTCTGCGCGTGACAAAGACGTCGCCGGGGGTGTTGTTGTCTCGGATGAAGCCCCACCCATGCTGCTGGTTGAACTTGATCACTGTCCCGATGGTGCGGGGACAATGCGCTGCACGGGGGTCCCTCCTGGTTCGGCTCTTCTGCTCGGCGCTCCTTATTTGGGCCTGTTGTTCCCGGACCCGCCTCTCTCTCCGCTCCCTCGCAAACTCCTCGAGCTGCTGTCGGCAACACTCAGCACGCTCCGCTGCAGCTGCCCTGGTTTCCTGAGTGAACCCCATTAGGTCTTCTCCGGTGGGGTCCCACTCAAATTGGGCCTCTTCAAGCGGGGGCGAGATCCTTATCACGGGCTTCGGAGCCGGAATCAGGGGTGCACACATGGCCCCAACTCTCCTCTGGTGCTCCAGTTCATAATACCTCTGGGGCCAGATGAAAGGCTGCCCGTCCGGCCACGTGTGCTGGGCAAACAAGTCCTCTCCCAGACGCGGCACCCTTGGTTTTGCGGGTGCGGGCGCGGTGGTGGTGGCGCCCGGGTTGCCCAGGCCTTGCGGCCAGGCCTGGGGCACCTGGAAGGTGAAGGGCACCGTTAGGACGGCGGCGCCCTGGGCTACCTGGCCTTGCGGCCAGGCCGGAGGCTCCGCGGAGGTAGGGGGCGCTGTTGGTATTGCGACGCCCGGGAATTCTAGGCCCTGCGACCAGGCTGGTGTTACTTCCTGCTTGGTCACGCTCGGGGTCGGTGCGTGTGACGTCACAGGGGTCGCGGCGGCTTCCGGTTGGGGCCTAGTCTGC
This sequence comes from Phyllobates terribilis, assembly GCF_046119375.1. Classification (NCBI taxonomy): domain Eukaryota; kingdom Metazoa; phylum Chordata; class Amphibia; order Anura; family Dendrobatidae; genus Phyllobates; species Phyllobates terribilis. The sequence continues at coordinate 377,481 of NW_027363680.1, read as the reverse complement.
GTCGGTGACATGGCGTTTTCGGGCACAGCAGGGGGACTTTCGGGCTCTGCGACGGGGAGTTGGGGCAGGCAAGCGGTGTCCTGATTTGGGGTATAGACGTCCCCTTTACCTGCCTCCATGCGTTCGGCTCCCTTCTCGGCGCCGTCTCCGGCCTTGGGTCCTCCCGCGCCGTCCTCAGAGGCGGTCTGTCTCCTCATCTTGGCTGGCGTGCTCCGGGTCTTGGTTTGCTGGGCCATCTCTCGGCTCCACTCCGCCAATGTCTCTCGCTGTACCCGGGCCATCCTCCGTGCGAGGCCCTCCAGGGCAGTCTGTGCACACTCCCGGTCTTGGGGGAGCTGTGCAAGGACCTCCACTAGGCCTAGTGGGGTCGTGGTTTCTAGCAGGCTCCTGACCAACGGGTCGGTGCTGCTCTGCTCTTCTTCCAGCAGGCTCCTGGCCAACGGGCCGGTGCTGCTCTGCTTTCTCTCCATCTCCGGGCAAGCTCCTCCGCCACTCCTCTCCAGGCTTCTTGCCTCCGGGTGCGCTCGCTCCAGACTGCTCCAGGCGGCACCCATCTTCGTTCTTTTCTTTCGTCTCCTCCCACTTCGAGGGCGGTCCCGGGGCCACTGGGTGACTGTCAGCTCCAGGGGCGGTTCTTTCACGCTGACAGACACCTCCAGCATCACAGTCTCTGTTGGTGGGGGCGGTTTCCACTTTTGGCGCCATTTTCTGTCCTGGCCCACGATGGGAGGCGGCCTCTTGCCCTCCTTTGGCACGCCCATAATGGCGTCCGCTGCTCTTCCAAGGCGGGAAATCTTCGGATTGGGCGGGAAGCGTCGCCCAGTGGCGGGAAACTCTGCAGATGGCGGGAACAAGCTGGAAATGGCGGACAATCGGCGGGAAACGACCTGTGATGGGGTCCGATGGCGTGGACCCTCCGGAACCGGCGGGAGACTTCTTTCTGAGGTAAACTTGCACTTTTCTTCAGGCACGCAGTACCCGGGTGTTGCGGGCACGTAATCCTGCCGACTACGCCAAAGTTGGCGCGCCCCCTGGGACATATTCCTTTTTGAGGGGAATACCCGGCACCGGATCAGATGGGGGGTTGTAGTCTCCGAGCGGCTGTGACCCGGCCCGTGCCCAGGGCGTCAAGCTCAGTGTTATGTGGCAGTCCTACAGATGTTATTAAGAGTTCTTTTGTGTCGACTACGCCACCCGTTGTGATGCGGTCACTGTGGCCGCCGCTGCAGCAGGGTCCGCTGAGGCTGATGGTGGGTGCGCAGCTTGGTGAGATAACCCCCAACGGGAGGGGTATAGCCTCAGGGGGGACAGGTGCAGAGGATGGGGGTTGTGGTGGTGCAGTGCAGACGGCAATGAAGACAGAGTCGGGTTGTGCAGTTAAGGGTGTTTACTTACTGCAGATGTTGTACTGGTCACTCCAGCTTCGAGTGACCACCCGAGCCGTGCTGCGTCCACCAGGTCCTGGATCCAGCCAACCCCCAAACAAGTCCGGAGCGTGGCCCTGAGCTCTCCTTCTGTCCCGTTCTCTGGCCGTCCCCACCAGTGATCCACCTAGGTCCAGCTCCCTCGGGCCTTCTGTTGGGACACCCTTGGCCTTGGGTTCCCTGACCCTTCATGTGGTGTGCCTTCGGGGTGGATGTGATGGGTGGCCGTGGCAGATGCTGCCCACGGCCTCCGGTCTCTGGCTAGGGTGTGTTTTCTGCCCCCGCCAGTTTGGGTTCCGGTACCCTGTGCCGACTCTTCACCCGGGGATTTAAGTTGGGTTCTTGGAGTCCTCTTTTCTGTTTCCCCCTCTGGGTCTCTCTTCTCCTCTCTCACTCTGGGTCTCTCTTCTCCTCTGCTTGCTGACTTGTTCTCTGCATCTGACCCTGTTCTTAGTTGGTGCCCACCTTATATACACCCTCTATGTGTGAGCTCAGGTGGCCAGCACCCAATGAGCTCCTATCTTTACCCAGGCTGCTCCCCCTATCTGCCCCTACACTACTTGGGATGTACCACCCCCCTCCCACTCCAGCCAGGAACAGACTCGGTCGTACCTGCACATTTCTAAGTGGGAGTACCGTCGGCCTGTTCCTCGGAAATGGGATGTGTGTAGTGCATGCAGCCTACCGAGCTCAGTTCCACTCTCCATCCTTGCCCGGGAGTGGAATATCACACCTCTGGGTTGAGGTGCAATACCCCTGTAGCAGCCGAATCCTCAGGGTGCTACAACATCACCTATTGTAAATAGTGGATCCTGTGTTATCTAATGTATATAGAGGTGTTATCAGTCATTGTACAGGAGGAGGAGGAGGTGCGTTGACATCACCTCTTGTAAATGGTGGATCCTGTGTTATATACTGTATATAGAGGTGTTATCAGTCATTGTACAGGAGGAGGAGGTGAGCTGTGACATCACCTATTGTAAATGGTGGATCCTGTGTTATATTCTGTATATAGAGGTGTTATATCAGTTATTGTGCATGAGGAGGAGAAGGAGGTGAGCTGTGAAATCACCTATTGTGAATGGTGGATCCTGTGTTATCTACTGTATACAGTGGTGTTTTCAGTCATTGTACAGGAGGAGGAGGTGAGCTGTGACATCACCTATTGTGAATGGTGGATCCTGTGTAATCTACTCTATATAGAGGTGTTGTCAGTAGTGTTGAGCGAGCACTAAAATGCTCGGGTGCTCGAAGCTCGGGCCGAGCTCACTGTGATACTCGGGTGCTCGACCCGAGCAACGAGCCCAATGTTAGTCTATGGGAGACCCGAACATTTTTGCGACGGCTCCCCCAGCAGTCTGTAGAAAGCCTAAAAAGTGCCCAAAACGATAGTGACAGTGCTCAAATGACATGGGGACAGCATGGGGATCGCCCCTGGAAGCATTTCTGACCCCCAGGTCACTACTGTCAACAACGTGGTCAGAGGTATTAAGCCACTTTTACAGGCTCACAATAAAACGTTCAAAAACGAAACTGAAAGTGCTTTCCTGTGAAATATGTTAACCCCTTAACGACCATGGGTCTTTCTGTTTTTGTGTTTTCCTTTTTTGCTCCCCTTCTTCCCAGAGCCAGAACTTTTTTATTTTTCGGTCAATATGGCCATGTGAGGGCTTATTTTTTGCAGGACGAGTTGCACTTTTAAACAACATCATTGGTTGTTTAAAACATCATTAGTGCTGGAAAATGGGAAAAAAATTCCAAGTGCAGTGAAACTGCAAAAAAAATGCAATTCCACAGTTGTTTTTTGGGTCCTTTTTTTACCACGTTCACAGATTGCTAAAACTGACCTGCCGTCATTATTTTCCAGGTCGTTATGAGTTCATGGACACCAAACATGTATAGGTTCTTTTTTATTTAAGTGGTGAAAAAAAAATCCAAAGCTTGCTAAAAAAACAAAAAAAAAATGACGCCATTTTCCGAGACCCTTAGCTTCTCCACTTTTCGGGATCTGGGGCTGGGTGAGGGCTTATTTTTTTGCGTGCCGGGCTGACGTTTTTATTGATACCATTTTGGGGTAGATCCGATGTTTTGATCGCCCGTTATTGCTTTTTATTGCAAAGTTGTAGCGACCAAAAAAACTTAATTCTGGCGTTTAAAATTTTTTTCTCGTTACGCCGTTTACTGATTGTATTAATTCTTCTTTTATATTGATAGATCGGGCGATTCTGAACGCGGCGATACCAAATATGTGTATGTGGTTTTTTTTTATATATATATTTTATTTTGAATGGGGCGAAAGGGGGGTGACTTAAACTTTTATATATTTTTTATTTTTTTAATATTTTTAAAAACTTTTTTTTTTACACTTTCTGCCTGCAGATCGCTTGTATGCAGGAGAAATGCTCACTTACTATGAGCGCTGACCACTAGGTGGCGCTCATAGCAATTGAGACATGACAACCACAGGCGTCTGCTGCAGACGCTGAGTTGTCATGCCCACCCATTGGTGACCCGCGATCACATGACAGGGTCACTGTGGGCGGGGCTTAGGACTCCCAGAAGCGCGAGTTAAATGCCACTGTCAGAGATTTAACATGTTAACAGCCGCGGGTGGATTGCGATTCCAATAATCAGCTGACATGTGCTCGCTTCAGTGCGGGCTCACCGCCGGAGCCCCCGCTGAACCGGCCTTCCCGACCTGGTGCGTACTATTACTGACCAGGTCAGAAAGGGGTTAAGGAACATCCTTTCCAGGGTAAAGACTTGTGTATAAGGTAAAATAAATAACCAAAAACAAAAATACTCCTCCACACCTTGGGCTATGTTCACAAGTAGCATTTTTTATGCGTTTTTGCACGTTTGTATTGCTTTCAACCGTGACAAATGCATTCACCGGGAAATGTCATTTTAACATTTTACAACCTTATCTGGCCATGTGCTGTGTGACACATGCATACAGTACTAAAAAAAAATGGGAACAGCATGGGGAAGACCCCTGGAAGCATCTCTGACACCCAGGTCACTGCCTAAAAGTGTGCCCATCAGAAGTGATCCTTGCCGCATCAGAAGATGCAGACTTGCAACTATCCCCGTGCAAGTCCTTGTCCCAGGGCAGTGTTCAATTGTACCTCCCCCATAACTTGCAATACAAGCGCAAGTATGCAGCCTGCCACCCACCCACCCCCGGGCTGCAATACCATACTGCTAGCTTGCTTGCACTTGAAATTGGGCCTTTTAGGCATGTGGAGGTGGAATCTGGCCACCACGTCATGGCTGCGTCAGTAGCCTGGTATCCATACTCAGTCCCCTGCCGCCCGGCGGCCGGGTGTCCACGCTTGGTCCCCAGCCGCCAGGGGGCGGCCGGGTGTCCATACTCGGTCCCCAGCCGCCCCGCGGCCGGGTGCCCACACGCAGTCACCAGCCGCATGGGGGTGGCCGGGTGTCCATAAACGGTCCCCAGCCGCCCCCATTTGTCCCGGTGTGCCTTATACACAAGCGCGCATGCCAAAACATTACCTGTGCCCTCCCCAGTGCATTTAGTGGGAAGGACAGCCTAACCACAAACACGTGGACAAGTGAATGTGGCCAGGAATGGTCCATCTCGCTGACGCCTTCACACTGGGTTAATATTGTGGAAGCCGGGACACAGTTGGACACTGGGATGCAACACGTCCTCCAGACATAGAGGATTGCGGGTCCTGGGTCAATCAGGCTTCAACACAAAGTTCAGAAGGTAGACAGCAGCAGTGGTCGGCCTCCTACACAACGAGTAAATTATTCATGATCATGAGGCCATCCACCTCCTTAGCTTTCTGTTCCTTGGAATGCAAGCGCATGTATATAGTAGCAGCTAGGCCTGAGGTGGTCAGCGTTTTGGCGCATATTCTACCTCCTTCGAGGATTGCTGGATGTTTTCCTGCTACTATAGCAGTTCTATGACTCCCGTTAAAACAAAGCTTCAGGTGATGAATGATGGATGAGGTGGTGGCAAAGGAGAAAGAGCAGGAGGAACAGGGACCATTCATATCAATATCAGGCCAGTTAACCAGATATGTCTTGTAGGATATGTTTCTGTACCAAAAGGAGCGGTTCAGCTACACAGTTATAGGGCATACAGTGAATGCAATGCCTACCAAAAATTTCAAGGCACTCCAATACCCCTTGGAAGTGACATGGAGGTCAGAGGGCCTTAACTAAACCGTTTTTTCCATTTATAGCAACTGGGTCTCCTGTACACTGTTGGCCTAAGCAGGGAATGGAAGGTTTTCCAAAATTATTAGGCACTGCAATGCCCCTTGAAACAGACGTGGATTACAGCGTATTGAAAACCTTCTACCCATTATTGGGGAGTGGGTCTCCCTTAGTGTTCGCCTATGCATTGAAAAGCAAAAGCTGACAAAAATTAGGAGGAAATGCAATGCCCGTTGCAAGAGTCGTGGAGGTTAGAGGTAATTAAAAACAACATGTCAATGCCCCTTGGAAGAGCTGTGGAGTTCAGAGTGGTTTAACAAGACAGTTTTAATGCCCCTTAGAAGAGACGTGGAGTTCAGAGTGGTTTAACAAGACAGTTTTAATGCCCCTTGGAAGAGATGTGGAGGTCACAGTAGCTTAACAAGATGGTTTTAATGCCCCTTGGAAGAGATGTGGAGTTCAAAGTGGTTGAACAAGACAGTTTTAATGCCCCTTGGAAGAGTGGTGGAGGTTACAGTGGAATAAAAAGACAATATCAATGCCCCGTGGAAGAGACGTGGAGGTCACAGTAGCTTAACAAGACGGTTTTAATGCCCCTTGGAAGAGTGGTGGAGGTCGCAGTGGAATAAAAAGACAATATCAATGCCCTGTGGAAGAGACGTGGAGGTCACAGTAGCTTAACAAGACGTTTTTAATGCCCCTTGGAAGAGTGGTGGAGGACGCAGTGGAATAAAAAGACAATATTAACGACCCTTGGAAGAGACGTGGAGGTCACAGTAGCTTAACAAGACGATTTTAATGCCCCTTACAAGAACCATGCAGTACAGCATATTAAAAACATTATTCCCATTATTGGGGAGTGGGTCTCCCATAGTCTTTGCCTATGCCTTCCAAGCAAAAGCTGCCAAAAATTAGGAAGGGGGAACTTGCAATGTCCCTTACAAGAGCCATGCAGTACAGCATATTAAAAACATTATTCCCATTATTGGGGAGTGGGTCTCCCATAGTCTTTGCCTATGCCTTCCAAGCAAAAGCTGCCAAAAATTAGGACAGAGGAACTTGCAATGCTGGCAACATGGACCACGGTCACCCTGGTGGTATAGTGGTCGTGGAGGCTGAGGATAAGGAGAAGAGCAAAAAACAGCCGAAATGAGGAAGCGTATACCCATGTGTGGGAGTGAAGCGATGCATGGGAATACACCTCCCGAAATAACACAGTGGATTTGACTTTATGTTACTCTGCTGTCATTTGGTGGTGATGAGAAGTCTGGCCCAATCTTGCCCTTGTTCATTTTGATAAGGGTCAGCTTGTCAGCATTGTCAGTTGACAGGCGAGTGCACTTATCAGTTATAATTCCCCCAGCGGCACTAAAAACACGCTCCGATAACACGCTAGCTGCAGGGCAGGCCAGGACCTCCAAGGCGTACAGAGCGAGTTCATTCCAAGTGTCCAGATTGGATACCCAATAATTAAAAGGCACAGAGGAATCACGGAGGACGCTGGTACGATCGGCAAGGTACTCCCTCAACATCTTTTGAAACTTTCCACTCCTTGTGAGAGTACCCCGCGCCTCAGGGCCTGTAAGCTGGGCGGGTGTCAGAAAACTGTCCCAGAACATTGACAGTGTTCCCCTGCCTCTGCTGGATTGGAGTTGCATCTCTCTCGCCTGTACGCCTTGGTTGGGCAACGAACTGTGACCTCTGCCGCTAGCGTGTTCAGATGGGAATTTTTTTAAGAGTTCTGCAGCAAGGGCCTTCTGTTATTGCCCCATTTTTGTAGACCTCTCCACCTCAGGAATAAGAGAGTGAAAGTTCTCCTTGTAGCGGGGGTCTACAAGTGTCACCAACCAGTAATGACTGTCACCCAACATTCTGACAACGCGAGGGTCACGGTTAAGGCAGCGTAACATAAAGTCAGCCATGCGTGCCAGACTGGTAACGGGCAAGATTTCCGTGTCCTCACCAAGATGACGACTGACCATGCTCTCCTCCTCCTCCTCTTCCTCCTCCCCCCTGTCCTCAGGCCACCCACGCTGAACCGACGGTATGACACTTGTACAGGTACTACCGTCTACAATGCATGATAGCAGCTCCTGTTCTTCCTCCTCCTCCTCCTCCTCTCCCTCATTGTCCCCCAATGCACGTTGGGATGAGATGAGGCTGGGCTGTGTGTAATCGCCCGCTACGGCTTCTTGATCCATCTCATCATACTCTGGCTGCAATGCCTCCTCTTTAATTCTCTGCAGAGAGCGTTGCAAAAGACAGACAAGTGGGATGCTGACACTAATGATGGCGTCATCGCCACTCACCATCTTGGTGGCCTCCTCAAAGTTTGTCAGGATGGTACATATGTCAGACATCCAGGTCCACTCCTGAGGTCTTATGTGTGGAGTCTGACCTGAATATCGACGGCCTTGTTGCAGCTGGTACTCCACAACTGCTCTATTCTGCTCACAAATCCTTTGCAACATGTGGAGGGTAGAGTTCCAATGTGTGGGGACATCACACACCAGTCGGTGTGTCGGAAGCTGCAAACGCTGCTGCAACACAGCAAGGGCGGCGGAAGCTGTAGCCGACTTGCGAAAATGAGCTGACAGGCGGCGTACTTTCACGAGCAGATCTGGCAACTCGGTACGATTTAAGAAACCGCTGAACCACGAGGTTAAGCACATGAGCCACGCATGGTACGTGTGTGATCTCACCTCGCCTCAGAGCCGCCACCAGGTTACGGCCATTGTCACACGCGACCATGCCGGGATGTAGGTTCAGCGGTCTCAGCCACAGATCTGCCTGCTCTTTCACAGCTGTCCACAACTCACAAGCAGTGTGAGGTTTATCACCTAAGCTTATGAGTTTCAGCACAGCCTGTTGCCGCTTGGCGGAGGCAGTACTGCAATGCTCCCAGCTTGTAACTGATGTGGTGATATCTGAGATGGAGGCTGAACATGAGGAGGAGTAGGAGGATGCGCAGGATCTGTACACTGTGGGGGCAACTCTGACTGACATAGGGCCCGCAATCCTCGGTGTGGGGAGGATGTGTTCCGTCCCAAGGTCCGACTGGGTCCCAGCTTCCACTATGTTTACCCAGTGTGCCGTCAGAGAGATGTACCGTCCCTGGCCACAAGCACTTGTCCACGTGTCCGTTGTCAGGTGGACTCTCCCAGTAACTGCGTTGTTGAGGGCACGGCAGATGCTTTGGGATACGTGCTTGTGTAGTGCGGGGATGGCACACCGGGCAAAATAGTGTCGGCTGGGGACCGAGTACCAAGGGACGGCCACCGCCATAAGATTGCGGAAGGATTCCGTCTCCACCAGCCTAAAAGGCAGCATTTCCAATGCAAGCAGTCGTGAAATGTGCGAATTTAGGACTGTGGCCTGTGGGGCGTTAGCTGCGAATTTCCGCTTTCGTTCAAAGGTCTGGGATATGGACAATTGAACGCTGCGGTGGGACGTGGACGTGGACGTTGATGCTGTTTCTTGAGAAACTGCCATAACAAGTGAAGACTGAGAGGAGGGGGCATCTTTACATGCAGTATGGACAGGGGATTGCCTTGCACACACAACAGGGGGTTCTATTGCACGCACAACAGTGGAAGAAGCAGTTGTGACACCCGCTGACACTGGTCGTGGACCCTGGGTTTCGCCCCACAAAGTCGGGTGCTTTGCTGCCATGTGCCTGATCATGCTGGTGGTGGTCAGGCTGGTAGTTTTGTCACCCCTGCTGATGCTGGCATGGCAGGTGGAACATATGGCCTTTTTGGGGTTATCAGCAGAGTCTTTAAAAAAATTCCAGACTCTGGAAGACCTACCGCTTGTACTGGCAATGTCCCTCGTGTTGGTGTTACGGGGAACGGTTGCCTGCCTTCTGTCAGCGGCCACCACACTGCTTCTTCCTGCCTGTTGGGGTACTCTGCCTCCCTCCCCCTGTGTGCTGCTGGCCTCACTCTGCATGTCCTCCTTCCACGTTGGGTCAGTTACTAGATCATCCACCACCTCCTCCTCTTCCACTTGCGCACCACGATCCTCCTCCTCACTTCCTGGCAATTGTGTCTCGTCATCGTCCACCTCTTGTGACAGATTGCCAACGTCGACTTCCTGTGGCCGTGGCTGTTCAAATATTTGGGCATCGCAACATGGGATCTCCTCTTCCACCACTTCAAGCGTATCAGGCAAGGGGCCCACATATGGAAATGGACCAGTGAACAGCTCTTCAGAGTGTCCAAGTGTGGGATCACTTGCTGTCTGACGACACTCGGCATGGTGGGAGGAAGGAGCATCAGGGTGAGGAGGAGTATGCGGTCGAGACTCATGGCTACTAAGAGTTGACCGTGTGGAAGACAGACCGGAGGTGGTGGTGCCCAGGTAACTGGAAGTATTATCTGCTATCCAATTAATAACCTGTTCACACTGATCAGTTCTCAATACTGGTGTTGTTCTGTGCTTCCCTAGTAATTCGGTCAAGAAGTGGGAGCGAGAAGATGTGGCTGTTGGTTGTGGCACATTTTCACCTTGGCCACGGCCCCGTCCTCTGCACGAACCATCACCAGAACGTCCACTTCCACGTCCCTTGCCACGCGCCTTGCCCATTGTAAATGAAGTAAAATAGCTTACACTTGCACTATCAATGGAAAAAGGGTAATATAGAGTAGATTAGAACCGTGGAAGAGGAAAACCACAGTTATTCTTTACTGGGGTATACCACACTTTTTTAAATAGAGATATTTGCGGCTGAACAGTGAGCGACACACTCAAACTGCTTTTTTTTAGATACCAAAGGCCCAAAACTGGATAGTACAGCGATTTGACCCGTGGAACTGCGAAACGACACTGGGATGTCGGGCCTACACAAGACTATTTTCAACAGATATATTTTTGTGTCACAACAGTCAGGAGACACTACTGTTTTTCTTTACGGAAAAAACTACCAAAAGCTGAATAATAGAGATTTTTTACCGTGGGATGGCAAAACCACAGTTATTGTTTACTGAGGTATACCACACTTTTTTAAATAGAGATATTTGCGGCTGAACAGTGAGCGACATACTCAAACTGCTTTTTTTTTAGATACCAAAGGCCCAAAACTGGATAGTACAGCGATTTGACCCGTGGAACTGCGAAACCACACTGGGATGTTGGGCCTACACAAGACTATTTTCAACAGATATATTTTTGTGTCACAACAGTCAGGAGACACTACTGTTTTTCTTTACGGAAAAAACTACCAAAAGCTGAATAATAGAGATTTTTTACCGTGGGATGGCAAAACCACAGTTATTGTTTACTGGGGTATACCACACTGTTTTAAATAGAGATATTTGCGGCTGAACAGTGAGCGACACACTCAAACTGTTTTTTTTTAGATACAAATGGCCCAAAATGGATAATACAGAGGTTTGAACCGTGGAAGTGCAAAACCACACTTCTGTTTCTCTTGCCTACACCAGACTATTTTCAACAGTTATATTTGTGTCTGAAAAATCAGAGACACGCTTTTTTTTTGGGGGGGGGGACACACACACCAAAAGGTAAATAAGATGGGTATTTGTACAGTGTGAAGGAGGAAAAAAAAAGGAGGATTTAGATGAAAAAAAAAGGATTTTTCCTGGCCCCCAACACCTGGTGCTAAGTCCAGCAATATAAGCAACAGGAGCACACAGGACTGTAATGCAGCGTTTGCTGGTATAACCACTGTGTCTCCTATACAGCCTGCCTGCCTGGTATCTGGGATGGATATTAGTCCTGAAAAGGACTGTTTGTTTGTTCTGGCAGCCTTTATGGACCCTACACTAACTATTTCGCAGTTTATATCTCTCCCTAAATCAGCAGCGCTGTCCCTACACTGTCTAATCCGGAGCGACTGTGTCCAAGATGGCGGCGCCCCGTTTTAAATACTCGAGGTGACGCTGTGCGGCCAGCCAATCACTGTAATGCCCACAACCAACATGGCTGCAGCATTACAGTGACTGGCTGGCAATCCCTGCATGTTCATTGGCTCTGTAAAGAGCGCCAAACATGCAGGGTGGAGACCCGAGCTCCCGCCCGAGTAACCCGGAAATGCTCGGTGCTCGCCGAACATCCCGAGTAGCGTGATGCTCGGGCGAGTACCGAGCAGTGTCGAGCATGTTCGCTCAACACTAAAAATTACTAATCATGTTTATCTGTATCTTGGCTGGAAAATAATTTGGGCTTTGTAGCAGTGTGCAGTACTGATTCTATTAGGCCATCTATACTAAGCTCCACCAGATTTAAAATTAATAATAATTTTTAGCTGCATCTAGCCCGGAAAATAATTTTGGGGCTCCGAGATGCGCAAGACACATAAGTGCCTTCTTGCTGCACTACCTGCAACATGACCCTCAGATTGTCAGAATTCGAAGTAATCCTGACTACTGGGTTGCCACACTCTTAGATCCCTGACACTCTTCGATCAACCTTTTCATTTTAATAAAGACCAAAAAAATGGTCATTTTTGAAATTATAAGCATTAGCAGGTTATTAGAAACTGAAATCAAACAGTTTTCAACTCAAAACTTTATTCTAGGTGATGCTACATTTGCACATAGGACCCCTTGTTCGAAAGGAGCTTCTGAACTCTCTCGTCCATTGAATTTGTCAGGTTTTGGATGGTTTCTGCTTCAATTGTTTTGCATGAGGACAGAATACCCTCCCAGAGCTGTTGCTTAGATGTGAACTGCCTCCCGCCATCATAGACACTCCTTTTGATGATGCTCCAGAGGTTCTGAATGGGGAAGAGGTCAGGGGAGCATGGGGGTCACACCATAAGTTTGTCCCCTTTTATGCCCATATCAGCCAGAGATGCAGATGTGTTATGTGCAGCATGAGACGGTGCATTATCATGCATAAAAATGATCTTGCTGTGGAATACACGGTTCTTCTTCTTGAACCATGGCAGGAAGTGCTGTTTGAGAAACTCCACATACATTATGGAGTTCATCTTTACCCCTTCAGGGATCCTAAAGGGGCCGACAATCTCTCTCCCCATGATTCCAGCCCAAAACATTACTCCACCTCCTCCTTGTTGGCGCTGTAGCCGTGTTTGCGTGGGGTGTCCATCAACCAGCCATCCTCCACTCCATCCATCTGGACCATCGAGCGTTGCACGGCACTCATCCGTGAACAAAACAGTTTTGAAATCAGTCTTCATGTAATGTTTGGCCCACTGGAGCCGTTTCTGCTTGTGTGAAGTGGTTAGAGGAGGTCGACAGGATGGCGTACGCACAGCTACAAACCTCTGAAGGACCCTGCATCTTGTTGTTCGGGGGACGTTGGAGGCACCAGCAGCTTCAAAAACTTGTCTGCTGCTATGACAAGGCTTTTTTGCCGCTGCTCTTTTAACCTGACATAATTGCCTGTAGGAAAGAGTCCTCAATTTGCCCTTATCAGCACGCACACGTGTGTACTGTGAATCAGCTATATACTTCTTGATTGCCAAGACACTTCATCCTGATCATTGCACAATGTTGATTGTAGTCATGCCTTGACCTAAACACTCCACAATTTGTTGCTTCTCAGCAGCCGACACATCCTTTTTCTTTCCCATTTTGGCAGAAAATGTAGGCTGCTTAATAATGTGGGACAGCCTTCTTAAGTAGTCTTGCCTTTCATTGGACACACCTGCCAAACTAATTAGCACAGGTGTCTGCAATTGCTTACAGTGATATAAAGAGCCCTGACACACATCACCATCAATGAGTTTAACTGACAAACAAACAAATTCTTCCCTTATCACTCCTAAACACTTTTTGCATAATAATTTGGAACACAGTGTACATGTGCTTTTCCACAAAACACCAGCGGTTCACGTAGTGAATCTTACAGTTCTAACTTGCCAACCGTGGTCTGTATGGAGTTGTTCAATAAAGGGCCCAAAATTAAGATAACATAGATGGGAGAGGTCTCTATGAATAGGAATTCCTAAGTATTTGATACCCTGTGAGGGGCAGGCAAAGGGAAAGTTGGACTGGATGGAATCCTGTATGGATTTGGGGAGGGAGACATCGAGGGCCTCAGACTTCGCTGCATTGATTTTAAAATTTGACCATGTAACAAAGTGATCTATTTCAGCCATAACAGCAGGGATGGATATATGTGATTGAGTGATATATACTAGGACATCATCAGCAAATAGAGAGCACTTGTACTTGGTGCCTCCCACCTCAATCCACCTAATATTGGGGTTATGGCGAATTGATGAGAGCAGGTGCTCCGTCACTAGGATGTATAAGAGAGGGGACAGAGGACATCCCTGCCTTGTCCCATTGGTGATTATGAAAGGTGATGAAAATGTTCTGACGCGCCCCCTGGGCCTTGGGACACCCGGAGCCGGACCCTTTTTGGTGGATGCTGGTGGTTGTAGTCTCCGTGGCGGCGACCCGGTTCCGTGGCTCAGGGCGGTCAAACCAGTGGCGGAACTATTTATGTGGTTTTGATGTTTAAATGTCCGACTACGCCACCCGTGGATTGCGGTCAGAGTGAACCGCCGCTGCAGGGCAGACCGCTGAGGTTGGTGTTGTGGGTGCAGCAGAGCGTAGTATAACTCCCCACGGGAGAAGTATAGCCTCAGAGCAGTGTATGCGGAGGATGGGGGTGATGGTGCAGGGCAGCATCAGTAACGACACGGAGTCAGTGATGCAGTCCAGGGCCTTTACTCACAGTTCTTATTATCCAGACCACTTCTGCAGGTAACGGCTGCCCACGTCGTACTGTGCTCACCAGGTGAGGGGCTCAGACAACTCCCAGATAACTTTGGAGCGCTTCACAGGACCCCTTTGTGTGTCCTTTGTCTGGCCTTTCTTACCAACCCTTCTGTCCTGCTGCCTCGGGCCTCCTCTTGGTAAACTTGGCGCCAGTTTCCCTGACCCTATGTGGTGCCTTCCTAGCGGGTGTAGCGAGGGGCTGCGCCACATAAAATGTCACAGCCTCCGGTTTCTAGCTGAGAGTCGTTTCCCGCCTCCACTAGTTTCGGGGACCGGTCTCCCCCTTTGGCCTGACCCCTCCACGCAGGTGGATTCGGGCGTGCGGTGGCGACTCGCCCGTCCCCACCCCTGGGATCCCTTCGTTCCTCGTTCCTGGAGCCTTCTCCGCTCCTCTTCCTTCCTTCTCCCTCTTCCAGGCCTGGGCCTCTGTTACTAGGCCCGCCTCCAGAGCAGAACTCATGCAGAGCCCCTGCTCCCTGTCACTTCTGCTCAGACTTCTCTGCACTGAACTAAGATGGTGCCCACCTTTTATACTCCCTTCTCAATGCACCCAGGAACTGCTTCCTCCCTGCTCCTGCACTACAGGGTTCTCCTTCCTCAGTGTTCCCTCCCCCCACTCCAGCCAGGGACAGGGACTGTCGTGCCCATCTCAGGGGCATATTGGTCGCCCTGCCCCACGGCAATGTGGTGTAATGCATGCAGGTGTCGGGTCCTGATCCACACTCCATCCTTACCTGAGAGTGAGATATCACACCTCTGGGTGAGGTGGAATACCTCTGTAGCAACCGAGCCCTCAGGGTTCTACAGTTCCATTTATCTTCAGTCTAGGTGACGTATTGCGATACAGGGCCGTGATTTTGGCTATAAAAGGGTCCCCTAGACCCCTACCCCAAGCTTTTTAAGAGAATAATATATGTCGTGCCAGGAGACTCTATGGAATGCTTTCTCAGCATCCAATGAGAGTATCTAATTACAAATTTTTAACTGCATCTAGCCCAGGAAATACTTTGTGCCTAGTAGCAGTGTCTGCTAGTCAGCGGATTATCCCGGCTGTTAAGCAAGCTACACCACCTGTAGTTTGGACACTTAATTTTTTCAAAGGAAATTCTTCGGGACCACGGGATACTCAGTGAAGAGCATCAGGATGCACCCCAAGGCATAGGGGCTGGGACTGGCGGTAGGATGCCTTGCGGTGGACAGCCAAGCTCGATCCTTATAAAAGCTTTTTAACTGCAGCAGCTTTAGTGGACGCTACTGGAGCTGGAATTACGCGGCTGCTGGCATAAGACTTGCCCTCCAATAGATCCTTGTAAAAGGATTTAAAGTGTACTCATTCAAATTAGAGAGACAATTTAAATTAAAAAGCTTAGAGCTGCCTCCACCACAGGGGGGCTCGCTCGACCCACCAGCGGACAGGCACCAGTATTGGGAGAGGGGGGCTGGCCGTCAGGGTCCACCGCGGCTCTGGCACAAACCCGGCGACACGGAGGTGGCACGGGCAGGAACGGACTGGCCATGTCGGCTTCTCACTTTTTGGATTTTAGAAGGGCATGACATGCCTATATCTGTGTCTCCCCCTCCTTTTACCCCTCCACCTCTTTTCTTTTCGCATGACTATATGTACTTGTCACTTTTCCATGTGTTAGTTATGTCTTCTGAGCAGTTTGTCAGCTTTTGGACACCTTTGAAGGTGTTTTCTATGTGTTTCTATGTGTTTTTGTTTGCCTGCCATTGGTTTTAACAGTGTTCGAAGGTGCTCGACGAACAGTTCGACGAACCGAACCGAACTCGAACACTACGGGGGTGGCTCAACACTAATCCTCACCAGACACCACAGGTGGCGTCACGACAAATCCCCTATAAATAATCCCCTATAAATAATACCTTTTGCACTGACCGCCCCGGGCCAGCCACCGTGATATTCCCCAAAAGCCGCCATAAGGCCAGGCTGCAGTGTGCCCCACGGCCCTGCGGGGCGAGTCAGGCACTTAGCCGTAGACTGGCAGACTCGGGAGGTGATAAAATGGAGCGAGTATTGCCAAGAACACTGCTTGGTCACTCGGATAGCCATGGTGGATCTGATTTCAGGAATGTGTTTTCTGAACAGGGGTGTCAAGAGATTCCTCCCCATCATCCTTACGATTGCGTCGTTAATATTATTCCTGGGGCCAAGCTGCCAAAAAAGCAGGTTATATAATATCTCTGGTTCAGAGAGGCAGGCCATGAAAAACTAGATCACTGAAAGTCGACCATTGGGCCATATAAGACGTTCTTCATCTCCCGTTGCAGTGGGGTTTTTATTTGTCAAAAAAAAAGACTGGGGGTTGCGCTCCCGCCTTGATTTTCGCGAGTTTAATCGGATCACGGTCTGGGATGCATATCCTCTCCCTCTCATCCCCGACCTCTTTAGAAAAAAATTTGGCTTCTACGATTTGATTAAACTAGACCTCAGGGGGGCTTATAATCTCATTCACATTGAGGAGATGAGTGGAAGATGGCCTTCAATACTCCTGAGGGGCACTATGAAAAGCTTGTGATGGCATTTGGGTTGACTAATGCTCCCGCTTTCTTTCAACACTGTTAGTGACATTTTTAGTCATCTGGCAGGTAGATCACAACAAACCAATCTTGATGACATATTAATTTATTTACCTCCAGTCACATCAGGTACATGTCAGGCAGGTCTTACAGATACTCAAAGATAATAAATTATTTGTCAAACCAGAGAAATGTATGTTCTCCATTCAGGGTTAGTTCTTATCATTCACCATTTTTGCATGGATCTGGCCAAAGTCCGGACGGTACTGGATTGGTATTATATTCAAGACTTAAAGGCGTTACAAAGTTTTTTGGGTTTCGCCAGCTACTACTGTAAGTTCATCAAAAACTTTTCGGTAGTGGCCAAACCTCTGATGGACGATTTTGCCAAATAGAAAAAAAAAATTAAGATTTTATTATTTTACTTTCCATTCTTGTAGCTAAACACAATCCAGCTAAGTTTAAAATTGAAATGAAGCCCCTGTACCCCCCTCTCTAGGTGCTTCTGTACCAACTCCTCCCTGGTCCAGGATGGTCTCTATATCACGGCCTCCAGCAATAACCTATTGGCACATGATTGTGGCAGCCCTCACGTGCTGATATATCACACTGCCAATAGAAGTGGGAAGCGGCACAGAAATCACAAAATAAAGGCAGTGTTTGTGGTAATGCAAGAATCCAGCAAGCAGAGTAATCCACACGTCATACAACAGCCCAACATGGATGATGAAAAGCTGCGTCTTCAGGCGTCTGTGTAAGAACATCACATTTTTGTTTTCCTTCCAGAATAAGCACCAAATGGAATAGCTGAATGCCAGGATACAGAGACCGGCGGGGGGCAGGGAAGCGCTGTCCGCTGGATTTTGTGCTGGTTTCACAAGCGGTCACCCTGCAGTTTTCTCCGGATAATGCTGTGGAGACTTTTCACAACACATCTAATAATTGTGAACCTTCCACTCACATGTTTATTATCTTGTCCGCTGGTCAGACTGGGGGGGATGAAAGCTGGACAAGGGATGAAGAATGATCCTTATTACATATAATGGGTGCACTGAGCAATTGTGAAAAGTCGCAGAGGACTGAGAGCAGAAGGGCAGAGGGTTTCCTCTTCCTCACAAGGACTAGCACAGAAGCCGGAGAAGAAGGGCAGAGGGTTTCCTCTTCCTCACAAGGACTAGCACAGAAGCCGGAGCAGAAGGGGAGACAAGGGCTGAGCCACTTACACAGACAGAAAGCTGAGGAGAGGAGGACATGTTATTGTAGCGCCCCGAGGGCTCGGCCGCTGCAGGGGTATTGCACCTCTGCCAGAGGTGTGATATTCCACTCCCGGGTAAGGATGGAGTGTGGACCAGGGCTCAGTTAGCTGCATGCAGCACACACACCCCATTTCCCAGGGACAGCTCAACGGTGCTCCCACTAGACAGAAGTGCAGGCACGACCGACCATGTCCCTGCTGGAGTGGGGAGGGAGGGGTGGAACACCCAGTGCTGTAGGGGCAGATAGGGGGCGGTTTCTGAGCGTAGGTAGGAGCCTATTGGTTGCTGGTCACCTGGGCTCATGGCTAGAAGGAGGTATAAAAGGTGGGCACCATCTTAGTTCTGGGTCAGTTCAGCCAGAGGAGAAGACAGGGAGTAGAGGCTCTGTAGGAGCTCTACTCCAGGAGGGCCTAGTGAGAGGCCGAGGAGGAGGTGAAGGGGAGCTGAGATTCTGGCTCATCTCAGCTCCAAGAGAAAGGAACAGAAAGGAACAGAACAGGAACTGCAAAGAAGGAGAGACAGAGAAACAGAAGGGCTCAGGAACAAGAAGGTGGAAGGGACCCTAAGAACCCACGAGAATCCAGGGTGCAGAGTCAGGCAGATTAAGGGTACCGGATCCCAAGTTGGTGGAGGAGAAACAACCCTCAGCCAAAGACCGGTCGTCGTGATCATCTATTGGTGCGACACCTCATCAAACCTGCTAGGAAGGCACCATATAGGACAGCGGAGGACGGGGCCCACGTTTAACCGCACAAGTCCGCGGCAGCTGGACAAAAGTGGGTCACTGGTGAGGCAGGCCAGAGAAAGGATAAAAGGGGGTCCTGTGCCATGCTCCTGAACTGCCTGGGAGTTGACCGAGCCCCTCACCTGGTGGACGCAGCACGGCTCGGGCGGTCACTGCTGACAGAAGTGACCCGGAACAAACGAACTGTGAGTAAAGACCCTGGACTGTAACTTGTTGTCTGTGTGCTCCTTCGCGCCTCCAGCACTATCAGCACCGGGACTCGCACTACCATCACTCCCACCATCCACTACACTGCCCTGGGGCTGCACTCTTCCCGTGGGGAGTCACATCACCTCAGCTGCACCCATCATCAGCCCCAGCGGACTGCCTTGCAGCGGCGGTTCCTAATAACCGCAATCCACGGGTGGCGTAGTCGGACATTATCTAACGTACAGTAGCAGACTACCAATGGCCTGACCACCCTGAGCCGCGGGACCGGGCCGCCACTACTACTACCCCCAACGTCTCCCTATCGCCCGGATCCGCGTGCCCCACGGCCCAGGGGGCGAGTCAGCTTTGGCGTAGTCGGCAGGATCGTGACCAACCCGCCACAAACGGGTATTGCGTGCCTGAAGAAAATTGCACATGTACCTTAAAAAGAAGTTTCCCGCCGTCCGGAGTCGTTTCCCGCCATCCGGAGCCGATTCCCGCCATCAGACGCCATCTTGGACCGTTTCCCGCCATCTTCATCCGTCTTTCCCGCCCTGGCAGAGCGGACGCCATTATGTGTGCACCAAACGACAGCAGGAAGCCACCTCCCATCGTGGGCCAGGTCCCAGAATGGCGCCAAAGAAGGGGCCCGCCCCCACCAGCCATGAATGCAGCAGTGGAGATGTCTATCAACATGGGGGGGCTGCCCCTGAAAGTGATTGTCACCAAGTTGCCCCGGGGCCGCCCCCAATGGGGGTGGGAAGAGAAGAAAACTGCGGGGCAGGGGGTGGTCTGGATCTGTCCAGACAGACCGCACCCGGGAATGGACGCCCTGAGCAGCACCAGTCTCCTGGCCCGAAGCCTGCTGCAGGCCGAACCGCTCTGCAGCCTAGCAGAAGTCCTGGCGCAGCTCCTCAGAGATCCGGAGCGTGCGCAAGCTGCACTGGAGGACCTGGAGCGGAGGATGGTCCGGACGCAGCAAGATGCACTCACAGAGTGGAGAAAAGAACTGGCCCGGCAGGCCGAGACCCACCAGCGACAGACTTCAGCCGCACCCCGCGGTTTGCCTGCCTCGGAGGACGGCGCAAGAGGAGAGAGGACCGGAGGCGACGTCGCGGAGGGAGCCGCGAGTATTGAGGCAAGTGAAGGGGACGTCACCACCCCAAGCCCAGCAACCGCAAGCCTGCCCCAGCCCCCAGTCGCGGCACCCGAAGCCCCACTCACCGCGCCTGTTGCCGCGCCGCCACTACCTCCAGCTAGGCCTCAAGCGGTGAGCGCCGCGGCCACGCCCCACCCGACGCCACGCCCCTTGACCCCGGGCGCCGTAAAGCGAGAAGCGTCATCGGCCTGGTCGCAAGGCCTGGATGACCCGGGCGCCATCGCTGAGCCTGCACCCCTGTCCCGGACAGGACTACCACCTAGCGCGACCGAGAGACCCCTGGCCTGGTCGCAAGGCCGAGTGCCCCCGGGCGCTGCCCCCAGATCAAGTCCCTCGACCATACCACGACTGGGTGTGGACTTGATTGCCCATCATACCGGTCCGGATGGACTGCCCCTGGAGTGGCCGGCCGAAGTCATCAGCAATCAGCCATGGAAGACCCAGCCCCCGCGCGAGCCTCTGTTACCGGCTCCAGAACCCGTGGAGGTCCCCCTACCCCCACTGGAGGACATCCAATTTGCGCGGGACCCCACCGGCGAGAACTTGATGGGGTTCTCCCAAGAGACCCGGGCAGACGCGGTCCGTCGTCTGGAGGCCTGTCACCAGCAACTGGCGACCTTTGAGCGGGAGCGACGAGAGAGGTGCGTCAGGGAGGAACGGCTCCAAGCCCAGAGTGCTGAACAAAAACGTAAGGCCCGCCAAGACCCCAAAGCTGCCCGTGGTCCCCGAATCACCGGGACCATAGTCAAGTTCCACATGGAGAACGGCTGGGGCTTCATCAGGGGCCCAGAAACAGCAGGCGACGTCTTTGTGACCCGCAGGGACATCGAAAGTCATCTACCTGAGGGACATCGTGGCCGTGACCTGTACCCTGGTGATGTGGTCGCCTTTACCCGCCACGTAGGTGCAAAAGGACCATACGCCCTACATGTCCACCGGCTCACCGAGGAGGAGCTACAATACCGTGGCTATGAGGAGAGCCAAGAGGACCCGGACGGGTCTGAAGAACCATATGAGGAGGAAGAAGGAGCATATGGAGGACACCGCTACTAGTAAGTAGCAAAGTACCCGTGTACATAGTTACCCATCAGGGTATCAGAACTGTTTTTGGGACTGTTCCCGTCTTGAAAGTGTGGTCCCCGTAGGGACAAAGATTGAACTGTTACCTGTGTGCCCCTCATCCCCTACCAGGCTGAGGACTGTGAGCAGCCATTCCCTTCCCAAAACTGGCCGAGGACTGAGAGCGGTCAAATCCCTTGTATATAGTTGCGCTTCCTAAAGCGCCCCCTACTGGTTTTATACAAAAACCGCAACGTCTACCTCAAGATTTACTGGACTGTTGCACCTTTACCTGGTTGCAAGTTGCACCGCAGCCAAGAATCCAAGAATGTGCTTTACTTAAAAATGTGTTACATGAGAAAGTTTTATATGCTGCTAGAAAATGTTTTACATAATTTTGAGACCGTTTTATATGATAAGTGACAAAAGAGTTCCAGAGGCATTAGCAAAGTGTTTTGTGGTAGTGGCAAGAGAAGAGGAGTGTTTCCCATAAAGGGAATTGAACGATGTTACCTGTTTTCTGATGTGAAAAGTTATTGAAAAAGTTTTTGCATGTCTTGTAATTATCTGTTTTTGCTCTTTTCCAGCCCGAGGACGTGCTGTGGTTTACCGGGGGGGAATGTAGCGCCCCGAGGGCTCGGCCGCTACAGGGGTATTGCACCTCTGCCAGAGGTGTGATATTCCACTCCTGGGTAAGGATGGAGTGTGGACCAGGGCTCAGTTAGCTGCATGCAGCACACACACCCCATTTCCCAGGGACAGCTCAACGGTGCTCCCACTAGACAGAAGTGCAGGCACGACCGACCATGTCCCTGCTGGAGTGGGGAGGGAGGGGTGGAACACCCAGTGCTGTAGGGGCAGATAGGGGGCGGTTTCTGAGCGTAGGTAGGAGCCCATTGGTTGCTGGTCACCTGGGCTCATGGCTAGAAGGAGGTATAAAAGGTGGGCACCATCTTAGTTCTGGGTCAGTTCAGCCAGAGGAGAAGACAGGGAGTAGAGGCTCTGTAGGAGCTCTACTCCAGGAGGGCCTAGTGAGAGGCCAAGGAGGGGGTGAAGGGGAGCTGAGATTCTGGCTCATCTCAGCTCCAAGAGAAAGGAACAGAAAGGAACAGAACAGGAACTGCAAAGAAGGAGAGACAGAGAAACAGAAGGGCTCAGGAACAAGAAGGTGGAAGGGACCCTAAGAACCCACGAGAATCCAGGGTGCAGGGTCAGGCAGATTAAGGGTACCGGATCCCAAGTTGGTGGAGGAGAAACAACCCTCAGCCAAAACCGGTCGTCGTGATCATCTATTGGTGCGACACCTCATCAAACCTGCTAGGAAGGCACCATATAGGACAGCGGAGGACGGGGCCCACGTTTAACCGCACAAGTCCGCGGCAGCTGGACAAAAGTGGGTCACTGGTGAGGCAGGCCAGAGAAAGGATAAAAGGGGGTCCTGTGCCATGCTCCTGAACTGCCTGAGAGTTGACCGAGCTCCTCACCTGGTGGACGCAGCACGGCTCGGGCGGTCACTGCTGACAGAAGTGACCCGGAACAAACGAACTGTGAGTTAAGACCCTGGACTGTAACTTGCTGTCTGTGTGCTCCTTCGCGCCTCCAGCACTATCAGCACCGGGACTCGCACTACCATCACTCCCACCATCCACTACACTGCCCTGGGGCTGCACTCTTCCCGTGGGGAGTCACATCACCTCAGCTGCACCCATCATCAGCCCCAGTGGACTGCCTTGCAGCGGCGGTTCCTAATAACCGCAATCCACGGGTGGCGTAGTCGGACATTATCTAAAGTACAGTAGCAGACTACCAATGGCCTGACCACCCTGAGCCGCGGGACCGGGCCGCCACTACTACTACCCCCAACGTCTCCCTATCGCCCGGATCCGCGTGCCCCACGGCCCAGGGGGCGAGTCATTATTACTCCAGGAGCCGCTCCATTCATTCCCTATGTGGCATTCAAGCGCTGGGCTCGGCTTTTCCGGAGCCCCATAGAGAATGAATGGAGCTGCAGTTGATCCCTGACTTTCCACTCCTTCCCGATCAGACGATGGCTCGCAGCGGTCAGACCCGACGATCAGTAAGTGATCACCGAGCCTGTGGATAAGTGATAACTTGTTTTCTTCAGACATCCCCTTTAAGTAATGGAGCATGCCAGCAGAGAAGGTGGGAGGAGGCGCTGGTTACACAGGAGACTTTACCTCTGGAGGCCGCATATAGGGCATGTGAGGGGAGGACACTTCCCATATTCATCATTACTGAACCCCCGCTCTGTGCGGCTCTTATCTGAGCTGCAGGAGACGCAGCAGTTACTAATCAGCCGCTCTCCGTTCACTTGCAGCCGTCCGAGCTCTGCTGTGCCTGTTAGGGGTGAAGTTCGGGTCCTTGGAGGCATCTACTATGCAGCCTGCACAGCAGATCACAGCCCGAACACAGCGTCTCCGGGTAAATCTCCACCTTGTGAGTTGCTTCTTGTGCAGCAGCCCCATGCAAGTTGCTCTGCTCTCCTTAGCCAGCTCCTGCTGAATACTGAGCTCCTCTGCCCAATCTAGGAGCTCAATAGCCCTGATCACGTCAGTGGTAGCCCAGCGCTGCTGGATCAGATTTACAAATGGCAAACTAATCAGCCCTAGGTATTTCTAATATGTGCAGAGCAGGCGACATAAGTCTGACCGGTGTCCTCATAGACCTTTCCTCAGCCGGGGTCTAATAGGAGCAGTAAGATGGCCGTCATGGGGTCCATTGTTAGATCTCAGCTGCCATAGAAACTCATTGGCACCATGATCATGCCTCCCTCTCCTGTCTAAAGTGCCTAAATGCTGTGGAAGCCCCCTACTGTGTCATACAATGGATTAAGCTGCCAGGATCAGGGTTGGCTCCACAGTGGGCAGCTGAGGCAGGAGCAGGACTGTGTTATACAGCCACACTTCTGCCGCAGATCTTGTAAGGACCTGCCTGATGATAATGTGTCCTATAGAGCAGGTCTTGGTACCGGACTGCCCTGTACATATTTACCACTAGCTAGGAACCAGTTACTTACAAGGTCTAGTTTCAGATGTGTTTCCAGGATCTGTAGTTATCAGCATTTTATCCTTAAGGCCGAGTTATAATATCACTGTAACACTCTCGCCCTGTACCTGAATACCTGCCCTGTGTGCTGCACAAAAGTATATAACAAAATGTGTGTACACAGATATCTATCTCCTGAATGGTATTACTGCTAGATCTCCTGTACATAGAAATATGAGGTTCTTAGCGCACATTTTGAGCAAATTGTGCGAGCCCATCTGCCAACGTCAAGGCGACCTCTTCAGATGGGTCCCTACACTAACATTACACTAACTTACTAACTGGGACTAGTTTTTTGTTTTATTATTATTACCACCATTTTTACTATTTATTATTATTGCATTAATGCAATTAATTGTAACTGTTATAAAACGAATTAAAAAAATGTAATTCTAATTTTTTTCTTATTATTCTTGTGATTCTAATAATGGTATTACTAAAATCCCTATGCCTAAAGCTGTTGATCCAGTAGAAGGCAAAAACCCCAGGACACCTTCAGCCAATTTGTGTCACAGGGGAAAAATTCCTTCTTGACCCCGGGAAAAGGCGATCAGTCCTAGGACCCTGGATCAAACCTAATAATGTTATTACAAGTTATATAACATTACACTAATTATTGTACTACTGGAGATATTTTAATTTGTTTTTATAAATCTATTTGATATGGTTATTATTACATTGTGCTATCTTATTACAGTATTATTCTTCTTTCCTTTCACTACTAATACTGCCCTATACCTACAGTGTTGATCCAGAAGAAGGCAAAAACCCCAGGACACCTTCAGCCAATTTGTGTCACAGGGGAAAAATTCCTTCTTGACCCCTGGAAAAGGCGATCAGTCCTAGGACCCTGGATCAAACCTAATAATGTTATTACAAGTTATATAATATTACACTAATTATTGTACTACTGGAGTTATTTTAATTTGTTTTTATAAATCTATTTGAAATGGTTATTATTACATTGTGCTATCTTATTACAGTATTATTCTTCTTTCCTATCACTACTAATATTGCCCTATACCTACAGTGTTGATCCAGAAGAAGGCAAAAACCCCAGGACACCTTCAGCCAATTTGTGCCACAGGGGAAAAATTCCTTCTTGACCCCGAGAAAAGGCGATCAGTCCTAGTACCCTGGATCACACTGCTATTCTACCTACTACTATTACTACTGTTATTTTATTACTTTCTTACTATTATCACTAGTATTATTATTCATATTACACTAATATGGATATACTACCACTATATTACTACCATCTCTTTCCCCCTAGGGATCTTAAGGTGCAGTTCTGTCCTCCTCCTCCTATTCTGTCCTCCTCCTCTTCCATCCTCCTCCACTTCCGTCCTCCTCTTCTGTCCTCTTCCTCTTCCGTCCTCCTCCTCTTCCGTCCTCCTCCTCTTCCGTCCTCCTCTTCTTACATCCTCCTTCTCTTCCGTCCTCCTCCTCTTCTGTCCTCCGCCTCTTCCATCCTCCGCCTCTTCTGTCCTCTGCCTCTTCCGTCCTCCGCCTTTTCTGTCCTCCGCCTCTTCCGTCCTCCTTCTCTTCCGTCCTCTTCCTCTTACGTCCTCCTCCTCTTACGTCCTCCTCTTCTTCCATCCTCCTCCTCTTCCGTCCTCCTTCTCTTCCGTCCTCCGCCTCTTCTGTCCTCCGCCTCTTCTGTCCTCCGCCTCTTCCATCCTCCGCCTCTTCCGTCCTCCGCCTCTTCCGTCCTCCTTCTCTTCCATCCTCCTCCTCTTCCGTCCTTCTCCTTTTCCGTCCTCCTCCTCTTCTGTCCTCCTCCTCTTCCATCCTCCGCCTCTTCCGTCCTCCGTCTCTTCCGTCCTCCGCCTCTTCCATCCTCTTCCTCTTCCGTCCTCCTCCTGAGACGTAATAAATAGCATTAAAGCTGCAGTAATTGTTTATATTATATATACACACTGCTCAAAAAAATAAAGGGAACACTCAAATAACACATCCTAGATCTGAATGAATGAAATATTCTCATTGAATACTTTGTTCTGTACAAAGTTGAATGTGTTGACAACAAAATCACACAAAAATCATCAATGGAAATCAAATTTATTAACCAATGGAGGCCTGAATTCGGAGTCACCCCCAAAATTAAAGTGGAAAAACACACTACAGGCTGATCCAACTTTGATGTAATGTCCTTAAAACAAGTCAAAATGAGGCTCAGTATTGTGTGTGGCCTCCACGTGCCTGTATAACCTCCCTACAACGCCTGGACATGCTCCTGTGGGATCTCCTCCCAGACCTGGACTAAAGCATCCACCAACTCCTGGACAGTCTGTGGTGCAACGTGACGTTGGTGGATGGAGTGAGGCATGATGTCCCAGATGTGCTCAATGGGATTCAGGTCTGGGGAACGGGCGGGCCAGTCCATAGCTTCAATGCCTTCATCTTGCAGGAACTGCTGACACACTACAGCCACATGAGGTCTGGCCCATCTGTGGACGTCTGGCCCTCATCCCACTCTCATGGAGTCGGTTTCTAACCTTTTATGCAGACACATGCACATTTGTGGCCTGCTGGAGGTCATTTTGCATGGCTATGGAAGTGCTCCTCCTGTTCCTCCTTGAACAAAGGCAGAGGTAGGGGTCCTGCTGCTGGGTTGTTGCCCTCCTATGGCTCCCTCCACGTATTCTGGTGTACTGGCATGTCTACTGGTAGCGCCTCCAGCCTCTGGACACTACGCTGACAGACGCAGCAAACCTTCTTGCCACAGCTCGCATTGATGTGCCATCCTGGATGAGCTGCACTACCTGAGCAACTTCTGTGGGTTGTAGAGTCCGTCTCATGCTACCATGAGTGTGAAAGCACAACCAGCATGTGATCTGTGGTCCCCACCTGCATAACCACTCCTTTATTGAGTGTGTCTTGATAATTGCCAATAATTTCCATCTATTGTCTATTCCATTTGCACAACAGCATGTGAAATTGATTGTCAATCAGTGTTGCTTCCTAAGTGGACAGTTTGATTTCACAGAAGTTTGATTTACTTGGAGTTATATTCTGTTGTTTAAGTGTTCCCTTTATTTTTTTGAGCAGTGTATATTTTCTCATGTCATGTATTTACTACTAAAAGTAATTTTTTACATTTAGGTTTCATTAAGTGTTTTTCACCGGCTATTACAGACTTATTGTTTCCCTGCACATTCAAGTTTTGTGTTTTCTTTGGGCATAGATCAGCTAATAGGCACTCAGGAATAAAAAAACAGATGAAAGATCTACAAACTCTCCCTTAAGACTAAGGAGCTCACTGATAGATTCTCAGTTAGCTAACTTTGCAGCCAGCAATAGACAGTGCAGCACAGATGCTACAGAAGGCAACATTTTTAATGAAACTCAATTACAGAAATCGATTTTAGCCCCAAATACTTGCATTAAAGTAAAAAAAATGGCCCCAAAGCTGGACAACCGCTTTAACTCCTTACCAACATCTGCCGTACATGTATGGTATAAGTCAGTAGCGGGTGTATGGAGCAGGGTCAGCTCACCCTGTACATGGCAGATAATGGCTGTGACAAACAACCAGGACCTGCCTCTAACAGCTGCGAGTGGAGCGAAGATCTGCCCACCACTGTTAACCTGTTCAGTGCTGCTGTCAATCTCTAACAGCAGCATTAACAGCGCGCCAGCATTGGGATGCGTCGTTCCATACGCCCACCGGCGCTCCTGTGACGCGATCATAGGGCGCCGATGGACTGCTATGACATCCGGGGGTCTGCTGAAGCCTCCGTGCCTGTCATCATAAAGCTTCATTTGGGCTGTAAAGAAGACCGTGGTTTTGCTATATGGAGCATTACTGTGGTATCACTGTATATAGCACAAGCAATCAGATGATGTATACAAATACAGTGAAAAAAAGTATATATATATTTATTAAAACCCCACACGTTCAACTCACCTCCCACTAAAAATAAAGATAATAAAAATATACACATTTTGTGGTTTGGTCTCTTTCAGAGAAATACAATCTATCAAAATATAAAAAAAAAAACGATCAGTGAACACAGAA
This sequence comes from Phyllobates terribilis, assembly GCF_046119375.1. Classification (NCBI taxonomy): domain Eukaryota; kingdom Metazoa; phylum Chordata; class Amphibia; order Anura; family Dendrobatidae; genus Phyllobates; species Phyllobates terribilis. The sequence goes on along the minus strand of NW_027363680.1, from coordinate 349,113 downwards.
AAAAATTCAAAAAGACAAAATTGCATTTTTTCGTTCGCCTCAATACTGCAGAAAATCCTGTAAGAAGCGATGACCATGACATATGTGTCCCAAAATGTTATCAATAAAGTCCTCTTGCCCTTCAAAAAATAAGCCCCCACACAGCTCCATCAACCTGGAAACTGAAAATGTTTCGGGTCTCAGAAAAAATGGTGACAGCATCAAAAAAAAGTTTTTTTCTTTTGCCAAAACTATTGGAGAAGTTTGGTCTTGCTGTAATCACACTGAGGAGTAGGATCCTATTACCAGGTCATTTTTACCACACAATGTGCGCCATTAAAACCGTTCCCAGAAAAAACAATGTCAGGCTTTTTTTTTCGCACTTTTACTGCACTTGAAATGTTTTTCCCGTTTTCTAGCACTATGTGGTAAATGAATGGTGTCATTTATAAGGACAGCTCATCCTACAAAATAACAAGACCTCACACTATGTGGACAGATATCAAAAAGTTATAGCCCTTGGAAAAAGCGGAGGAAAAAACAGAAAAAAAACATAAATTGGTTATGTCGGGAAGGGGTAAAGCTGAAGAAACGCATGTAAGAGCAGAATATGGAGGAAGGTCAGATATCACAGACTGGTGGATACTACCTGCTCCATCGCTGGCAGAATACTCCACCCCCATGGTGTCCGCTGATATCTTCTCTTGTAGCAACGTCTCCAAACTCTATAAAACATCGGGAACAGTCAGCAGAGGGTTTGATGATTGGCTCATATTGGCGATATACTCAGGGGCATTACTGGGGCCAGGGAAGATTGGGAATGAATAGCGTATTGACTGTTAGAGATGTGATCTCTTCCATTAAAGGGGATGTCTAGTTGGAACAAGTTATCACTGATCTCTGGATAGGTGATGACCTGTCCCAGTGGGAGCACCCCTTTATTATGTGGTATATATGGAGGATGTGATATCATGCAGAGTTCTAGCAGTATTACACTTCGTTCCGTTCTGCGTGCATCTGGGCCATTCCCTATGGAGGAGCGGAGCTGGGGGTAAATATCAGGATCTCGTCGCTGGATCCATCCAGATGGGAGATGTAACGAGTGCGGCGCCCCCCACTGGTGTCTCAGCGTATCATGTGTTGGGGAATAATAACTTATTGTCTGGTAAATGTGCTGATTCCTGTCAGTTGTGGTCGCTGAGTGCGTGTGATGGGATGTGGCTCCGTCCGTTATATTATATCACGTCTTATACCTATAATCTCTCGCTGATCGCAGGTGTCTGTCTTCACACTCAGATGAGAAGGAACAAACTGACGATATAGGACTTTTTTTTTTTTTTCCAAATTCAAACCGAGCAATCCTATTGGCTGAGTATGAAAGCAGTTACCATGGTGACAGAAGTAGCAGCAGATTTAAAGGGACAAAACACTAATATTGTACTAAAGTGTATTTTATTATATATTTCACATAACTGACTGGGTACACCTTGGTGCGGGTGGGATGGCTTTTTTTAAATCAAAAACCATGTTTACTAAGTACCCTATATTATATATATTCACTATTGCTTTTTACTTACTTATAGCAGGGTATATGCTCATATTGTTTCTATCCTAAGTTTGACTATTTTCTAATAGAGACATGACCAGTCCTCTTTAGAATTTTATAGTGACCCCATTGAGGTCATGGACTGATATTGGGGATTGCAGAGTTGGGGCAAGGTAACAGGTGACAGTAAGTGACATCAAATGAAGGCTATGGTGCATACACAGTAAATCAGTCGTGTTATTCCACAGAAATGCTGTTCTATAAAACACAAAATATCTTCATATGGTGAGGAGTTGTGTTGTGTTTTCATCATTTACATTCTAGCGTGGTGATCACATAAAATGTAAAATTCCTATTAAATAATTACTGAATGACAGTAGCCTGTATCCCTGGAGGACAAGTCATTTACCGCTTCACCAGGTTTGATGTTCTAATGCATTTAGATGTTTCAGTATTTGTATATATGTATATATATATTTTTTCCCCCCTTAAGGGTATTCTAGCGCAGACGGTGACCAACTTCTTCCTCGCCTTTGAAGCACAGCTTTCAATTATTCCTGTCGTAAACAAGGTAAAAAGCTTAGAGCCGAGCACTATCAGACTCCTTCAGTCCCGCAGCAGGTAAATCTGTGAACATCGCCGGCACTCCTGCTGTTCCTAGTACCGATCCCTCTATGAGCGGCTGTGCAGTAATGAAGGCAGGATTCACCCCAAACTTGCTCGTCTTTTTTTTCGATTTCCAGTTCTGGTAATTAGTTATACACATGTGTATATCCAGTGGTCAACTCACAACCTGTGTATGGAAAATGAATTGTTTGCTGTATGCATCGCATTTGTAGGATGCACACTGTTCATTTCATTATGGAGCGGAGTAGGAGGAGACTTTCATTACTGTTCCCTTTACTTCCTCCCTGCTGATAGGAAATGCCATGCTGTTTGCTTGTGTCCTGTGATTACAGCAGCCTGCAACAGTTTTCAAGCGTGCACTTCCCGGCTCAGGCATCAAGCAGTAAATGATAAAATTAAAACGCTGCTATCCCTTTGTTAGTCACTTTTTTATCTTCTTCCCCTTCTACGAATGCTGTAGTCCGTTATTCTAGAACTGCTCTGAAAATGGTTCTCTCTGGAGTGTTGGGATTTGGGTTTAGGGTGGGTTAGGGAATTGAAGTTCAGATACTTTGTTCATGTTTTATACTATGGAATTACTATGTCATGTATGTTATTTGAAAGATGGAAAATTTGTATTTGGAGTTTTTCAATAAAAATTATTTGATTAAAAAAAAGTCATGAAATTAAAATTCCTCCCGTTCTTGAGAAAGAATAGGATTTTTACTAAGAGGTAAATTGCACGTTCCTTGTTTTACAGGCACTTTACATTTTTGCTAGTTTTGTGCGATTACACAATCCCTTCTAAAGGCCAGTGCCAGTTGTACATCTCTCCCTAAACTCTTGTTCAGCACTATATTTTATGCCAGTTTTATTATATGGTTTCTAGATTTTGTCCAGCTTTGATAAATAATTAGTATTTATACTTTTGATTTTAGATAGACTTGAAGAATGCAGATCCGGAGAGGGTGGAGAAACAAATTGAGAAGATGTTTGACATTCCCGCTAGTGACTGTATCCGGGTACAATGCGCTCCAGATCAAAATCATTCCTGTAGGCAAATTTAACTTCGCTGTCTGCACCTTGTCTTTTATTTTTTTTTCTACAAAATTTGGCTGGAAAAGGGGCAATGTAGCGAGGAATTTACAACAATTTTTGGTGTTAAAAAAACACGAAACTATTTTGTAACGCATCATTTTTGCGCAAAAATGTGCAGCTTCCTATTTTATAGCACTCTTGCAACTTTTAGAAACTTGACTTGGTAAGCTACACAGGTCTAAGAATGACTGTTGACATTAAAAGTGGATAAAGATACACGGTGGCTCAGTGGTTAGCATTGTTGCTTTGCAGCACTGGGATCCTGGGTTCAAATCCCACCAAGGACAACATCTGCAAGAAGTTAGTATGTTCTTCCTGTGTTTGCATTGGTTTCTTCTGGGTTCTCGGGTTTCCTCCCACACTCCAAAGACATACTGATAGGGAATGTAGATTGTGAGCCCCAATGGGGACAGCGATGATAATGTCTGTAAAGCACTGCGGAATAGGATTGTGCTATGTAAGTGAGTAAAATAAATAAAGATGGAAGTGCTACATAAACATTTATCAAACATCGTGCAACTCTTTGATACATTTGGCACAAATAATGGTAACACAACCACAAGCAAAACTGACCTGAGGAAGTCGCTTTATGATACATTTTTCGGAAAGAATTTGAAAGATTTAAAGCGTTAGAAATGAGCAAGATTATCCAATATCACAGAAAAAGGAAAAGTCTCCAGATGTTTTTATGCCGGATGCCGGTATGTGTCCATACCTAAAGAAGAGCTGTCAGAAGAATGGGTAAGGAATCCTTTAGTAAACATAAATATCCATAGGGGTTTTGAGTGTTAAAAAAAAAAGATCATCTGAAAGATTTTGTGATCTGCGTTTACATGATTGTAATAACATTACAGCCCCATTCAGACTTACAGGTTTTACCCATGAGAAACTGAGCAGAACGATATATAGGTTTGTGGGAGAAGATTCAGTATAAATTGTAATTCATTCATTAGATTTGAGAGTCCTCAGTGGTTGATACCTTTAATGGCTAACGGAAAAGATGGTAACAAATTGCAAGCTTTCCAAACTGCTCAGGCCTCTTCATCAGGCAGACCTGAGACCTGAGTAGTCTGGAAAGCTTGCAATTTGTTACCATCTTTTCCGTTAGCCATTAAAAGGTATCAACCACTAAGGACTCTCACATCTAAATACTCTTCTATCTACTGGCTAACACAGTACAAAGATAGATATTTTTCCTGTATCAATTTATTCAGTGGAATCCTGCTGTTTGTATAGATGAGTCCAGTGGGCGGTCATGCTAGTGATTGACAGCTATCTTTGCCTGCATGGTCATACAGGGAACTGTCAATCACTTAGGACCGCTCACTGGACTAGTGTACATACTGCAGGACTTTCTCTGCATAAAATGCAAGTCTTACTGACTCTCTTCCCACAGATATGTCTATCAGTCTGATCAACTTCTCTGCTCTACAACATCCCCCTACAGATCTTATTCCATTTCAACATGACAGGTTCCTTTAATCACCTGCAGATGACATAAGTAGCCATGTTCTGTGTGGCTTACGGAGGGGCTTGATTGCTTGTCAGCTTCAAACAGGTTTCATTTCTTGTGATTCATTGGAGCCGAGGTCTAAACTGTATTAAGAAATTAATTTCTCTGTTTATTTCTATTAGATCTCGGCGAAGCTTGGAACAAATGTGGAAAGTGTTCTTCAAGAAGTTGTCAGGAGGCTTCCACCGTGAGTATGGACTAATGCGGCTCTATCCATCTTCTCTTTATTAAAGGGAACCTGTCACCTTGAAAAATGCTATGTACCTGCAGGTATAGGGTTAATCTGCAGATAAATATTGTTACAATGTTGCCCGGCCGCCTAATTGATAGTGCAGGTACTGGGAGAAAATTAACTTCTTTCCTCCCTGCAGCTGCCGGCCTTCACTCATCGTTGTACACGGAGCGGCTACAGTCTTGGATCACAGCACCGCTCACTATATCAGAGGTGACGGCTGTAAACCTGGCCCGGATTTTGATTGACAGCTTGCTCTGCACAGATGCGCTGCAGAACCACTTAGAATCTTAGTGAAGGAGTAGTATGTTCACAGATAGAGAATATGGCTCATCCACGTGCGGATCTGCTCCACGTCCGATTACATATTTGTGGGAGAAACCCTAGTGGCAGCCTCATATTTCTGACATGGATCCTCTAGCACTATTTGTGAAACTGCGGCTCCCAGCATAACTTGATGAGAGACCATCAGCCTGCTGGGATCTGCAGTTTCACTACAGCAGGATTGTCACAAGCTGCGGACCTCCGCTCACTCCAGCACTGGTCGGCATTTTCAGCACGTGAACGTACGCCATGCTTTCCGGAGACACAAGGGTGTAGATAACTTTATCAAACCCTTGACTGTAAGTTTGCTGAACCCTAAGTGGATTCGATTGTTCCCACAGTTTCAGTTTTGGACCATTTAAGGGGAATTTACAGGGTTCTGGCCACTGACCAGGGAGATCAGTATCCCTGTATGTCTTTGTATATACTTGATAAAGACCTATAACAGGTCGAAACGTTATGTGATGGCAGAATAAACTTTGTCTTTTGGAATTCATCACCCCGGACTGAACGCGGTTTACTTACCTTTATACCCCTTAACAGGATGTCTTATTTTTGTGTTTTAGTCCCAAGATTGAAAAGGGCAGCCCTCTTAAAGCCCTGCTGTTTGACTCAACGTTTGATCACTACAGAGGCGTGGTAGCCAGCATCGCCCTGTGTGGAGGTGACGTGTGTAAAGGCAATAAATCGTGTCTGCCCACTCTGGCAAGTGCTATGAAGTCAATGAGGTTGGCATACTGACCCCAGAGGAAGTACCAGCTGAAAAACTAAGTTTTTTTTAATAATCTTATTAGCCTTTCCCTCTGTCTTCACCAATCAGCCCTCTGTATTGATGATCAGATCAAAGATCTAGACAGGGATTGTCTCACGCTGCATCTCCTTCCTGATTGTATCACTGAGAAGACAGAAGCTGCCCCATCCCATTCTCCAAGAAATGCAGAACCCAATGCATCTGCTGTCCGTGATCCGCTTATTGTCATCATTAAGGACTGCATTTTCTCATTGCTTAAGAAATTGTTGGGGGATCCTGCTAATCGCTGAATAATAAAACTGCAGCACCGCTCCATTTAAGGCAGTGTTTCCCAAACTCCAGTCCTCATGGCCCCCAACAGGTCAGGTTTTCCCCCCAACAGGTCATGTTTTGAGGATTTCCTCAGTATTACACATGTGATGAAAGTATCATCAAGGAATCAGGAATTCTCTCACCTGTGCAATACTATAGAAATCCTGAAGACATGACATGTGGGGGGCCGGGGGGACTGGAGTTTGGGAAACACTGATTTTAAAGGGACTGTCAGCACAGAATGACTGTTGAAACCAAGTACAAGCGCTCCATGGATCACGGCGTGGGCCAATCATTTATATACACCTTCCAACCTGCTTGTTTTACCTCTGTCTCCTTCCTTCTATGGTTCTATGAAGCCAGAGCTGTCAATCAAAGAATAGGAGGGTGTGGATAGAGGGAAAACAAGCAGGTGGGAAGGTGTATATAAAGGATTGGCCCCGAAGCACCGAGAGTTGGGACTTAGTTTGAACAGTCATTCTGTGCTGACAGTCCCTTTAGGTGGACGAGATCCAGATGCAGCTCATTTCACCGCGTAAGGTTGTTTGCCCACTATGCGCTCTCCACGGCGTCTCCAGACTCTGTCTCGTCTGTCGCATGAGCTCAGTGTGAACCTGCTTATATCTATGAAGAGCACAGGGCGCCAGTGGCGACTTTGCCAATCCTGGTGTTCTGTGGAAAATGCCAAGTGTCCTGCACGGTGTTGGGCTGTGAGCACAACCCCCATCTGTGGGCGTCGGGCCCTCATACCACCCTCATGGAGTCTCTTTAAAACCGTTTGTGCAGACACATGCACATTTGTGGCCTGCTGGAGGTCATTTTGAAGGGCTCTGGCAGTGCTCCTCCTGTTCCTCCTTGCACAAAGGCGGAGGTAGCGGTCCTGCTGCTGGGTTGTTGCCCTCCTACGGCCCCCTCCACGTCTCCTGGTGTACTGGCCTGTCTCCTGGCAGCGCCTCCAGCCTCTGGACACTACGCTGACAGATGCAGCAAACCTTCTTGCCACAGCTTGCATTGATGTGCCATGTTGGATGAGTTGCACTACCTGAGCAACTTCTGTGGGTTGTAGAGTCCGTCTCATGCTACCACGAGTGTGAAAGCACAACCAACATTCAAAAGTGACCAAAACATCAGCCAGAAAGCATTGGTACTGAGATGTGATCTGTGGTCCCCACCTGCAGAACCACTCCTTTATTGAGGGTGTCTTGATAATTGCCAATAATTTCCATCTATTGTCTATTCTATTTGCACAACAGCATGTGAAATTGATTGTCAATCAGTGTTGCTTCCTAAGTGGACAGTTTGATTTCACAGAAGTTTGATTTACTTGGAGTTATATTCTGTTGTTTAAGTGCTCCCTTTATATTTTTGAGCAGTTTACTTTTTTCCCCACTGTATATAGAGAAGATGCACAGCCCAAAAAGGGTGTTCTGTGTACCTATGTTCCCTGGAACTTGGAGGGTCTTATTTGTGGACCTAGGAAGGGGAAAATATTAAAAAATCCCCAAATCACCTCCCAAACCAGTGCCCTCTTATACTCATTGTTGTGTATCCCGCTAATATTCTGACATCAACATCAGGCAGGGGTGTCATGTGAGCACTACTTCTTCTGGCTTAGATGAAATATGAATGCTGCAACCAATCAGAAGCTGCAACACTCATGCGTTGCCCCCACCGGTTGTTAACCTCAGGTAACCAGTGGGGTATGCAGCGCTGGTCTGGAGATATCAATTTCTTTTAGTTTTCTCACCTCCTTGGCCCATCAATAGTTGGTGTCTAGTAGTGGATAACCCAATTAAAGGGTTATTTCCCTCTCAGATATATCCACCAAATAAGCCATAAATGGCTAATAGATGTTGGCTCCACCTCTGTAGCCCCCCGCAGCTATCGAGATAAGGCTGTATCTCTAGTTAATATGAACATAGAAGTGGCTGTGCATGATAGGCTTTCTCCATTCACTTCTATGGAGGTTCAGAATAATACAAAGGGTTGTAGATGTGTTAATAAAGACTACAATGGAAGTCTACTAACAATACACGGGCACTGATTCCCTGTGGGCACCTGAGATCAGCCACTGAAGCTGTAGGGGGCAGTGTTAGTGACGCGCCCCCTGGGCCATATTCTTTAGGGGGAATACCCGGAGCCGGATCAGATGGGAGTTGTAGTCTTCCGAGTGGCTGTGACCCGGTCCGTGCCCAGGGTGTCAAGCTCAGAGTATGTGGCAGTCCTACAGATGTTATAAAGTTCTTTATTGTCGACTACGCCACCCGTTGTATTGCGGTCACTATGGCCGCCGCTGCAGCAGGGTCCTCTGAGGCTGATGGTGTTGGTGCAGCTTGTGGTAGTATAACCCCCAACGGGTGGGGTATAGCCTCAGGGGGTCAGGTGCAGAGGATGGGGGTTGTGGTGGTGCAGCATAGATGGTAATGAAGACAGAGTCGGGTTGTGCAGTTTAGGGTATTTACTCACTGCTGATGTTCCGGTCACTCCAGCTTCAAGTGACCACCCGAGCCGTGCTGCGTCCACCAGGTCCTGGATTCAGCAAACCCCCAAACAAGTCCGGAGCGTGGCCCTGAGCTCTCCTTCTGTCCTTTCCTCTGGCCGTCCCCACTAGTGATCCACCTAGGTCCAGCTCCCTCGGGCCTTCTGTTGGGAGACCCTTGGCCTTGGGTTCCCTGACCCTCCACGTGGTCTGCCTTCGGGGTGGATGTGGTGGGTGGCTGTGGCAGACGCTGCCCACGGCCTCCGGTCTCTGGCTAGGGTGTGCTTTTGCCCCCACCAGTTTGGGATCCGGTACCCTATTGCCGACTCTTCACCCGGGGATTGAATTTGGGTTCTCAGAGTCCTTTCTTTTCACCCCCTCTGGGTCTCTCTTTCTTCTCCTCTCTCACTCTGGCTCAGGCCGCTCTGCTCCTCTGCTCTCCTTACTGACTCTGACAGACTGACCCTGATCTAAGATGGTGCCCACCTTATATACTCCCTCTATGTGTGAGCTCAGGTGACCAGCACCCAATGAGCTCCTATCTTTACCCAGGCTGCTCCCCCTATCTGCCCCTACACTACTTGGGATGTACCACCCCCCTCCCACTCCAGCCAGGAACAGACTCGGTCGTACCTGCACATTTCTAAGTGGGAGTACCGTTGGTCTGCTCCTCGGAAATGGGATGTGTGTAGTGCATGCAGCCTACCGAGCTCAGTTCCACACTCCATCCTTACCCGGGAGTGGAATATCACACCTCTGGGTTGAGGTGCAATACCCCTGTAGCAGCCGAATCCTCAGGGTGCTACATTCCCCCCTGGTAAATCACAGCACGTCCTCGGGCTGTAAGATATAAAACATCCACAAACATACATTTTTTTTTTTTTCATATAAACAACATAATAAAACATCATATAAAACATTGCATATATATATATATCAATAAAACTTTTTCATATAGACTTTTCTTCGCTTCTTGCTCCTCCTCCGGTCACTGTGCAACGCGTGACCGGGTAAAGTGCGACAGTCTTTTCTTGAAAAAATGGTTTTCCTATAAAACCGGTAGGGGGCGCTTTAGAACGCGCAACTATATACAAAAGGGAAGGTGGCCGCTCTCAGTCCTCGGCCAGGTATTAGGGAGGAATGACCGCTCTCAGTCCTCGGTCAGTGGGATTTAAAGGTTAAACGGGTAAACAGTTCAATTCTCTGGTCCCAACGGGGACTACATTAGCAACAGTAACAGTTCACTGTGCCCCGACGGGCAACTATATACAGCTTCTGCTCCGCTGTACTCAACGACGACGTCCTCCTGCTCTTTCTTTGTGGACAGTTTCAGTTTCAGACCCGTTCGGGCACGTATGCTGGGCAAACAGATCTTCTCCCAGATGCGGCACTCTTGGTCTTATGGGCGGGGTGGTGCTAGCGCCCGGGTTGCCCGGGCCTTGCGGCCAGGCCTGGGGTATCTGGAAGGTGAAGGGCACCGTAAGGACGGCGGCGCCCTGGGCTACTTGGCCCTGCGACCAGGCCGGGGGCTCCGCGGAGGTAGGGGGCGCTGTTGGTATTGCGGCGCCCGGGGGCACTAGGCCTTGCGACCAGGCTGGTGGTACTTCCTGCTTGGTCACGCTCGGGGTCGAGGCGTGTGACGTCACAGGGGTCGCGGCTCCCGTTTGAGGCCTAGTCTGCGGCGGTGACGTTGCAGCGACGGGCACGGCAGGATAGACTTCGGGCTCTGCGACGGGGAGCTGGGGCAGGTACGCGGTTTCCCGGTTTGGGGTATAGACGTCCCCTTTACCTGCCTCCACTCGTTCGGCTCCCTTCTCGGCGCCGTCTCCGGCCTTGAGTCCTCCTGCGCCATCCTCAGAGGCGGTCTGTCTCCTCGTCTCGGGTGGCGTGCTCCGCTGACAGGTCTCGGTCTGCTGGGCCATCTCACGGCTCCACTCCGCCAACGTCTCTCGCTGCACCCGGGCCATCCTCCTTGCGAGGCCCTCCAGAGCGGTCTGTGCACACTCCCGGTCTCGGGGGAGCTGTGCTAGGACCTCCACTAGGCCTAGTGGGGTCGTTGCTTCCAGCAGGCTCCTGACCAACGGGTCGGTGCTGCTCTGCTCTCCTTCCACTGTTGTCTCCAGCAGGCTCCTGGCCAGCGGGCCGGTGCTGCTCTGCTCTCCCTCCTCCGTTTCTAGCAGGCTCCTGGCCAACGGACCGGTGCTGCTCTGCTTTCTCGCCATCTCCGGGTAAGCTCCTCCGATACTCTTCTCCAGGCTTCTTGCCTCCGGGTGCGCTCTCTCCAGACTGCTCCAAGCGACACCCATCTTTGCTCTCTCCTTTCGTCTCCTCCCCCTTCGAGGGCGGTCCCGGGGCCACTTGGTGATTGTCAGCTCCAGGGGCGGTTCTTTCACGCTGACAGACACCTCTAGCATCACAGTCTCTGTTGGTGGGGGCGGTTTCCACTTTTGGCGCCATTTTCGGTCCTGGCCCACGATGGGAGGTGGCCTCTTGCCACCCTCTGGCACGCCCATAATGGCGTCCGCTCTGACAAGGCGGGAAACCTTTGGAAATGGCGGGAACCGCTTCCCAGTGGCGGGAAACTCTGCAGATGGCGGGAAAACGCTGTTAATGGCGGCCAACCGGCGGGAATCGACCTGTGATGGAGTCCGATGGCGGGGACCCTCCGGAACCGGCGGGAGACTTCTTTTTGAGGTAAACTTGCACTTTTCTTCAGGCACGCAGTACCCGGTGGTTGTGGGCACGTAATCCTGCCGACTACGCCAAAGTTGACGCGCCCCCTGGGCCATATTCTTTAGGGGGAATACCCGGAGCCGGATCAGATGGGAGTTGTAGTCTTCCGAGTGGCTGTGACCCGGTCCGTGCCCAGGGTGTCAAGCTCAGAGTATGTGGCAGTCCTACAGATGTTATAAAGTTCTTTATTGTCGACTACGCCACCCGTTGTATTGCGGTCACTATGGCCGCCGCTGCAGCAGGGTCCTCTGAGGCTGATGGTGTTGGTGCAGCTTGTGGTAGTATAACCCCCAACGGGTGGGGTATAGCCTCAGGGGGGACAGGTGCAGAGGATGGGGGTTGTGGTGGTGCAGCATAGATGGTAATGAAGACAGAGTCGGGTTGTGCAGTTTAGGGTATTTACTCACTGCTGATGTTCCGGTCACTCCAGCTTCAAGTGACCACCCGAGCCGTGCTGCGTCCACCAGGTCCTGGATTCAGCAAACCCCCAAACAAGTCCGGAGCGTGGCCCTGAGCTCTCCTTCTGTCCTTTCCTCTGGCCGTCCCCACTAGTGATCCACCTAGGTCCAGCTCCCTCGGGCCTTCTGTTGGGAGACCCTTGGCCTTGGGTTCCCTGACCCTCCACGTGGTCTGCCTTCGGGGTGGATGTGGTGGGTGGCCGTGGCAGACGCTGCCCACGGCCTCCGGTCTCTGGCTAGGGTGTGCTTTTGCCCCCACCAGTTTGGGATCCGGTACCCTATTGCCGACTCTTCACCCGGGGATTGAATTTGGGTTCTCAGAGTCCTTTCTTTTCACCCCCTCTGGGTCTCTCTTTCTTCTCCTCTCTCACTCTGGCTCAGGCCGCTCTGCTCCTCTGCTCTCCTTACTGACTCTGACAGACTGACCCTGATCTAAGATGGTGCCCACCTTATATACTCCCTCTATGTGTGAGCTCAGGTGACCAGCACCCAATGAGCTCCTATCTTTACCCAGGCTGCTCCCCCTATCTGCCCCTACACTACTTGGGATGTACCACCCCCCTCCCACTCCAGCCAGGAACAGACTCGGTCGTACCTGCACATTTCTAAGTGGGAGTACCGTTGGTCTGCTCCTCGGAAATGGGATGTGTGTAGTGCATGCAGCCTACCGAGCTCAGTTCCACACTCCATCCTTACCCGGGAGTGGAATATCACACCTCTGGGTTGAGGTGCAATACCCCTGTAGCAGCCGAATCCTCAGGGTGCTACATTAGCTTATATGTGCACATTTATATGGAGGGTGTTTGTACATATCCCTATGGACCTGTCCCACATCTATGGATTATTTTACATAAATGAACACTGTCCCATTGTGCAGCAAAGGTCTATACAATAAACTGTGTACACCGCTGTCTAATGAGGATAATAGAACTGTACTGGTTATTGTATCATTATGGGATCTAATTGATGGCTGTCGTAGCGCAGTGTTTTAATAATTAATTTACTACATCTTTTTACAGAAAACCACATTGGCAGCACGGCATATACAGTAAAATGTTACATGCATATCACATCAAGTGAAAAATCCCCATGGAAATGCCTCTACTAAAGCACGCTGCTATAAAAAACACTCTGTAAAGTAAGTCCACGCTGCAGCATGAATATAACGGGCGAACTAGAAAACAGGTTTGGCAAAAAAATGTATCCATCAGATAGATGTCAACTGTATACTTTTATAATATAGATCTGGACAGGGGTATATATAGCTTAGACAGGATTGGGTTTATTAAGGATTGCATTCATACGACAACCCTACAAGGGAACCAGTCACGTGAAAGAAAGGCTATTAACCTGCAGATATGCAGTTAATCTGCAGGTTAATGGTCAAATGTATATAGAGGTCTCAAAAAGTCAGAAATCATAAAGGGATCTAATAATAAAATGTAACCTTTATTTATACAATGCTAAAAAAACATAAATATGATCTAGGACATAAACAAAAACTGCACCCAAAACGTGAAAATATATGAAAGAAAAATATTATTTTTAAAACCAATTCAAATAGCTGTATGTGAACCTCTCTGATGACCCTCAAATGCTCCCATGAAGGGAGGAAAAAAAGCCCCATCTTTAGGAAGTTGGTGAAATGACGTTGAAGGGAAAGGATCTAGGCTGAGGTCCTGGACCCATGGATGAATGGCCTATGGAGTTTGAAGATCGGTTGATCACTGGGCTGGATAAATGTGCTACAGTTGTGGAATCTGTCGTCTGGATTTGATGAACTTTCTTAAGCACTGTTGCTACTGGATACCTGTGTCTCTATTGTTTTATCTTGTCGTCTGGAGGAGCGAGGAATGTGAATACAAACTATACTGGTTGGCGATACGAAATCTGTGAGCCAACCAAAAGTTGGGAAACAGTGAGTATCGCCTGGTACAAAGGCAGTTGAACTACCGCCCCAGGAAGGGTATCTTGTGCACTGGGGGCAATGTATTTTGGCCATTTACCTAGAGTTGTAGTAAAACCTTGCATGTAAGAGATAAACTATTGTTGAATCGTTAACTTGTCTAGGTGATTATTGCAACCCACAACCTCAGATCTTCACATACAGGATTAGAAAAACATTATTGTTTTCTTTCAAAAGCAATATCACATCTGTCCATAGATTGTGACTGGCATTGGACTTCAGCTCTACTGAAATAAATGGAGCTGAGCTGCAATACCACACTGAACCTGTAGACAGGTTGTGGTGCTGTTTTTAGACAAAAAACACAAGTTTTTAATCATGGACAACACCTTTGAAGAGTTAGGCTGCGTGCTCACTATGCGTTTTTCAAGCGTTTTTGCCGCCGAATTTCCGCAGCGAAAACGCTTAAAAAAAAGCTTGGTAATACATGCCCCATGGTCCCCAATGATAATCCGCATATGCTGTGCACATGCTGCGGAAATTTCCGCTGCGGATTATCATTGCTGAAAAATACGCAGCATGTCCATTAATTTTGCGGACACGCAGCGTAATTGCCGCCATTGACTTGCACTGAATCGCTTAATATCCGCATGACTACATGTGCACATGCGGATATTAAGCGATTCAATGTGTGGATGGTACCCGGGTCTGGAGAAGAGGGGACTCGGGTACCATAGAATGTCGCGTGACCTGTCACATGACTAAATGACATCATGAAAGGTCCTTTCACACCACCGTGAGCCGTACAAGAGACCGGACGCAGCGGAGAAATGACCGGGGGCCATCAGAAGGTGAGTATAATGTTTTTTTTATTTTTTACCATTGTTATTCTTTTTAACTATTAACTTGGTCACACTATATAAATCCATGCCGGTTGCATGGATTTATATAGTGTGACCAAAATGTCAAGCACTTTTATAAGCAATACTAAAATCGCCTGGAAAAGCGCTTGATAACCCACATGCAGAAATGCATGCAAAAACGCTTGACAAACGCTTCTACCTGGCAAGAAAAACGCATGTAAAATCCGCATGCGTTCTTCCTGCCAGGTAGATGCAGCATTTCTGCATCGTGGGCACTTAGGCTATGTGCCCACGATGCAGAAATGAAGCAGAAAATTTCTGCAGCATTTCTGCATCTCCCTGGCAGAAAAAACGCATGCAGATTGTGCATGCGTTTTTCCTGCAGAATACATGCGGATCCACATGCGTTTCCGCATGCAGATTGACAAGCGCTTTCCAGGCGATTAGCATCACTTGGAAAGTGCTTGACAACTAGGTCACACTGTATAAATCCATGCAAACGGCATGGATTTATACAGTGTGAACCGTAAAAATTAAAACAAATAAAGCTATACTCACCCCTGATGCCCGACGTGGCTGCAGCGCTGCTTCCTGGCTGGTTCCTGGATGCCGGCATATCGCGAGACAGAGCGGTGAAGGGCCTGCGGTCACATGACTGTGACGTCACCGCAGGTCCTCAAGCGATGCCGGCATTCAGAGAGAAGCCTTACGGAAAGGTGAATATAAACTTTATTTGTTATTTTATTCTTTTTTTACAGGTAGAATGGTACCCAGGTCTGGATGAGAAGCCGCTTGTAAAAATGTACAGTCGCGGTTTCTATGCGTCTCAATGCAAGTCAATGGCGGGGCTTCCGCTGCACTTCCGCAAAATTAAATGACATGCTGCGGATTTTTGTACGCAGCATAAACGCTGCGGAAAAACCCGCAGCATGTGCATAGAACATGCGGAATCCCCTTGGGGACCATGGGGTGCGGATTACCTAGCGTTTCACAAGCGTTTATGCTGCGGAAATTCCGCAGCATAAACGCTTGAAAAACGCTACGTGGGCACTCGGCCTTAGCCTTATGCAGTACTTCTCTCTTTTGTCAGATATTCAGGTGTAAAGAAACACTGCTGTACTCCCAGGAATAGCATTCACATTTTTACAACAGGTTCCCAGGGTCCGCCCGTGGTGTAGAGCTCCAGAGACATTTTTTCTCTATATTATTAATTAACGCTTACAATATTCTAAATCCAGATGTAGCAGCCACTAATAAGACAGCTGTAGTCCACTACTAACGCACAGTGATGTGGTGCGCTCCACTATTAACATAGCACAGCATATGGCGGCTGCTATATCAGTACTCTAGAATATAAAAAATTATTTCCATATTCTAAATATACATGAGTGCAAATAATAATTATTTTATAGCGCCAACATATTCCGCAGCAATTTACCATACTTGTAAAAACAATATCAGACATTACATCATAACACATAATTCAACAAAAACTAAAAGGAGTGAGGGCCCTGCTCGCAAGAGCTTACAATCTATTAGAAAATAGCGGGATGAGCAAAAGGGGCTTGTATTGTATAGTCCAGTCGTCATTCTAATAAATAGGGGTATTCACATAACGCTTCATGAACCAGTCATCAGCCAGTACCTGTATAAGGACAGATACAAAGTGCTACTGAGTGCACGGATTGTTGAGAATAGATGACAGAAGGTACAAGATTCTAAGAATTTAAGAAGAGAGAACAGGCAATGATTAGATTAGTGAGGTACTGTGATAGGCTAGTCTAAAGAAATGTGGTTTTGGAGCACACTTAAAACTGTGGATACTGGGAATTAACCAGATTGTTTGGGGTAATGCAATTCAGAGAACTGGAGCAGCATGAGAGAAGTTTTTGAGTGGGAGGTTTGGATTATAGAGAATGTCAGGATACAGTCATTAGCAGAACAGAAAACGGAGATAGGGTGGTAGACAGAGGTGAGGGAGGAGATGCAGGGTGGCACAGAACTGTGGAGAGTGTTGTGGGTGATATTGATAAGTTTATATTGTACTCTTTAGCAGATGCAACCAGTGCAATGACTGGAACAGGGTGGAAGCATCGGTGTAACAGCTGGACAGAAATATGAACCCCGCTGACGCATTTAGGATGGATTGGAGAGGAGAGTTTAGTAAGAGAGAGAATATTTAGTAGAGTTGCAGTAGTCCAGATGAGAATGAATCAGAGCAAGGGTTTGAGCATACAACCTATTATATCGGACAAGTGTTATCCTTGGTTTTCACGGATAGCCCTAGTATCCATGTTATTATATGGGGCTGTGCACTTGACCCAGTCATCCGAGGGGAAAAAAAAAAAAAAATTGGTGACATGTCATATTTTCATCCGAGTGTTGGATCAAAATTGGCAATGCAAGTCTATGGGTCCGTGGAAAACATCTTACCTCACTCGGTAGACATCCGAGTGCAGTCCGATGTCCATGGACTGCCATAAATCGAGAAGGGTGAACAACATATTTTTTCCCACCTCTTAATGTGACTGGAAAGCCTAAATGGCAGTGAATCAGGCCTTTCCTTGGCCTCCGGCAGCTTATTGGTACCCCACAATCGCCTTAGCAGGAACTGCTCCATTTAAATGCCGCTGTCAGAAATTGACAGCAGAATCTAAATGGTTAACAGCTGCATTTGATGCTTAGCTCCGGCAATTGCTGTTTGAGACAGATGCCAGCTGTGTTACAGTCAGCGTTTACTGTGTGTGAACCAGGCACAGCTCCTGATCCCGCTTCACACACTCGGTCCCATTCTAAGGCAGAATTTTTAGGCGGGCATCTCACAGGGCAATATTTTGCCACCCATTGAGATAAACTTCTGACCGTCACCTGAAGCGAGATGCTAATCTGCAGTATATATATAGGACCAGCGACGGACAAATGATTGGTGCAACCTGTGCAGCTGCACAGGAGCCCAAATGATAAGGGGGCCACTACCACCTCCAAAGCAGCTTCTGTCAGGCACATTGAGCCATATACCTTTTGTTTGTGTTTGTGTGACAGTAATGGTCCATTGCTTCGCACCACTACCAGAGGAGAGATGGTCGCACATGTGCAACTCACTCTCTTGTCTGCTATGACCTATGGAATCTGATTGGGCAACTGCTCCACTTTTCCATGGCACTGGGTGTGACGAGTCACCCTAAGGGTGTGTGCACACATCATCATTTTCGGGTGGAAACTAGAATGTATTGGCTCCTTCCAGGTCCTGACAGCAGGACCCGGGAGGAGCCCATGCATTCTAGCGTCTTTACTAGTGAGCCAGCTTGAATGTATGGGCTGTAGTCAGGACCTGGAAGGAGCCCATACAGTCTGGAAGATAGCAGAATCTATGGGGTCCTGTCAGGTTTATATTATTGGAGGCAGCAGAATCTATGGGCTCCTGTCAGGTTTATATTATTGGAGGCAGCAGAATATATGGGATCCTGTCAGGTATATATTATTGGAGGCAGCAGAATGTATGGGCTCCTGTCGGGTATATATTATTGGAGGCAGCAGAATGTATGGGCTCCTGTCAGGTATATATTATTGGAGGCAGCAGAATCTATGGGCTCCTGTCGGGTATATATTATTGGAGGCAGCAGAATGTATGGGCTCCTGTCGGGTATATATTATGGGAGGCAGCAGAAAGTATGAGCTCCTGTCAGGTATATATTATTGGAGGCAGCAGAATGTATGAGCTCCTGTCAGGTATATATTATTGGAGGCAGCAGAATGTATGGGCTCCTGTCGGGTATATATTATTTGAGGCAGCAGAATGTATGGGCTCCTGTCGGGTATATATTATTGGAGGCAGCAGAATGTATGGGTTCCTGTCGGGTATATATTATTGGAGGCAGCAGAATGTATGGGCTCCTGTCGGGTATATATTATTGGAGGCAGCAGAGTGTATAGGCTCCTGTCGGGTATATATTATTGGAGGCAGCAGAATGTATGGGCTCCTGTCAGGTATATATTATTGGAGGCAGCAGAATGTATGGGCTCCTGTCGGGTATATATTATTGGAGGCAGCAGAGTGTATGGGCTCCTGTCGGGTATATATTATTGGAGGCAGCAGAATGTATGGGCTCCTGTCGGGTATATATTATTGGAGGCAGCAGAGTGTATGGGCTCCTGTCGGGTATATATTATTGGAGGCAGCAGAATATATGGGCTCCTGTTGGGTATATATTATTGGAGACAGCAGAATGTATGGGCTCCTGTTGGGTATATATTATTGGAGGCAGCAGAATGTATGGGCTCCTGTCGGATATATATTATTAGAGGCAGCAGAATGTATGAGCTCCTGTCGGGTTTATATTATAGGAGGCAGCAGAATGTATGGGATCCTGTCAGGTATATATTATTGGAGGCAGCAGAATGTATGGGCTCCTGTCGGGTATACATTATTGGAGGCAGCAGAATGTATGGGCTCCTGTCAGGTTTATATTATTGGAGGCAGCAGAATGTATGGGCTCCTGTTGGGTATATATTATTGGAGGCAGCAGAATGTATGGGCTCCTGTCGGGTTTATATTATTGGAGGCAGCAGAATGTATGGGCTCCTGTCAGATTTATATTATTGGAGGCAGCAGAATGTATGGGCTCCTGTCAGGTATATATTATTGGAGGCACCAGAATGTATGGGCTCCTGTCGGGTATATATTATTAGAGGCAGCAGAATGTATGAGCTCCTGTCGGGTATATATTATTGGAGGCAGCAGAATGTATGGGCTCCTGTCAGGTATATATTATTGGAGGCAGCAGAATGTATGAGCTCCTGTCAGGTATATATTATTGGAGGCAGCAGAATGTATGGGCTCCTGTCAGGTATATATTATTGGAGGCAGCAGAATGTATGAGCTCCTGTCGGGTATATATTATTGGAGGCAGCAGAATGTATGAGCTCCTGTCGGGTATATATTATTGGAGGCAGCAGAATGTATGGGCTCCTGTCGGGTATATATTATTGGAGGCAGCAGAGTGTATGGGCTCCTGTCGGGTATATATTATTGGAGGCAGCAGAATGTATGGGCTACTGTCGGGTATATATTATTGGAGCAGCAGAATGTATGGGCTCCTGTCGGGTATATATTACTGGAGGCAGCAGATGTATGAGCTCCTATCGGGTATATATTATTGGAGGCAGCAGAATATATGAGCTCCTGTTGGGTATATATTATTGGAAGCAGCAGAATGTATGGGCTCCTGTCGGGTATATATTATTGGAGGCAGCAGAATGTATGGGCTCCTGTCGGGTATATATTATTGGAGGCAGCAGAATATATGAGCTCCTGTCGGGTATATATTATTGGAGGCAGCAGAATGTATGAGCTCCTGTCGGGTATATATTATTGGAGGCAGCAGAATGTATGGGCTCCTGTCGGGTATATATTATTGGAGGCAGCAGAGTGTATGGGCTCCTGTCGGGTATATATTATTGGAGGCAGCAGAATGTATGGGCTACTGTCGGGTATATATTATTGGAGGCAGCAGAATGTATGGGCTCCTGTCGGGTATATATTACTCGAGGCAGCAGATGTATGAGCTCCTGTCGGGTATATATTATTGGAGGCAGCAGAATGTATGGGCTCCTTTCGGGTATATATTATTGGAGGCAGCAGAATGTATGGGCTCCTGTCGGGTATATATTATTGGAGGCAGCAGAATGTATGAGCTCCTGTCGGGTATATATTATTGGAGGCAGCAGAATGTATGGGCTCCTGTCGGGTATATATTATTGGAGGCAGCAGAATGTATGGGCTCCTGTCGGGTATATATTATTGGAGGCAGCAGAATGTATGGGCTCCTGTCGGGTATATATTATTGGAGGCAGCAGAATATATGAGCTCCTGTCGGGTATATATTATTGGAGGCAGCAGAATGTATGAGCTCCTGTCGGGTATATATTATTGGAGGCAGCAGAGTGTATGAGCTCCTGTCAGGTATATAATATTGGAGGCAGCAGAATGTATGAGCTCCTGTCAGGTATATATTATTGGAGGCAGCAGAATGTATGGGCTCCTGTCGGGTATATATTATTGGAGGCAGCAGAATGTATGAGCTCCTGTCGGGTATATATTATTGGAGGCAGCAGAATGTATGGGCTCCTGTCGGGTATATATTATTGGAGGCAGCAGAATGTATGAGCTCCTGTCAGGTATATATTATTGGAGGCAGCAGAATGTATGAGCTCCTGTCAGGTATATATTATTGGAGGCAGCAGAATGTATGGGCTCCTGTCGGGTATATATTATTGGAGGCAGCAGAATGTATGGGCTCCTGTCTGGTATATATTATTGGAGGCAGCAGAATGTATGAGCTCCTGTTAGGTATATATTATTGGAGGCAGCAGAATGTATGAGCTCCTGTCAGGTATTTATTATTGGAGGCAGCAGAGTGTATGGGCTCCTGTCGGGTATATATTATTGGAGGCAGCAGAATGTATGGGCTCCTGTCGGGTATATATTATTGGAGGCAGCAGAGTGTATGGGCTCCTGTCGGGTATATATTATTGGAGGCAGCAGAATGTATGGGCTACTGTCGGGTATATATTATTGGAGGCAGCAGAATGTATGGGCTCCTGTCGGGTATATATTACTGGAGGCAGCAGATGTATGAGCTCCTGTCGGGTATATATTATTGGAGGCAGCAGAATGTATGAGCTCCTGTCGGGTATATATTATTGGAGTCAGCAGAATGTGTGGGCTCCTGTCGGGTATATATTATTGGAGGCAGCAGAATGTATGGGCTCCAGTCAGGTATATATTATTGGAGGCTGCAGAATGTATGGGCTCCTGTCGGGTATATATTATTGGAGGCAGCAGAATATATGGGATCCTTTCGGGTATATATTATTGGAGGCAGCAGAATGTATGGGCTCCTACCAGGTCCTGACTACAGCCCATATGTGGCGCCCTGCTACGCCTAGGTGCCACAGACCCCAGTAGGGTGCATGGATGGACTTCTCCACAAGAGGCCCTCATTACATTCATACACCTCCACCCTTCCACCTCACACCAGCAGAGGGAGCCCGTTAGGGACATATATATATAGGGAAGGTGGAGCCAGGAGCTGAGTTAGTTCGGAGTTGTGAGAGAGTGTGCTGGCACTTAGACCAGTGAAGAGTAGAGTTGAGCCACCCCCGTAGAGTTCGGTTTGGTTCATCGAACACCAGTATGTAGGCCGAACTGTTCGTCAAATTCCGTCGAACACCGTTAAAACCAATGGCAGGCATACAAAAACACATAGAAACACGTAGAAAACACCTTCAAAGGTGTCCAAAATCTGACAAACTGCTCAGAAGACACAACTAACACATGGGAAAGTGACAAGTACTTATAGTCATGCGAAAAGAAAAGAGGTGGAGGAGTAAAAGGAGGGGGAGACACAGATATCGGCATGTCATGCCCTTCTAAAATCAAGAAAGGCTGGAGTAAAAATCTAAAATCAGCCTAACAACACCCAGACGTAGTGACAAGAAAATTAAAAAAAATATTTTTAGGTAGAATGGCTGTTCCATTCAGAACACTTTCCTTACAAGACGTAGTGGTATCCCCGTTGTGAGTTGTGCCAAAAACGGAACCAAATACATTCGGACTAATCCACCATTTGTCATATCCAAGGGGCAGGTCAGTAAACGACAACATCGACGCGGATCCAAGTACAGTAGTATATACTGTACATCCTTTGACAAGGCAATCAGTTGGATTAAGAAGTTGGGAAGGGTCACCCTAATGGCCAAAACAGACATTGATGCGGCGTTCCGGTTACATACTTCCTGTGCCTCCGAATAGTGTCCACCTATTGGGCTGCTTCTGGGAAGGAGCATACTATATAGATCGCTGTTTTGCCCATGGGGTGGTCCAGATCCTGCTCACTTTTTGAGGCATTTAGTTGCTTCCTCGAATGGGTTGTAATGGACGTTTATCCATTACCTCGACAACTTCTTATCCCTGGGCCCAAAAGATTCGCTACAGTGTGAATACACGCGGTAGTCCGCCTGTGAGAAGGAGAGAGCTGGAGGGAGAGCGGACACCACAGAGCCGAGGGGTTAGATGGAGAACGGAAGAAGGAAAGAGGGCGAGGGAGGTAAGGGAGTAACATCTGCAGAAGAAAGACCATCTTCCAGCCAAACTAAGATGTCTACTTCTTTTCGTGGACAATGTGATACAATCCCTTACTTACGGACACGCCCATCGCTACAAATTCCAGATGAGGCACAAAAACAGCAGATGCTTCAACGGATATCAAGTGCTCCTTCAAGTGGGCTCTCCTCCACCTCAACTTCAAAATCACAAATACTCGAGTCCTCAGAGGTGTCACCCCAATCACACTTGCTTCCTCACAGCTCCCAAGTCTCCAGCTGCCGGTCTGAGTATGGGGTAACACAGATGGTTGAGTCTGCAGAGCTGTTTACTCATACTATAGCCTGGGAAACGGAGGTCTGCTCCAGAGCTTCTGTTAATCCAGATGAGGAAATGATCTGCACTGATGCCCAGAATCTTTATGAGTCAGATCCAGGACCAGATGAAGAAGGTTCTGAGCATAATGTAGACCCTCATTCCCAAACTGTAACTCCTGTTGGTGGAGACAATGATGAAGACGATGATGAGACTCAAATACCTGATTGGAGCGACAACTTGACTTTTCGGTCAGGGCAGGAAGAGGTTGGCTCTGAGGACGACGGGTGTGAGAACACACAGGGTGATTATGACGAGGTTGGAGATCCCACTTACTGTCAACCCACAGTCAGCCAGTCGATGAGGTCAGCAGAGGAGGTGGAGGAGGATGCTATTGATGACGAGGTTAGGTTGCGCCTTCCTGGACAGAGATGGAGTACTGGAAGCACGTCAACAACTGCATCCTCAACCACAACTCTGCCTCTGACCATGAGTCGGCTCTTCAGGTCGCATGGGCTCTAAGCCTTGCATAGCCTGGGCATTTTTTCAGGTCGATAAGGATGACCCAACTCGTGTTATCTGTAATATTTGTCACCAAAAGCTAAGTAGAGGCCAAAAAATCCATAGTTTGAGTACTTCATGCATGAACCGTCACATAGATATGAAGCATAAGTTGCAGTGGGAAGCTCACTGTGCTACAATGTGGACTAGCGGGCCGGGGCAACCACCGTCTGCCCCATCTTGTCCATCCGCGGCCTGTTCATCCTCTGTGGCTGGGGGGACAGCAGTCACACATGTTTTTGGATGCAGACCTGCCACCTCTTTACCCGCAACAGCCAGTGTGATTGGCAGCTCATCATTTCATTTGGAAGTGGAAACACCAGCTGGTGTTGAGCGCTCACCGACATCGAGAGCACCACCTTTGGATCAAGGCAACCTAACTTTTCCGCCTGCATCTTCCTCACAGACCGGCAGTTTGCCAGGGCACCCTACTCAACCCCGTCTAAGCACAACAGCCAGCCCTCGGTCCCTCAGATGTGGACAAGTAAAAGACCATTTCCTCCTAGCCATGACAAAGCTAAGAGGTTAACTACAGAAATGCTGCCTTTCCGCCTGGTGGACACAGAGGATTTTCGAGACCTTATGTCCGTCGCAGTGCCCCAGTACCAGATGCTCAGTCGGCACTACTTCTCAAAGAAAGGTGTGCCTGCGCTCCACCATCATGTCACACACAACATCACCGCTTCTTTGAGAAACTCTGTGTGTGACAGGGTGCATTTCACCACAGACACTTGGACGAGTAGGCATGGACAGGGGCGTTACATGTCGCTGACTGGGCACTGGGTAACTATGGTGACAGCAGGACAAGGGGCTGCTGTCCAAGTCTTGCTGTCCCCACGAGTTGTGCATCAATCCTCTTTATCTAGAAGTTACTCCACTGCTTCTGCCTCCTCAACCTCCTCTCGGTCCTCCACCTGCACCCAAATCCTGTCTGGTAATGCCACCCGCTTTCTAACTGCGCAGAAGGGATCCTGCACACCTCCTTACTATGCTGGCAGCAGGGCTTAACGGCAACAGGCGGTGTTTACTTTGAAATGTCTGGGAAATGTGAGTCACACAGCTGAGGAGTTGTGGTCAGCTCTGGAGACCCAGTTTCATGGACCTGAAACCAGGGAAGGCCATGTGCGACAATGCTGCAAACTTGGATGCGGCCCTTCGCCGGGGCAATGTCACACACGTGCTTTGTATGGCTCACGTGTTGAACCTGGTTGTCCTGCAATTTTTAGCCCACTATCCTGGACTAGATGGCCTTCTGCAGAGGGCACGGTCGTGTGTGCTCACTTCCGCTGTTCGCATCCCGCAACTCAACGACTTACATCTCTCCAGAAGTCGTTGGGCCTGCCAGTTCACTGGCTGAAATGCGATGTGCCGACACGGAGGAATTCAACTCTGCACATGTTGCAGCGACTGTGGCAGCACCGACAAGCCCTGGTGTAATACGTTCTGACGTATAGCCTGGGCCAACAAGATCCAGAGGTGGGGCAAATCACGCTGCAGGAGTGGTCTCAGATCAGGGACCTATGCACTCTTCTGCACAGTTTTGAAATGGCGACGAAGATGTTTAGTGCTGACGATGCCATTATCAGCATGACTATTCCGGTGATTTACATGCTGGAGAACATGTTAAACAGAATTCGGAGTCAGGTGGTGGGACAAGAGGAGGTGGAGGAAGTAGAGGAGGAGTCATATGCGGAAGGGATAACATCTCCAAGATCCAGACTGCCGGCAGCACGAAGGCGGCAGGCATGGGAGGGTGGGGGAGAGGGATTAACCAGGGCGCATGGTAGCAGCCAAACTGTTGAGGAAGGTGCAGGAGCCGAGGAAGAAGTGGAGGACGAACTGGCGATGGGCATGGAAGACTCATCAGATGAGGGAGACCTTGATCACATTTCTGTTGTGCGAGGTTGGGGGGAGAGGGCAGAGGAAGGAAGCATGATTCTTACCTCGCTACCAACACAACAAGGACTTGGTCCTCCTGGATGCGCAAGACACATGAGTGCTTTCTTGCTGCACTACCTGCAACATGACCCTCGGATTGTCAGAATTCTAAGTAATCCCGACTACTGGGTTGCCACACTCTTAGATCCCCGATACAAAAGTAAATTTGCCAAAATATTTCCTGCCATAGAAAGGGATTCACGCATGCAGGAGTATCAGCAGAGGCTGTTGCAGAATCTTACATGTGCTTTTCCACAAAACACCAGTGGTGCATGTAGTGAATCTCACAGTTCTAACTTGCCAACCGTGGGACTGTCGAGTCTTCATCACTCAAACCGTAACAGTAACACAGTATCTGCTGGTAACAGCAATTTTGTGGAATCGTTTCACCACTTTTTTAGACCATCCTTTGCAAGGCCACAGGAGACAAGAAGTCTGACACATAGTCAATGCCTAGAGAGGATGGTACAGGAGTATTTCCAAGTGAACATCGAAGCCATGACTGTGTCACCGGACCCTTGCTCATTTTGGGCTTCCAATCTGGAAAAATGGCCGGAGCTCGCCACTCACGACTTGGAGATCTTGTCATGCCTTGCAGCCAGCGTTCTCTCTGAACGTGTGTTCAGCGCTGCTGGTGGTGTGCTGACAGATAAGCGCACGCGGCTGTCCACTGAGAATGTAGACAGACTGACGTTCATAAACATGAACAAATCATGGATCCGCAAGGACTTTTCTACCCCTGTGTCATCCTGGGGAGACTAAAAGCTTGAAGATTTGGTAAAATCACCTCACCAACCATTTTAAGCAACTCTGGGGCAATTGATGCCACTTAAGTGGTGTCTGTGCCACAATTTTTGGAAAAAATGGAGACCCTTTTTGGAGTCCCCTTGCTGTGTTTTACGTGACGTTGGCATCGTCAATTCCAGGTGGGTTGGGTCGCCCCCCCCCCCCCCTTTTAACCGTAAGAAACTACATACACTATGGCTTGGGGTAACACAGATGGTTGAGTCTGAAGAGCTGTTTACTCAGAGGTCTGCTTCAAAGCTTCAGTGTCTGCTAGTCAGCGTAGTAGCCCAGCTCTGAAGCAAGCTACACCGCCTGTGTATCTAATAAGAATTTTTAACTGCATCTAGCCTAGACAATACTTTCAGCGTAGTAGCCCAGCTGTGAAGCAAGCTGCACCGCCTGTGTATCTAATAAGAATTTTTAACTGCATCTAGCTTGGGCAGACTGTGGGGACCCCCAACCAAACCCAGATGCTCAGCCCCCCTACCGCCCTCCTTTCCTTGACAATACAATAATGTAACTCTTACAACTGGATGGGTGAGGATCGGTCACAGCTTTATTAATTCTTTATACTCATTCCATTAGAAAGGCATTTTATTTCTAAAATAATTCAGCTTGTTGCAGCATGCCCTGTGTCTCCACACCGGCAAGTTGGCCAACAAGTGTAACTCTCCAACATGTCCTTTCTATTTCCAGGCCACGGAGGATCCTGCATACTCGTATGCAGGACTCTGACCCCCATCCATCACTCTTAACGCTTGTTCCACTCCATCCTGAAGTCCTGACAGGAATATGTCCAGTCCAATATCCATTAAGTGAACACCGTCGGGCTTTATCTCCTTCCAGTTGTCGGTGTCGCATCACTACACCGCCTCTGTCTCTTCTAAATTTTGCCATCCAAATATTTATTACCCACCTTGTCCGTTCGATGGCCGTGATGTCTCGCGCACCTTGCCATACCGCTATCGGCACAATCTCTAACCATACTATAGTTAGTTTTGTGAAAAATTCTCTGAAGCGCTCAGTGTCTAGTTTCATTATTGCCATTAGTTATGCGCTCTTATGATGACCTAGGTAGTTTCCCCCAGCATGTATAACTAAGATGACTGGACCTCTTGCCTCTCTCCCTACCTTGATTACCTCCATTAGTACCTGTGGCCATTGCAGGCCTCTAATACCTCTCCAGTTGAAATATGTGTTATGAAGCTCTAATTTCCTCCCACCTGGGCGGACTTTCGCCCTTTTTTCTGCCCAATATGTATACGAGTGGGCTATCACCCACACTGTTGGCTTAGCGTCACCTGTAAAAGAAACAAACCACGTTAGGATAACAAGTTGGGTCTTATGTATCTCGCCAAACACGTGGATCGCCATCTCCCTATCCTCTGAACTTCCGTTTCTGACAGTCCTGCTCTTGCTGCTTCCGTGGCCGCGCCTATGCGGAATGAGTGTGTCCCGTAATCTTTGGGGTGGTTCCCTGCCGATGTTAGGCATTTATTAAATATAGATTGGAACTGGTATCTTGATAATGGCGTTCCATCAATGTGTGATAGGAAGAAATTACTTTGTGATCTGATGGTTATATATGTTTTTACTATTGTTACCCGACTCAGTGTACCGTTTGTGGGTTGTAGAAGTACACAAGTGCACCTGCCCGCTGGAACCGTTTTCGATTTGCGTATGCGTAGACGTATTGTATTATTGGCTATGACTACGTCCTGGTGTAATAAGCCTCCACTGGTGGTAATTTTGGATTGAGGGACTAATTCGCTTATGCATAGCGCCCCGAAGAAAGTGATCGCAAATGCAGTAGACAGTAGTGTTGCTTCAAATTGTGAGTGTCATGTTAATGGTGTTAGGGATATGATGTGAGAAATCAGTTTTAGTGACACGGGACGAGACATCTACACTCCTGACTTGGCTGACCCCTTTTCCACCCTTTTATGGATTGTCTGATGAAGAATCTCTTTGTCACATCTCCCCAATTCAGTAGTTGGAAGTGAAATGCTACTCCGGTCAGACACCGCAGCACTGACGCCCCTGATATGCCCCTCATCATTAGCTGGTGGACAAATTCTATGGTGACTTGTAATCTGGCTTGTTCACATTGGTCAACCCGTCTGCCTGCTACTAGATGTGTCCACTCTTCCCATGTCTTACCATATGCTTGCCACGTCGACGCTCTGATTAATGGCATCAACTATTCGCCACTAGATTCCATAGGGAGGGTGGGCAACTGTTGCCCGATGTGTGGGCGTTGGGGAGGAGCTTGGTGAAAATCTGCAAATTGAATTGTGATAAAGCGTTAGCAGCAGCGTTAGACCCCTCAGCATCGTGGCTAGTGCGGACCCATGCATTGTGTTTTAGGCACAGGAATGCTAGCCGGCGTAGTAGGCCTAGCACTGGGAGAGACAATGATGCCATCTTACTAATGCAGTGCGCTAGGCTGGTGTTTTTTGTTATGAAGCGTATATTTTTGTTAGCCAGGCGCGCGCCCCATATTTCTATTGCTACCACTATTGAGAAGAGTTCCAGGAGTGTCTGTTTTTTTGTCAGCACTTGTTCTGCCCAATACGGAGGCCATAAGCTTGTGCACCATTGGTTATTTAGTATCGCTGCATATCCGTACAGATGGGCTACTCCAATGAGTAACAGACACTGCTACTATGCCCAAAAGGTTTTACTTGGCTAGATGCAGTAAAAAATTGTTATTAAATACAAAGGTGGTGTAGCTTGGTACAGATGGGCTACTCCAATGAGTAACAGACACTGCTACTATGCCCAAAAGGTTTTACTTGGCTAGATGCAGTAAAAAATTGTTATTAAATACAAAGGTGGTGTAGCTTGGTACAGATGGGCTACTCCAATGAGTAACAGACACTGCTACTATGCCCAAAAGATTTTACTTGGCTAGATGCAGTAAAAAATTGTTATTAAATACAAAGGTGGTGTAGCTTGGTACAGATGGGCTACTACAATGAGTAACAGACACTGCTACAGGCCCAAAATTATTTACTTGGCTAGATGCAGTAAAAAATTGTTATTAAATTCAAAGGTGGCGTAGCTTGGTACAGATGGGCTACTACAATGAGTAACAGACACTGCTACAGGCCCAAAATTATTTACTGGGCTACATGCAGTAAAAAAATGTTATTAAATGTTATTAAATTCCCTAGAGCCCCCACAGGCGTGCACCATCACCCCCCCCTTCCCTAGAGCCCCACAGGCATGCACCATCACCCCCCCTTCCCCAGAGCCCCCACAGGCGTGCACCATCATCCCCCCCTTCCCCAGAGCCTCCACAGGCATGCACCATCATCCCCGCCTTCCCCAGAGCCCCCACAGGTATGCACCATCACCCCCCCCTTCCCCAGAGCCTCCACAGGCATGCACCATCATGCCCCCCTCTTCCCCAGAGCCCCCACAGGCATGCACCATAATCCCCCCCTTCCCCAGAGCCCCCACAGGCGTGCACCATCATCCTCCCCCCCTTCCCCATAGCCCCCACAGGCGTGCACCATCAATCCCCCTTCCCCAGAGTCCCCACAGGCGTGCACCATCACCCCCCCCTTCCCCAGAGCCCCCGCAGGTGTGCACCATCATCCCCCCCTTCCCTAGAGCCTCACAGACTTGCACCATCACCCCCCCTTCCCCAGAGCCACCACCGGTCTGCAGCATCCCCCCAGAGCCCCCACAATCCTTCCAGAGCCACCACAAGCCCGCAGCATCCCCCCAGAGCCCCCACAATCCCTCCAGAGCCACCACCATCCCACAGCATCCCCCCAGAGCCCCAACAAACCTCGCAGCGTCCCCCCAGAGTGCCCAGTCCCCCCTAGAGCCCCCACAAGCCTGCAGCGTCCCCACCATCCCCCCAGAACCACTACCAGCCTGCAGCATCCCCCTAGAGCCCCCACAAACCCGCAGCATCCCCCCAGAGCACCCACAAACCTCGCAGCAAGTCCCCAGAGCACCCACAAACCTCGCAGCATGCACCCAGAGCCCCTACAAACCTCGCAGCATGCCCCCAGTGCCCCCACAAACCTTGAAGCATGCCCCCAGAGCACCCACAAGCCTGCAGTGTCCCCACCAGCATCCCCCCAGAGCCACCACCAGCCCACAGCATCCCTCCAGAGCATGCACAAACCAGCAGCATCCCCCCCAGAGCCCCCACAAACCTCGCAGCGTCCCCCCAGAGTGCCCAGTCCCCCCTAGAGCCCCCACAAGCCTGCAGCGTCCCCACCATCCCCCCAGAGCCACTACCAGCCTGCAGCATCCCCCTAGAGCCCCCACAAACCCGCAGAATCCCCCCAGAGCCCCCACAAACCTCGCAGCTTCCCCCCAGAGCCCCCAAAAGCCCCACAGCGTCCCCCCAAGACCCGCAGCGTCCCCCCAGAGCCCCCACAAACCTGCAGCATCACCGCAGAGCCCACAGCATGCCCCCACAAACTTTGCAGCATGGCCCCAGAGCCCTCACAAACCTTGCAGCTTCCCGCCAGAGCCCCCACAAGCCCTGCAGCGCCCCCCCAAGCCCCGCAGCATCCCCCCAGATCCCCCACAAACCTGCAGCATCACCCCAGAGCCCACAGGATGCCCCCACAAACTTTGCAGCATGGCCCCAGAGCCCCCACAAACCCGCAGCATCACCTCAAAGCCCGCAGCATCACCTCAAAGCCCGCAGCATGCCCCCAGAATCTCTCCAGAGCCACCACCAGCCCACAGCGTGCCCCCACAAACCTTGCAGAATCCCCCCAGAGCCCCCACCAGCCTGCAGCATCACCTCAGAGCCCCCACAAACCTGTAGCATGCCTCCAGAGCCCCCACAAGCCCACAGCGTGCCCCCCCAGAGCGACCACCAGCTCGCAACATCCCCCCAGAGCCCCCACAAACCCACAGCATGCCTCCAGAGCCCCCAAACCTCACAGCGTCCCCCTAGAGTGCCCACAGTCCCGCAGCATGTGTCCCCCTAGAGTGCATGCAAACCTCGGAACGCCCCCCCTAGAGTGCCCACAGTCCCCCCCAGAGCCCCCACAAGCCCGCAGCATCCCCCAAAGCCCCCACAAGCCCACAGCATCCCCCCAAAGCCCGAAGCATCCCCCCAGAGCACCCACAAGCCCGCAGTGTCCCCCCCAGAGCCACCACAAGCCCCGCAGCATCCCCCAAAACCCCCACAAGCCCACAGCATCCCCCCAAAGCCCGAAGCATCCCCCCAGAGCCACCACAAGCCTGCAGCATCCGCCAGACCCCCACTATCCCCCCAGAGCCCCCACTAGCCCGCAGCATCCCCCCAGAGCCCCCACAAACCCGCAGCATGCCTCCAGAGCCCCCACAAGCCCACAGCGTGCCCCCCAGAGCCACCACCAACCCGCAACATCCCCCCAGAGCCCCCACAAGCCTGTAGCATGCCTCCAGAGCCCCCAAACCTCACAGCATCCCCCTAGAGTGCCCACAGTCCCGCAGCATGCGTCCTCCTAGAGTGCATGCAAACCTCACATCGCCCCCCTAGAGTGCCCACAGTCCCCCCCAGAGCCCCCACAAGCCCGCAGCATCCCTCCAGAGCCCCTACAAGCCTTGCAGCATCCCCCCAGAGTGCCCACAGTCTCCCCCAGCATCCCCACAGAGCCCGCAGCATGCCCCTACAGAGCCCGCAGCATGCCCCCCCAGAGAGCCCCAAGCGTGCATAATCCCCCCCCTCCAAAACCCGCAGCATGCCTCCACAGAGCCTGCTGCATGCCCACAGAGCCCCAACAAACCACAGCATGCCCTCACAAGCCCCGCAGCGTCACCCCAGAGCCCCCACAAGCCCCGCAGTGTTACACACGCGCCCGGACTGACTGGCGTGAGTGTGATTAGTGATCCCACTGTACCATGAACCGAGGAGTGCCTGGAGGGGCGTAACTAAATATCAACCCGATCCGACCAAGGTCGCACGGTGGCTAACGACTCCGTGAACAAGGGAGGAACCGAACAAAGGGACCAGGGGCTACTCCAGGTCAGACCCTGGTCACAGCTGTTGACCCACACCGGGGAATGCAGGAACAGGCAGGTAAGACTGGCGTACAGACAGCAGCTATAAGAATTAGGAAGTAACCGGGCCCCCGCCCTAAGCAGTCAGTCAAGAGACATGCACACAGCATGAACTCACAGCATGAACTGGAACTCGGTTTGCAGGCTGGACTGATGGGTAAGATTGCGGTCTTGCATGGTGGGAGGTGGTGCACCATGCAAGCACACCGCCAGGGATGTTACAGTACCCCCCCTTTATGTCCCCTCTTCTTCAGGCCTGCAAGGGTCTTCTGCAGAGAATTTGGAGGCCAATCCTTTTCTTCAAGAGGATTACTTCTTCTGTCCACTAGAAGAAGCGAAACTGGTCTCATCATCTTGGTGACTAGGATGCTTCCTCCTATCAAGCCATCCTCAGCAACAGATGAAGAGGGTGAAGTACCAGGAATAGCACACAGAAAAGTCTCTCTCCATTTGTTATCAGGTAGCACCCTGGTGTAATTCAGGAGACAACTGGAGGTCCTCCACCTGGTTGGAGAGGTGCAGATGTGACGCTCACAGCCCTCCCTGGAAAATGGGGTACTCGGAGCCGGGTCAGGTGTTGGGGAGGCAGTCGTGGCCAGGACCCGCTCCGTGCCCAGGGCCGTCACATAAAAGTTAATGGGCTATCAGGGTTGAGTGTTTGCTATCGACTACGCCACCTGTGATATCTAGTGATGGCCACCAGTGCTGCTGCAGTCCTCTGAGGTGGGGTGTTGTGGCAGCCGTAGTTGATACTACTCCCCACAGGCAGAGCAGGGCCTCAGGGCAGAGAGGCAGATGGAGGGAGTTGTAGTGGAGGAGTTCTGGTGCCGTGCGGTGCGGTGCAGAAATAAAGAGACCGGAGGCCATAGGGGTAGACTTCCAGGGTTTTTACTCATGGTAGAGCATGCAGCTGCAAGGCTTCTCCCTGCTCCTCACGGGGGCTCTGCGGCCACCAGGACTGGGGGTCCGACAACCTCCGAGTAGTTCAGGTGCTTTAGTTAGGACCCCGCACCAGAGTGTTCCTAGACTTCAAACCAAGTCCCCTCCTGTCTGTGTGTGTGTAGAAAGGCCGGGTCTCCCTCTGGACTATGCACAGAACAAGGGTACGGATGGCAACTCCGCTCCGTCCGTTACCCGGTGGGATCCACTGAGTCTTCTGGGCTTTCCTGACTAGGACGTAGAGTAGCAAAGTCAGGTGTCGGGGGCCGGTACCCCTCTTGCAGCCGGAATCCCTCTGACTAGGCTAGAATAGCAAGGACAGGTGGCGTATACCGCTCCGTCTGCATCCCCCTGGGATCCTTTTGCGGTGGAGCTAGACTCCTCAGCTCCAGGCCTTCTTGGGTAGGGACCTTGGCCGGGTAGAGACATCCGTTAACTCTAACCCGCTCCGCGACTCAAGGCCAGAGTACGGGGACCGTGTCCCCACCAACTGCAGGTTCACACAGAAAGCCACGTTCAGTGATGAAGATCACAATCAAAAGACCATAAGCCCAAGATGGCTGGTTATTAAATATGAATTATTAAGTGTAACCTACATGTGCGTCCTCCACCCTCACCCACTACATGGTTCCCCCTAACTTTTGGTTCCCCAATCTCCTCTTATCCCGGCTGGGGCAGCACACTGGTGCCTATTAGCCGCCCCTACAGGTGGGAGAAGTGTGGTGTTGGATGTAGAGGTGGGGTCCTGACAGTTGCACCATCCTTACCTTGAAGGAGAGATACCACACCCCATTAAAGAGGTGCAGTATCCCTGTGGCGATCGAACCCCCAGTGGCGCCACATTCCCCCCTGGTGAAACACAGCACGTCCGCGGGCTGCAAAGAGAGCAAACCTGGTACAGCCTTTTTATATTTTTGATAACAGTTCAACAATCTTCCCAATATGGGAGGCACTTTTCCTTTAACGTTACAAACTGTAAATATTATAAAAGTATAAAAATATAAAACTATCAAGAGACATTATGTATAGACAGACGGGTTAAAGTGCAACGAGGAAGAGTCAGTTCAGAAGCGCGAGGGACCAGTCCCAAACCCTCAATGTAGGCCCTGGGGTGGCTGCAGGGCATGACGATCCTGAGTTGGACCTCCAGGAGAGCCACGCAAGACAGGTTTTTCTTCCGAGGTATGAGGTAGAAGTATGCGCGGTTTTACATAAAACCAATAAGGAGCATCTAAAGAGATGCAAACTATATACAATAGAAGAGTCTGCCTACTGCAAGTCCGCAGGGACAAATGTCTATAGAATCCTGGAGGAAAACATGGTTAACTGAAAGCATAACAACATAACTGCAAACAGGTTACATCTGCCGGGGCCACTTAATCCATGGGTCCCCACTGGGGAAAAGACTCATTCCTCCCGGCGGAGGCTGACCGGTCCTCTACTGCCGAGCGTGAGGGGGCATCACTCCTGGACACCTTATGTAGATCCAGGGCGTACCACCCCCGCACCCCGTGGTGACGAGTGTACGACACAAAGTCACCCGGGAAGAGGTTCCGGCCAGGGTGTCCCTTCTTCAGCCGCGGCTCGAGGTCCCGCCGGCTGACGAAGACGTCTTGCTCAAACTGGGGACACCTGATGAAGCCCCATCCCGCCTCATGGTGGAAGCAGACAACTTGCCCTTCCTCACGGGGGCTCGGATGGGCTGCCTCCCCCTGGCGGGCCCTGGACTTTGCAGCCTTGGCGCGCACCTCAAGGCGCTCGCAGCGGACCTCCCTCTGCCGTTGCTCCCGATCGAGATGGAGGATTTGCTGCCGATACTGCTCGCTCCTCCTCCGCGCTTCAGCCCGGGTCTCCCGGGGGAAGCCTATCAGGTCCCCCCCCCTGGTTGTCCCAGGCCCACTCTTCAGCTGCCGACCAGGTAACTGTAGGTGCGGGCAGCAGTGACAGCAGGGGCTGCTGCCGGTCCTCAGGGAGCGCGGACCAGTCCGGGTTGGGGTTGGTGGATACCCCAGCAGACTCAGGTTCCTCTGAGACGGGAGACGGGAGGCAATACAGGTCCCCGCCTATGGTGGAGGCCTCTAGCTCCGGGGCAAATACCTGCTCCCAGGTTACCGCGCCAGGTAGCAGGTACTCAGTCAGGAGGTCCTGGAGGGGCATGGTGGGTTCAGCAGCCAGGACAGGGGTTTCACACTCACCCGCTCCTGGGCTGCACGTGACCTCTGTTGCTGCCTCCTCCTGAGTCCCTGCTCATTGGCTGCGGGCCCGGATCCGCTGCAGCATTTCTTCCCGCCACGCGGCGGACACCGCTTGCTGGGCCTCAGCTACCGTTCGAGCAAGGTCGGGGGTTTCCTGGCGGAGAAACTCAATATCTCCCGACGTCAGGGACATGCCACCCTTCTCGCCGATGAGAGAAGGACCTGGGCCGGGTTCGGAAGGCTCCGATAGACTTCCCTCAGCAGCGTCCATATCCGCTCCTGAGGATGGTAAGTCTCGGACTGTTATGGCCGCACCTTGTTGTTTTTCCCGTTCCCTCCTCTTTTCGGGGCGGCTCCAGGGCGGTGGGGAGCTGACAGGCACGCCTTCGGACATCCCATCCGTTTTGACGGGCACTACACCACGGATAGTCTCTAATGAAAGGGGCGGTCTGCTCTTTTGGTGCCATGGGGGAGCCTGGCTCACGATAGGAGGTGCTAGGAAACTGTCCTTTCTGCATATTTTGGCATCCGTTCTTCTTGGGCGGGCGCTATTTTAAGTGGAAAATGACAGTCTAAGGTAAAAGGCGCACAGTAACCGGTAGCAATGGGCAATCTCCTTCCGTTGCTGCGGGCACGCGATCCTGCCGACTACGCCAGGTTGTGACGCTCACAGCCCTCCTTGGGAAATGGGGTACTCGGAGCCGGGTCAGGTGTTGGGGAGGCAGTCGTGGCCAGGACCCGCTCCGTGCCCAGGGCCGTCACATAAAAGTTAATGGGCTATCAGGGTTGAGTGGTTGCTATCGACTACGCCACCTGTGGTATCTGGTGATGGCCACTAGCGCTAGTGCAGTCCTCTGAGGTGGGGTGTTGTGGCAGCCGTAGTTGATACTACTCCCCACAGACGGAACAGGGCCTCAGGGCAGAGACGCGGATGGAGGGAGTTGTAGTGGAGGAGTTCTGGTGCGGTGCGGTGCAGAAATAAAGAGACCGGAGGCCATAGGGGTAGACTTCCAGGGTTTTTACTCACGGTAAAGCATGCAGCTGCAAGGCTTCTCCCTGCTCCTCACGGGGGCTCTGCGGCCACCAGGACCGGGGGTCCGACAACCTCCGAGTAGTTCAGGTGCTTTAGTTAGGACCCCGCACCAGAGTGTTCCTAGACTTCAAACCAAGTCCCCTCCTGTCTGTGTGTGTGTAGAAAGGCCGGGTCTCCCTCTGGACTATGCACAGAACAAGGGTACGGGTGGCAACTCCGCTCCCGGTGGGATCCACTGAGCCTTCCGGGCTTTCCTGACTAGGACGTAGAGTAGCAAAGTCAGGTGTCGGGGGCCGATACCCCTCTTGCAGCCGGAATCCCTCTGACTAGGCCAGAATAGCGAGGACAGGTGGCGTATACCGCTCCGTCTGCATCCCCCTGGGATCCTTTTGCGGTGGAGCTAGACTCCTCAGCTCCAGGCCTTCTTGGGTAGGGACCTTGACCGGGTAGAGACATCCGTTAACTCTAACCCGCTCCTCGACTCAAGGCCAGAGTACGGGGACCATGTCCCCATCAACTGCAGGTTCACACAGAAAGCCACGTTCAGTGATGAAGATCACAATCAAAAAACCATAAGCCCAAGATGGCTGGTTATTAAATATGAATTATTAAGTATAACCTACATGTGCGTTCTCCACCCTCACCCACTACATGGTTCCCCCCTAACTTTTGGTTCCCCAATCTCCTCTTATCCCGGCTGGGGCAGCACACTGGTGCCTATTAGCCCCCCCTACAGGTGGGAGAAGTGTGGTGTTGGATGTAGAGGTGGGGTCCTGACAGTTGCACCATCCTTACCTTGAAGGAGAGATACCACACCCCATTAAAGAGGTGCAGTATCCCTGTGGCGATCGAACTCCCAGGGGCACCACACAGAGACTCAGGGGTAATCACTGCTTCAAAGTTCACTTTGCCAGGCTTACAGGATGAAGTGGGCGAAGTACCAGGTACAAGGATGTAGGAAAGTTTCTCTCCGTTTATCAGGTAGCACCCCGGGGAATTCAGAAGACAACTGGAGGTCCTCTGCCTGGTTGGAGGGGTGCAGAGACTCTGGGGTAATCACTGCTTCAAAGTTCACTTTGCCAGGCTTACTAGATGAAGTGGGCGAAGTACCAGGTACAGGGTGCAGAAAAGTCTCTCTCCATTTATTATCAGATAGCACCCCGGAGGATTCAGGAGGCAACTGGGGTTCCTCCGCCTGGTTGTAGGGCGGCAGAGACCTGGAGGTAGCCACCTTCTTTATGGAATTGAGACCAGATTTATTAGAGATGGAGAATCCTTGCTTTGGGACCATCTTCAATCTGGTTTCAGAGATGACATGTCTGTGAGGCGGGTCGGTACCTGAAGCCAGATCATTGGTACAATCGTCGAGACTGTGTGGGGACATCGCCTCCGTTTCTCTTCCTTCGGAGACTTCAGCGCACAGCGAGTCAGCGACTAGCAGATCTGGTGAAGAAGAAGAAGAAACTGCTGACTGTCCTGAAGATATGGGGGCTGGACACCCCTTGTACCTTTGCAGTCCCCCAGGATACACCATACAGGATCTCCAGACCTGAGCGGGCACTAGATGTCTCGGCTCAGGACGACCTGTGGGTAAGCCAGTCAGCACCTGGAATGTGAACTTCTTCATGTGTAATGCTCCAATCAGGAGCTTAATTTGTACAGACATATTTTGACTGTTTCTGAGTAGGGCTCGTCCTTCTGCTGACAATGCCCAAACCGGCTTCTGAAGTTGTCGGACAGGAATCAGACACCGACTCTTCAAGGCTTTAAGCCCGAAATTTCCGGTTAATCCGAGGCCTTCACTTGCCACGGAGACAGTCATGGTCATCTGTGGAGAGGAAACACTAACGCCAAGGGCAGCCTCTCCTGCAGGCCTAATGTCTTGGGATTCTCCAACCTTCGCTGGACAAAGACCATGAGGGGGTCCCAAGCAATCGCAGCGGAACTGCAATCCGATTTTGTGACTGAGTTCTGGCCTCTGCTTTGCCTGAAGAACATAGTCATCCTTTATGGATTCAGTGTGGATAGTTACCTTTACAGGCTGGTGAACAGGAGGTCTTTGGGAGGACAGAACCTGGCGTGATGGTTTACCTCTACGCCTTGCACGTCTGGACTGCCTCTTGAGGTTGGGAAGAGTATTCTGTGGAGCATAGTCATCCTGTGAGGATTCAGGGTGGGCAGTAGTCTCTTCAGGCTGGAGAACTGGTAGGCTACCTACACACACTACCCATCGGGGCTGCTCCGGGATATTGGGAAGGGAAGCTTTAGCAGAGGCTTCAGGATTAGGGTCATCGAAGACCATTAGAAAGGCCACCAGGAAGGCCTGCAGGTCAAAGATGATAGGATCCCATGCTTCCCATAGGGGAGTGATCCATTTCAAGGCATCACCCGCTAGGTAGGACATCATGAATGCTACTTTAACCTGATCAGTAGGAAAATAGTGAGCATAGAACTTGAAATGCAGCATGCATTGCTCCACAAATGCACGGCTTCGTTTTGGATCCCCATACTATCGTGGTGGATCCGCAGGAACGAGTGCTGGTACAGTAGATCCATTTGGGCTGGTGCATAAACCGCCTTTGCCATAGCTTGAGGAAAAATTTTTTCTTGGTGCACGTATTCGCCAGACAAGGATTCAAAATGTCTCTGAGAGCGAAAGGCCGTGGGGCTCAACGGGAACCATGGCCTGGGCAAACTGTTACGCTCGCGCCCGGACTGACTGGCGTGAGCGTGATTAGTTATCCCACTGTACCATGAACCGAGGAGTGCCTGGAGGGGCGTAACTAAGTATCAACCCGATCCGACCAAGGTCGCACGGCGGCTAACGACACCGTGAACCAGGGAGGAACCAAGAAGAGGGACCAGGGGCTACTCCAGGTCAGACCCCGGTCACAGCTGTTGACCCACACCGGGGAATGCAGGAACAGGCAGGTAAGACTGGCGTACAGACAGGTGGTTATTGACAGGCACGGCTGGTATGCAGACAGGTGGGTACTGGTAAGCACGACTGGTATGCAGACAGGTGAGTGCTGGCAAGCACGGCTGGTATGCAGACAGGGGGGTATTGACAAGCACGGCTGGTATGCAGACAGGGGGTTACTAGCAGATAGGAGTGCAGGCTGGATAGGGTCCAGTACAGACTGGGAGACAAGAACAGAGCTGCAGATGCGGTAGACAAGCAGAGTAAAGCAATACAGCTGGTGCGGTGGATAAGGCAGAGCAGAGAGGACCCGCCGGAGCGGTGAGCAAGGCAGAGCAGAGGGAAACCGCCGGAGCAGTGAGCAAGCAGAGCAGAACTAAACCGCAGGTGCGGAGAACAAGGCAGAGCACAGAGGAACCGCCGGAGCGGTGAGCTAGGCAGAGTAGAGAGGAACCGCTGGAGCGGTGAGCAAGCAGAGTAGAACTAAACCGCAGGTGCGGTGAACAAGGCAGAGCAGAGAGCAGCCGCCGGAGCGGTGAGCAAGGCAGAGCAGAGGGGAACCGCCGGAGCGGTGAGCAAGGCAGAGCAGAACTAAACCGCAGGTGCGGTGAACAAGGCAGAGCAGAGGGGAACCGCCGGAGCGGTGAGCAAGGCAGAACAGAGGGGAACCGCCGGAGCGGTGAGCAAGCAGAGAAGAAGGGAACCGCCGGAGCGGTGAGCAAGGCAGAGCAGAACAGGGCTGACGGTGCAGGCAGAGAGGACAGGGCTCTGTTCACATGGAACAGACTGAAAGATACAGGAAGATGGCTAGAACACAGGAGGTAGATATGGAGGAAGGGAAAAGTGACAAGCAGAACCAGATACACACAAGGTACTGACAATGAAGTAGCGAGTGGACTCAAAACTCACAAACAGAAGTACAGAAACAACGAGTAGGAGTTAGGTGCTGGTTCAGACACTGCAGGAAAAGGGAAGGTACGAACATAGAGACAAACAGATAACAGGCTAGGATACAGTTCAAACAGGAACTGATACTGCAAGAGATACAAGAACAGGCCTGGGTATACAGCCCCCAGGGATGGCGGGAACGGACAAGATGGCACAGAAAAGAGGTCTGGGAATGTTGCACTAGAGATAGCGGAACAGACAAGAAGACACAGAACTGGACCTGGCAACTTCAGTGTCAAGGAGCACACTGAATGTTAGTGTTGCTCAGGCACCTCCTACTGGGTGGAGGGGGTTTAAATATCCAGTGACTCACAGAAATAGGCTGGAGACGCATTAGAGGTGCGCCCACAGCAGCTATAAGAATCAGGAAGTAACCGGGCCGCCGCCCTAAGCAGTCAGTCAAGAGACATGCACACAGCATGAACTGGAACACGGTTTGCAGGCTGGACTGATGGGTAAGATTGCGGTCTTGCATGGTGGGAGGTGGTGCACCATGCAAGCACACCGCCAGGGATGTTACACGCAGCATCCCCCAAGAGCCCCCACAAGCCCCGCAGCGTCCCCTCCCATTGCCCACACAAGCCCGCAGCATCCCCCCAGAGCCCCCACATGCCCCGCAGCATTCCTCCAGAGCCCCCACAAGCCCGCAGCATCCCCCAGAGCCCCCATCATTCCCCCAGAGCCCCCACAAACATGCAACATCCCCAGAGCCCCCACAAACCCCCAGCATCCCCCCAGAGCCCCCACAAACCCGCAGCATCCCCCCAGAGCCCCCACAAACCTCGCAGCATGCCTCCAGAGCCCACAAAAACCTTGCAGCATGCCCCCAGAACCCCCACAAGCCCGCAGCATCCCCCCAGCATCCCCCAGCCCGCAGCATCCCCCCCAGAGCACGCACAAACCCGCAGCATCCCCCCAGAGCCCCCACAAACCCGCAGCATCCCCCCAGAGTGCCCACAGTCCCCCCAGAGCCACCGCAAGCCCGCAGCATGACCCCA
Source organism: Phyllobates terribilis (assembly GCF_046119375.1). Taxonomy (NCBI): domain Eukaryota; kingdom Metazoa; phylum Chordata; class Amphibia; order Anura; family Dendrobatidae; genus Phyllobates; species Phyllobates terribilis. The sequence continues at coordinate 307,552 of NW_027363680.1, read as the reverse complement.
GAGCCCCCACAAGCCCGCAGCATCCCCACCATCCCGAAACATGCGTCCCCCTAGAGTGCATGCAAACCTTGCTGCATCCCACAAGAGTGCCCGCAGCGTCCCCCCAGAGCCAGCACAAGCCCCGCAGCATCCCCCTAAGCCCCGCAGCGTCCCCCCAGAGGCCCCCCAAGCCTTGCAGCGTCCCCCCAAGCCCTGCAGCGTCGCTCCAAGCACCACAGCGTTGCCCCAGAGCCCCAGCAGGCCCCTAGAGCCCCCACAAACCTGCATCACCCCAGAGCCCACAGCATGCCCCCACAAACCTCGCAGCATGGCACCAGAGCCCCCACAAACCCGCAGCATGCCCCCACAAATCCACAGCATCACCCCAAATCCCGAAGCATGCCCCCAGAGCCACCACCAGCCCACAGCATGCCCCAACAAACCTTGCAGCATGCACCCAGAGCCCTCACCAGCCCGCAGCATCCCCCCAGAGCCCCCAGAAACCCACAGCATGCCTCCAGAGACCCCACAAGGCCGCAGCATGCACCCCAGCATCCCCCCAGAGCCACCACCAGCCCGCAACATCTCCCCAGAGCCCCCACTAACCCGCAGCATCCCCCCCAGAGCCCCCACAAACCTGCAGCATGCCTCCAGAGCCCGCACAAACCTCGCAGCTTTACTCCAGAGCCCCCACAAACCCGCAGCATGCCCCCCAGAGCCGCCACCAGCCCGCTACATCCCCCAGATCCCCCACAATCCCGCAGCTTGCCTCCAGATCCCCCACTAACCTCACAGCGTCCCCCTAGAGTGCCCACAGTCCCGCAGCATGCGTTCCCCTAGAGTGCATGCAAACCTCGCAGCGTCCCCCTAGAGTGCCCACAGTCCCGCACCATGTGTCCCCCTTGAGTGCATGCAAGCCTCACAGCATCCCCCTAGAGTGCCTACAGTCCCCCCAGAGCCCCCACAAGCCCGCAGCATCCCCCCAGAGCCCCCACAAGCCCCGCAGCGCCCCCCCAGAGCCCCCACAAGCCCCAAGCATGCATCTTTCCCCTCCGAACCCCCACCATCCCCTAGAGCCTCCTCAAACCTGCAGCATCCCCCCCACAGAGCCGCCACCACCACCAGCCCGCAGCATCCCCACAGAGCCCCCACACACCTAGCAGCGTGCCCCCAGAGCCGCCGCCGCCACCAGCCCCGCAGCACTGACCTCCTCCTGCAGCTTCACTGGCAGCTGTGTCACTCTCTGCATGTTAAATGGTTAATTATGGAAATTCATTTGGAATGTTAATTAATAATCGATAATCATTTTTCTTAAATCTGAGTTCTATGCCTCAGCCATCGTGTCTACTTGACATGCACTATTTGTATGTGTATTTTTGGTTCACTACCATATGTAGAACAGGTGTGCCATACGACTGGCTATAAAAGCCCATGGTACAGAAAGGGGGGCTCTCTTGCTCTGCCCACCCCACAAGACACAGAAGAAGAATCTTCATGCTGAGAAACAGATGGCATGTAGGCCTGGACACGTGCTGGACAAAGACATGATTTACCAGCCAGGATCCAAGGAAAGATGGGTGAATCTCAACAATTAAGCTAATTATGGACAAATGGACAATTACTTTATAACTAATTATTGTATGTACCTGCTGGAATCTGATTCTTTTTAATGGACAATCCAAGAATAAATAGATACATTTTTTTATAAGAATATCGTGATATTGATACTTTGAGAAGTCCTCAGTAGAGAAAAATAATACAGAAAGAGTATTATTTTACACTGCATTAGACTATGGCGCCTGGTGCTAAACTAGAACACGAGCATAATGCACAATCAGGACACGCCCCCGTAAATGACATCATACGTGGAAGGAGCCCTTACTTTCTTGCTTTTACCGTGGTGGGTGGTGAGGCTGCTGAGTACTGGGGAGACATGGCGGATGACTGCGCATCACATACTGAGCTCCCGGGCAGCCTCAGTCCCGGGGGGCAGCCTCAGTCCCGGCGGGAAGCCTGGCTTCCAGTGGATGTGGTTAGTCCCCTGCACTATAGAGAGCGGCTCATAGACTGCTGTATAGCAGCAATGGTCGTGACGGGTCAGAGTCAGTGATTACACGGAGCCGCAGCCTCTCACCTGTCAGCAGTTGGACTATAAACCAGGTTTCCATTCACTGACAGTATGGCTGGAGCTGTGCCCATTATGCACTGTTAGAACTTGGCGATTTCTGCAATGTTTGGAGGTTCCCGGATTCTGTATTTTTATACACAGTGTTTGTCAAGGAGGAAAAGGAACACAGAGCGCCAGTCCTGGCCACAGGTTGTGTCTGGTACTACAGCTCCGGTCTAGTGACGTGACAGGTGCTGAGCTGTAATGCCACATACAGCCTGTGCCCTGGGGTGGCGCTGTAATCCATCAGCTCTGGCTTTCTACTCTGGAAAAACTTCTGTAAGGCTGAATTCACACATCTGTGCTCCACTGACCGAGCTCAGATCTGACAACTGCTGGGTCACCAGTGCTGATCTGTGATTACCTACTGGGAATAGATGAGGCATTGATCAGGTCCAGAGAGCCGGGCCGGGTGCTCGATCCCACCACGGATGTGTGAATTCGTCCTTAAGTTAATATCCATTTTTCACGGATTGACGTAATGGAGAAGATGGAGAATTTTTTTTTGACCTATGTCTTGTATCTTGTTTTGTGTCACTTTATGTACAGTCGTGGCCAAGTCTTGTGACTGATACAAATTTTGGTGTTCACTTCAGTGTTTTTAGATCTTTGTCAGATGTTTCTGTGGTTACTGTACTACAATTATCAACATTTTATAAGTTTTACACTTTTATTGACAAATACATCAAGTTTATGGAAAGATTCAATATTCACAGTGTTGACCCTTATTTTTCAAGACTCGCTCCCTTCGCCCTGGCAGCTGGACATCGGCTGCTGGTCCAAATCCTGACTGACTACGGACAATTTTTGTCTAATCACTGCTTGGAGCTGACTACATACATTTCTGTTTGTCCACCCGCTTTTTGAGGATTGACCACAATCAAATTGAGATCTGGAGAGTTTACTGGCGATGAACCCAAAATGTCATTGTTACCCAGACACTTAGTTGTCACTTTTGCCTTGTGACATATTCTCCGTCATGCTGGTAAATGCATTGTTAATCACCAAAAATGCTCCTGCTGTGTTCTTAGGCAAAATTGTGAGTGAGCCCACTCCCTTTTGATGATGAATAACTCCACACATGACTCGTCTCGGGGTGCTTTACTGTTGGCATAACACTGGACTCAAAGTAGCGCTCAGCTTTTCTTCTCCGGACATTCATTCTTCCATATGTCCCTAACAGCACTGGCGCCTGCCTGCTGCCATTCTTGAGCAAGCTCTTCACTGGTGTTGAACCAATTCAATAGCTGAATCCTATGTAGGAGGTGATACTGGGACTTGCTGGAACCTCCCCCTATTAAGTTACTATTTTAGTGCCGTTTATTACATGGAGCTTTACATGTGAAAAGGGATATGTGGCACCCCAGGGGGTCTGGTTGCCACAGTGGTAGAAATACCATGTCTGAGAGCGAGCATGGGTTTTCCTGGTCAGGATCATTATTGCATGCCACACCTCCTGCCCCAGTCCAGGCAGGGGAGGATCCTGCCCTTTATAAACTGGATCTGGGGCGGGGTTAGCAGAGAAGAGTCTAGTTCCAGAGAAGGGACAGAGCAGCAGCAAGGAGCTCTGTAGGAGCCAGGAGCTGAAGACCAGGGACTGGAGCAGAGCTCGTCCTGGCAGAAGACGCAGAGAACCGGACACCGGAGTCCGAGGCTGTGGGGATATCTACATTCAGCAGCAGAAACCACCTGGCAGGGGATTTCAGGTCCCCTGGCCATAGAAAGCCCGGAGGCTCAGTCACACGCAATGGACCGGTACCGCCATCGAGGAGCGGAAGGAACCAAAGGCCACAAATCACCAGCCATACGGGTGAGCATCACACGGTACACTCAGGGACGTGGGCTACTACACGACTACAGCAGGGTAGCCAGGAAGAGTGCAGTCAGACGGGAAGGCCTACACCTCCACCTGGCCAGGGGGACTCTTGTTCGCTCACAGACTGACCAGGCCTCTAATGTTAACCAGTACTCCCGGCAGGGCCTTCTTCATTACCAACAGTAAAGACCCTGAACTGCACTGCACGGACTCTGAGTCATTTCTGCTGTGCCCCTGCACTACAACCCTCACCATCTACATACGCTGCCCTGAGGCTATATTCCTCCTGTGGGGAGTTATACTACTCTCTGCTGCGCACCCAACATCAGCCTTAGCGGTCTGCCCCGCAGCGGCGGTTCTCAGTGACCGCAATCCACGGGTGGCGTAGTCGGACATTCAAACATTAAAAACCAGATAAACAGACCCGCCACTGGTTTGACCACCCTGAGCCACGGGACCGGGTCGCCGCCACGGAGATACAACCTCCAACATTATACAGAGTCCCGGGTATTCCCACACACACGGCCCAGGGGGCGCGTCAGATATACAGTGCCTACAAGTAGTATTCAACCCCCTGCAGATTTAGCTGGTTGACACATGTGGAATTAACTTGGCATTGTGACATTTGTACTGTAGATCAGCCTGGAAGTGGGAAATGCACTGCAGCAAATTTTTTTTTTTTTTTTTTTTTTTTTAAAACGTTAAAAGTAAATTCAGAGTGTCATTTATTATTCAACCCCTCAAACCACAAGAATTCTGTTTGGTCCCCCTAAAGTATTAAGAAGTAGTTCAGGCACCAAGAATAATGAGCTTCACATGTGTGGATTAAAGATCTCTTTTGCCAGCCTTTTCTGACTATTTAAGACCCTCCCCAAACTTGTGAACAGCACTCAGACATGGTCAACATGGGAAAGACAAAGGAGCATTCCAAGGCCATCAGAGACAAGATCGTGGAGGGTCACAAGGCTGGCAAGGGGTACAAAACCCTTTCCAAGGAGTTGGGCCTACCTGTCTCCACTGTTGGGAGCATCATCCGTAAGTGGAAGGCTTATGGAACTACTGTTAGCCTTTCACGGCCTGGACAGCCTTTGAAAGTGTCCTCCCGTGCCGAGGCCAGGCTTGTCCGAAGAGTCAAGGCTAACCCAAGGACAACAAGGAAGGAGCTCCGGGAAGATCTCATGGCAGTGGGGACATTGGTTTCAGTCAATACCATAAGTAACGTACTCCACCGCAATGGTCTCCGTTCCAGACGAGCCCGTAAGGTACCTTTACTTTCAAAGCGTCATGTCAAGGCTCGTCTACAGTTTGCTCATGATCACTTGGAGGACTCTGAGACAGACTGGTTCAAGGTTCTATGGTCTGATGAGACCAAGATCGAGATCTTTGGTGCCAACCACACACGTGACGTTTGTAGACTGGATGGCACTGCATACAACCCCAAGAATACCATCCCTACAGTCAAGCATGGTGGTGGCAGCATCATGCTGTGGGGCTGTTTCTCAGCCAAGGGGCCTGGCCATCTGGTCCGCATCCATGGGAAGATGGATAGCACGGCCTACCTGGAGATTTTGGCCAAGAACCTCCGCTCCTCCATCAAGGATCTTAAGATGGGTCGTAATTTCATCTTCCAACAAGACAACGACCCAAAGCACACAGCCAAGAAAACCAAGGCCTGGTTCAAGAGGGAAAAAGTCAAGGTGTTGGAGTGGCCTAGTCAGTCTTCTGACCTTAACCCAATTGAAAACTTGTGGAAGGAGCTCAAGAATAAAGTCCACATGAGACACCCAAAGAACCTAGATAACTTGGAGAAGATCTACATGGAGGAGTGGGCCAAGATAACTCCACAGACCTGTGCCGGCCTGATCAGGTCTTATAAAAGACGATTATTAGCTGTAATTACAAACAAGGGTTATTCCACAAAATATTAAACATAGGGGTTGAATAATAATTGACCCACACTTTTATGTTTAAAATTTAATAAAATTCAACTGAGCAACATAACTTTTTGGTTTGTAAGATTTATGCTTCTGTTCATAAAACCTACTCTCGTTTGCAGTTTGAAGGCTCTAACTTATTTGCATCTTATCAAACCAGCTAAATCTGCAGGGGGTTGAATACTACTTGTAGGCACTGTACATAGCAAAAAACAAGTACAATAATCTTGAGCAAAAACAAATCACCGACTGGTACAGGAGGAGCGAGGACCCTGCCCGTGAGGGCTCAGTCTACAAGGGATGGGTGAGGATACAGTAGGTGAGGTACAGCTGGTCGTGGAGCGATGGTTACTGCAGGTTGTAGGCTTGTCGGAAGAGGTGGGTCTTCAGCTTCCTTTTGAAGGTTTCCACGGTAGGCGACAGTCTGATATGTTGGGGTAGAGAGTTCTAGAGTGAGGGGATGCACGGGAGAAATCTTGCGTGCGATTGTGGGAAAAGAAGATAAGAGGGGAGTAGAGAAGATCTTGTGAAGATCGGAGGTTGCGTGCAGGTAAGTACCGGGACGCTAGGTCACAGTTAGATGGAGGAGACCGGCTGTGGATGGCTTTGTATGCCATGGTTAGGGTTTTCAACTGGAATCTCTGGATAATGGGGAGCTAGTGAAGGGATTGACAGAGGGGAGAGGCCAGGGAATAGCGGGGGGGACAGGTGGATTAGTCGGGCAGCAGAGTAGAGTTATCTGACAGGAGAAAACCAACTCCTTTGCCATGCTTGCCGATGGGGTGAGGGGTGTGGGAAAGGTGGAATCCAATGTATGAAAGTGCAGCTGGAGAGGCCATGTCAGAGGGGATGAGTCAGATACCATTGATGCCAAGGAAGGAAAGTTTGTTAGTAATGAAAAGGTCATGGATGTAGGAAAGTTTGTTGCAGACGGAGAGAGCGTTCCATAGAGCTCCTGTTGGTGGGATTGGTGAAGGGGGGGGGGCAATGGGTATAGGTTAGACAGGTTGCGGAAATTTGATAGATTGTGGATGAGAGGTCGAAGTGACTGTGGGGATGTGATGAGGAGGGCCATGATTTGGAGAGATATCGCCAGCAGTGTGGAGGAGCAGAGAAAGTGATATTAATGGGAGCAGGAGAGATCGTGAGGTGGCTGTCTGTGTTTGGAGACAGAGGATTGTATGTTAGGGAACAGATCTGAGGAGGAGGTGAGATGGAGGGAGAGATGACCACTTCATTATTATATGTAGGGATGAGAAGGGTTAGTAGAACATGTAGGACTATAGGGGTGAGAGTGAAAACAAAGAGAATTTTATTTACTATGGCTGTGCAGTTACCTTCTGTTATCTTCTGGTTCAATTCTGGTCTTACTCAGTGCAGCACACTGTAAGGTTGCTCACAGATAGGTCGTGGACAGAAGGTATGCGTCCCCGAAGTACCAAGCTTCTGTAGGACACAGAGAAACAGGCTCCAGCACACATAGTGCTGAGAGGGAGTTAAAGGGCTGGGTTTTACAAGCAGCTGAAAGAGCTGGGGGGGAACAGCTGCTCACTTACCTCCAGTCCAGGTCTTGAAAGGCCTGATTTAAGACAGCTGCGCCTGTCTCAATGGTGCTGTGTGTTGTGCAAGGTGAGCAAACCTTGCATGTGCTGCTCAGTCTGCAGCAGGCAGAGAAAAGTGTGGCGCCCTGCTGTGCATTGGTGCCACAGAACCCAGAAGGGTGCATGGATGGATTTCTCCACAAGAGGCCCTCGCTACATTCACACACCTCCACCTTCCACCTCATACCAGCAGATGGAGCCCGGATAGGGATATATATATGGAAGGTGGAGCCAGGCAGCTCAGTGAGAGTTGAGTGTGTAGTGCGCTCAGGAGGGAGCAGCACGCAGGCTGCTGTGTGAGGCAAGCTAGGCCTCCAGCAGCCCTGAAGCCTAGAGAGGGCCCCGAGCGTGGCCAAAGGCGAGAGGAAGGAAGGAGTAACAAAGGGGGCAGAGGAGCATAGTAAGCTCACCCCGTTATACAAACCGGACACCGGGTCCGCGCCTACAGGGACTCATTATACCCAGCAGGAATTACCGGAATCCCTGGAGAACTACAGGTCCCAGGTTCACCAAAAGCTGACTGCAGTACCATGGCTAGGAGTCACGGAGGCCCAAGCGACCAGGGAGAGTGACTCCAAAGAGAATGCCCTACCACCAGATCAGCAGGTGCAAAGACAGACAATAACCAAGCTAGGCCTAGACTCAGGCAGGTCAGAGCTTATCAAGTGGAGGCAGACGATCAGTCCACCCGCTCACTGGGGAGACGTCCAAAAGTGCGCCCTTCACCTGGAGTACCCTGGACTGTGCCTGCATCATCATCAGTAAAGGTACTGAAGCGCACCCCCGTGTGAGTGTGACGCGCCCCTGGGCCTGTGTCGCGCTGCGTTGCGCACGCGGGAGCTTACCCGGAGCCGGATCTCTTGAGGGTTGTAGTCTCGTGGCGGTGATCCGGTCCGTGCCCAGGGAGTCAGACTAAGTGGCGCTGTATTAGCGGTAGATGTTGGACGACTACGCCACCCGTTGAGTACAGCTAAGGAGCTGCTGCTGCAGGGCAGACCGCTGAGGCCGGTGGTAGGATTGTGCAGCGTGATAGTATAACCCCCAACGGGAGGGGTATGGCCTCAGGACAGCCGACGTGGATGATGGGGGTAGCAGGAACCACTCGGAGACGGTACGGTGTAGTTCAGGGTCTTTACTGGTGATAAAGATAGACCCTCCCGGAGTACTGGCTAGCGATTGGGGCCTGGTCAGTCCTTGAGCAGATGGGATCTCCCCTGGCCAGGCGGAGTTGTAGGCCTCCCAAACTAACGATACTCTTCCGGCTACCTTGCTAGAGGCGGGTATAAGTAGCCCACGTCCCTGAGTGTACCGTGTGGTGCTCACCCGTATGGCCGGTGACTCGGGGCCTTCTAGTAGCTTCCGCTCCACGACGGCGGTGCTGGTCCCACGCGTGTGACCGTGCCTTCGGGTTTCTGGGCCAGAGGACCTGCAATCCCCTGCCGGTCGGTTTCTGCTGCTGGATAGGAGTTAGTCCCCACAGCCTCGGACTCCGGGTCCGGTGATAACTTCTCAGTCAGGGCGAGCTCTGCAGCTGCCAGCCCCTGACTCATTGTAGCACTGCTCCCACAGAGCTCCTGATGTTCTTTTCCTATATCTGCTTCTCTGTCTCTACTTCTTCTCTACACCCTAACCCTGCCTCAGCCCTAGGTTTATATAGGGGAAGTTCTTCCCCTCCCAGGACTGGGCAGGAGGTGTGGCATGCATAGGATCCCTGACCAAGAGACCTCCCACCTGCTCTCAGACGTAATATCTCTATCACTGTGGCAACCAGACCCCTGGGGTGTCACATTCCCCCCTAGTGAAATTTAGTACTCCGGGACTAAACATATTTTTTTTAGAAAAACATAACAAGGTATAAACAATAATAATACAATAAGAAAAACACATAAAGATGGTTACGGCGTGTCCACAACCGGGTGCAGTTTTGAAGAAAAGCAAGGTGTCCATTTCACCAAAACAGGGAGACGTAACCAGGTAGGGGTCTGTCCTGCCCCGAGTCCTTAACAGTCTTTAGTCCATTCCTAGGTTACGCTCCAACCAATTGTACAAGGATTCCCGGTAAATCCACCAAGGACTCCTAAAAATAACTAGAAACACATAATTATTTACAAGTAACAGACAGGTGACCACAAATAAAACAATTTAAACACTTCAAATCCTCCAACGTGCGGGTAACTGGCCTCTAGTGGCCCTAGTGGACCTACGGAGCTGACTGTCTAGCCCCGAACTACAGGGTGTAGGAACTGTCAAGGGTAAACTGGGCAGCTGTCCACGGGCCCTTTGGCTCACTAGAGGCATGGCAGGTTCACTATAAGCAGAGGGTTGATCCTCCTGGTCTGCTGGTGTGGGGTCTTCTGCCTCCTGGACTGGCTGTTCTTCCAGCTCTACCTGTTGCTCCGTAGGTGCTTGGGATGCTGGTTGGAGGAAGGTGAGTACGGGTACCACAACTGCGCCATTGACTTGAGTCCAAGACCGAGGGAAGTCTCCGAGCACAGTACTAACCATATCTTCCCTTTCCTCTACGGGTCGAGGGTCTTCTTGTTCCTCTTCAGGGTTCCGTAGCTGTTCGGGACACTTCTTCAGGTGATCCCGGGATACAATGGTTGTGGTTTCCCCTCCGTCTTTACTGATGGTACAGACCTTTGGGTTGTCGTGGCTTGAGGGCAGTACGATGTACGGGTCCTTCTCCCACTGGTCGTCCAACTTGTGGAGCCGCCTTTTCCTCTTCAAGACCTGCTCTCCGGGTACCAGGGGAACAGCGGGAGCATACTGGTTGTAAGTTTTCTCTTGTCTTTCCCTAGCTTGACAGAGACTTCGCTCCACGCTCTCCTGTACTTTCCGGTACTGCTGCTGCCTCTCTGTGTCCCAGTCTGCTTCTGGTGAAGTGTCCTCGGGTGTCAGGACTCCCATCTCCAGGTCAACAGGTAGCTTACCAGGTCTTGCCCTCATCAGGTAAGCCGGGGTACAGTTGGTGGAACCTACCGGGATGTGGTTGTATAGGTCCACTAGGTCGGGCAGCCTCTCAGGCCACAGACTGCGTTCTTCCAGGGGCAATGTTTTCAGAAGATCTATCACCACCTGGTTCATTTTCTCACAAAGTCCATTAGTTTGCGGATGATAGGGTGTCGTCCTTATCTTCCGGCAGCCATACAGAGTGCAGAATTCTTGGAAGACCTCCGCTTCAAAGGCAGGTCCCTGGTCTGTCAACACTTGGTCCGGGTACCCGTGTGGACGGCAGAAATGCTGCTGGAAGGCTCTAGCTGCTGTTCGAGCGGTTAAGTCCTTGACGGGGACGACAACCAAGAACCGGGAGTAGTGATCCACGATGGTTAGTGCGTAGACGTAGCCACTTCTGCTTGGGGTCAGTTTTACATGATCCAAGGCTACCAGTTCCAACAGCTGCCGGGTGACGATGGACTGCAGGGGAGTCTTCTGGCTGGCACGGTCCTTCCTTCTTAGGTTGCACGGGCCACAGTCTCTGCACCACCTCTCGATGGTTCCCCTCATGCCTACCCAGTGGAACCGCCCGCGCAGCAGGAACTCCAGCTTCTTCCATCCGAAGTGTCCAGCCCCGTCGTGGTATGCCTCCATCACCACGGCTGCGTCTCTTCGTGGCACCACTACTTGCCAGATTAGTTCATGCGTCCGGGAGTTAACCATTCGGCGGCACAACTTCCCCTTATAAAGGAACAGTCGACTCTTCTCAGCCCACAGTTGCTTGGCTTCCTCCGGAGCGTCTGGGTCAAGGCGAGCCTCTGGCCGAGTCAGCATCTCCTTCACCAGTCGGACGGCAGGGTCACTGTCTTGCGTTTCCGCCCAGTTGTAGTGAGGCAAGGGATTAAACGTAGCAGCTTGCTTACTCCTTACCCGGTGGGAATACTGGATAGTCCCATGACGGTGGAACGCGGGGAGTTCGACTTCTTCCAGTCCCTCTGGATCTTCTCCTACGTCCGGTAGGTTTGGCATCCTGGACAGGGCGTCCGCGTTGTTATTGGAGCGTCCTGCCCGGTATTTGATTGTGAACTCGTAGTTGGACAGACGGGCCATCCATCTCTGCTCTAGGGCACCGAGTCTTGCTGTGTCCAGGTGTGTCAACGGGTTGTTATCCGTGTACACGGTGAACCGGGAGGAAGCGAGGTAGTGCTTAAAGCGTTCGGTGACTGCCCACACCACTGCCAGGAACTCTAGCTTAAATGAGCTGTAATTCTCAGGGTTTCTCTCGGTGGGTCGCAGTTTTCGGCTGGCGTAAGCGATTACTCGTTCTTTCCCCTGCTGGATCTGGGACAGCACGGCTCCTAGCCCGATGTTACTTGCGTCGGTGTAGAGGATAAAGGGCTGGCTGTAATCAGGGTACGCCAGGATTTCATCCCCCGTGAGGGCCATCTTCAGCTGGCGGAAGGACTCTTCTTCTAACTTCTCCCATCTGAAGGGTGGCTTCTGGTTCTTGGCCTTCCGGGACTGGCCTATCAGGAGGTCCTGCATAAGAGCTGCCTTTTTGGTGAAACCGGGGATGAATCTGCGGTAATAGCCTACCAACCCGAGGAACTGCCGCACTTCCTTTACACTGGAGGGACTTGGCCATTCCTTAATTGCGGTGATCTTATCAGGGTCGGGAGCCACTCCATCAGCGCTCACCACGTGTCCCAGGTACTGCACCTTTGGTTTCAGGAGGTGACACTTGGAGGGTTTCACCTTTAGGCCGTAGCTTGCCAGAGTTTCGAACACTTCCGCCAGGTGTTTCAGGTGGTCCTCATACGTCTTGGAATATACGATGACATCGTCCAGGTACAGCAGGACCGTCTCGAAGTTTCTGTGGCCCAGACAGCACTCCATTAATCGTTGGAAGGTTCCTGGTGCGTTGCAGAGTCCGAACGGCATGCAGGTAAACTCGCTAAGTCCCATCGGGGTGGTGAATGCGGTCTTCTCCCGGTCCGCCTCTGCTACAGGAACTTGCCAGTACCCACTAGTGAGATCCAAGGTAGAGAAGAAGTTAGCAGATCTTAAAGCAGCCAAAGACTCCTCTATCCTTGGTAAGGGGTACGCATCCTTGTGTGTGATACGGTTGATTTTCCGGTAATCTACACACATCCTCATGGTGTTGTCTTTCTTTTTGACTAAGACTAGTGGAGCTGCCCAGGGGCTACAGCTATCCCTGATCACCCCAGCCTCCTTCATGTCTCTAAGCATCCCCTTGGCGTGTTGGTAGTGTGCAGGGGGTACGGGTCGATACCTCTCTTTTATGGGAGGATGGTCTCCCGTGGGGATGTGGTGTTCTACCCCCTTGACTCGCCCGAAGTCTAACGGGTGTTTACTAAACACTCTCTCGTACTCTTGAACCACCCGATAGACTCCCTGTTTCTGGTGTGAGGTGTAACGGGTCTGGGAGGCGGAACCTCTGGGCTACAATACAAGGGGGCGGTCCTTGTAAGGAAGCGGGTGGCGACCAGGCAGGCAGTCACAGCAGGTGACCAGGACAGTCTCTGGGTGTACGGGCAGGAGGTCACGGCAAGTGATCGGGGCAGTCTCTGGATAAAGGGTAGGTACGACCTGTGATCGCTGAACCTCCAGGTAGGCTAGCAAGGCAGATGGAGACTGTGTGCTCCCAGGTGAGCAAGCGAGAGTCTCTGGAATAGCAGGTGGTCACAGCACGTGACGGCGGAGCCTCCAGGTAGGCGAGCAGGCAGGTAACGGAGAAGCGCTACCAGGTGAGCGGGCAAGAGTCTCTGGAATAGCTGGTGGTCACAGCACGTGACAGCGGAGCCTCCGGGTAGGAAAACAGGCAGGTAGCGGAGAAGCGCTCCCAGGTGAGCGGGCAAGAGTCTGGAGTAGCCGGTGGTCACAGCACGTGACAGCGGAGCCTCCGGGCAGGCAAGCAGGCAGGTAACGGGGAAGCGCTCCCAGGTGAGCGGGCAAGCTGGTCCATAGACAGACTGACCGGAGCTGTAAGGCAGACCGTCGGACCTCAGGCAAGCAGGCAGGTAGCTGAGGTGCGCTCCCAGGTGAGCGGGCAGGCTGGTCCTTAGACAGACTGACAGGATTAGTAAGGCAGACCGTCGGACCTCAGACTAGCAGGCAGGTAGCAAGTAATCAGGCAGGAATCTGACAGGTAACTGGCAGGTAACTGGCAACGGGACCTGAGGGCTGAAGCACAGGTGAGACACAGGTGCAAACAACATTGCTCGGGCACCTCCATTTTGGAGGAGGTGCCTTATATATGATGAAGTCCTCCGGCCATTGGCCGGGGACTCCTTAGGACGGCGCGCGCGGCCCCTTTAAGAGGAGGAGAGCGCGCGCGCGCCCTAAGCACAGGGGCCGGGAAGGAGCGCGCGCTGAGAGCAGAGCGGGAGGAGGACGCCGGGAAGGAGCGCGCGCTGACAGCAGAGCGGGAGAGGGACGCCGGGCACGGGGCAGAGCGGTGAGGGGAGCAGCGTCCCTGCCTAGCAGAGGGCAGGGACGCCGGCACTACAGTACCCCCCCCTTTAGGCCCCCCCTTTTTTAGGCCAGACAGAAATTTAGCTAGGATGAGAGGGGCATGGATGTTCTCCCGGGGCTCCCACGTTCTCTCCTCAGGACCAAACCCCTTCCAATCTACCAGAAAAAAGGTCTTTCCTCTTACCCTTTTGGTGGCAAGAATGATCTCTACCTCAAACTCGTCCTCAGCAGAAACCGGAGCAGGAGGCGTACCTGTAGACTTGGAAAAAGAGTTAAGTACCACAGGTTTGAGGAGAGATACATGGAAGGAGTTAGGGATCCGTAAGTTGGCCGGGAGTTTCAATTTATAGGCCACCGGGTTGATCTGACTGATGACCTCCAGAGGTCCGATGAACCGAGGCCCTAACTTGTAAGAAGGTATCTTGAGTCGAACATATTTAGATGAGAGCCAGACCTTATCTCCTGGATGAAATTGAGGAGGATCCAGGCGTTTTTTGTCAGCGTGTCTTTTCATCCATTCGGACGACTGAAGGAGTGCGGATCGGGTACTCTCCCAAATGGAGGAAAATTTGCTAACGAGAGATTCCGCAGCCGGGTTGTCCACCGAGGTGGAGACAGGAAAAGGAATCCGAGGATGCTGACCAAAGACTACAAAAAACGGGGATTTGGAGGAGGATTCACTCTCGTGATTATTGTAAGAGAACTCGGCCCATGGTAGGAGATCCACCCAGTCAGAATGGTGGGCATTAATGAAGTGCCGGAGGTAACTGGTCAGGTTCTGATTGATCCGCTCCACTTGACCATTGGACTGTGGGTGGTAAGCGGAAGAGAAGTCCAGGGTGACGTCTAGTAGTTTACAAGTGGCTCTCCAGAAGCGTGAGGTGAACTGTACCCCACGATCCGACACGATGTGGAGGGGCAGGCCATGAAGACGGAAGATGTGACGAATAAAGTCTCTAGCTAGCTCGGGTGCAGACGGGAGGCCTGGCAGGGGAACGAAATGAGCCATCTTGGAGAAGCGGTCAGCGACCACCCAAATGACCGTACAACCGGCAGAGAGTGGGAGGTCAGTTATGAAGTCCATTGCAATATGCTGCCAGGGGGCAGCAGGTACTGGGAGCGGAAGGAGGCGACCGGCTGGCAGATGTCTCGGAACCTTGTTGCGGGCGCAGGACACACAGGCAGAAACAAAGTCTATTACATCCTTGTGCAGGGTAGGCCACCAGTAGTGCCGGGAAATAAGCTGGAGGGTCTTCTTCTGACCAGCGTGGCCAGCCAGTTTAGACGAGTGACCCCAGTGAAGGATCTTCTCCCGATCAGGTACTGATACGAACGTCTTTCCGGGAGGGAGACGATTTAGACTCACGGGAGCCACCTGCATTACTCTGGCGGGATCGATGATGTGTTTCGGATCTTCCTCGAGATCGGACACTAGAAAGGATCGGGACAAGGCGTCTGCTTTGACGTTTTTGTCAGCCGGGCGAAAATGAAGAACAAAATCAAAGCGAGCAAAAAACAAGGACCACCGGGCTTGGCGCGGGTTAAGTCTCTGGGCATGCTGGAGGTAAGCCAAGTTCTTGTGGTCAGTGTAAATTATTACCGGGTGGAGAGCCCCCTCGAGCAGGTAACGCCACTCCTCCAATGCCAGTTTGATGGCCAATAACTCTCGGTCTCCTATGGAATAATTGCGCTCTGAGGAGGAGAAGAGTTTAGAGAAGAAGCCACAAGTTACCATCCTCCCGGAAGATGATTTTTGAGTAAGTACCGCTCCGGCTCCAGAGGAGGAGGCGTCAACTTCCAGGAAGAACTGCTTGTTGCCATCTGGGCGATGCAGCACCGGGGCGGAAGAGAAGGCCTGTTTTAGGGAAAGAAAGGCCTCCTCAGCTTCGGGTGGCCACTCTTTGGGATTAGTACCTTTACGGGTGAGCGCAGAAATTGGGGCCGTCCGGGAAGAGAAGTGTGGTATGAAGAGGCGGTAGTAGTTGGCGAAGCCCAGGAATCGCTGAATGGCCTTCAACCCCTCCGGTCGGGGCCATTTCTCGATGGCAGACAGTTTCTCAGGATCCATTTGTAGGCCGGTCTGAGAGATAATGTAGCCCAGAAACGGAAGCGAGGTCTGCTCAAAGAGGCACTTCTCAAATTTAGCGTAGAGATGGTTCTGCCTGAGCCTGAGCAGGACCTGACGAACGTCCCTCCGGTGAGTCTGGAGATCCGGAGAAAAGACCAAGATGTCGTCCAGGTACACCACTACGCAGGAGTAGAGAAGGTCCCGGAAGATGTCATTGACCAACTCTTGAAAGACGGCAGGAGCGTTACAGAGGCCAAAGGGCATTACCAGATATTCATAGTGGCGGTCCCGGGTGTTGAATGCCGTCTTCCATTCATCCCCCTGACGGATACGAACCAGGTTGTACGCCCCACGGAGGTCCAGTTTGGTGAAGATTCTAGCCCCCCTCAGACGATCAAATAACTCCGGAATGAGCGGAAGGGGGTACTTATTCTTCACCGTGATCTGGTTAAGGCCTCTATAGTCTATACAGGGACGGAGGGAGCCGTCCTTCTTTTTGACGAAAAAGAAGCCTGCTCCCGCCGGGGAAGTAGATTTCCGGATGAATCCTCTGGCCAGATTCTCCTCAATATATTCGGACATCGATCGGGTCTCAGCAGCAGATAATAGATAAATACGCCCACGGGGAGGAGAAGTACCAGGTAACAGGTCGATAGGGCAGTCGTATGGTCTATGAGGAGGTAGTGTCTCTGCTTCCTTTTTATTAAAGACATCAGCATAAGACCAATACGGGATCGGAAGTCCAGGTAGATTAGCTGGGGTAGGAGAAGGACGGACGGGATGAACGGGAACCAGACAGGTCTTATGGCAGCCCTGTCCCCAGCAAAGGACTTCTCCGGTCTGCCAGTCAAGAACGGGTGCATGTCTCTGGAGCCAAGGTAGACCTAGCAAGAGGGCGTGAGAGAGTCCAGGCAGAACATGGAAGGAGATACTTTCAGAATGCAGCATTCCCACCTGCAGAGTAATGGATTCGGTGATGAGTTGGATGGGGCGTGGTAAGAGCCCCCCATCCACGGCAGCAACAGACAAGGGTACAGCCAGAGGTTTGGTGGGGATGCGGTATTTCTCTACCAGGGACTGTGAAATAAGATTCCCGGCTGCTCCAGAGTCAAGTTGGGCTAGTTCGAAATAACGGTTCTCCCCGTAGACGATTGAAACTGACAACAGCAGGGATGGAGAGGATTTATTCTTGTCTAGGTGGACCTCTCTGAGCGAACCTAGACACAGGCGTTTCCCGACCTCTCCGGGCAGGCACGGATCCGGTGCCCCTTACTGCCACAGTAGAAGCAGGTCCCCTCGGCACGGCGTAAGTCCTGACGGGTCTTGACCATCTTGGTCTGGTCGACCTGCATAGGCTCAGGAGGGTGTACCTGGTTAGAGACAGAAGGAGTGACGGGTTTCTGAAAAGTAGGAGCTAGACGTGGTAACCTCCTCTCACGGGTGACCTCTCTGGCACGTTCCTGGAACCGTAGGTCAATCCGGGTGGCAAGAGTTATTAAGTCATCGAGAGTGGTAGGAATGTCCCGACCGGCAAGTTCATCTTTAATACGGCCGGACAGACCCTCCCAGAAGACGGAAACCAGAGCGTCGTTATCCCAAGCCAGCTCCGAGGCAAGGGTACGGAACCGTATGGCATATTGGCCCACGGTGAGACCTTCCTGACGGAGGCGTAGCAATGATGATGCGGATGAGGTCTTCCGTCCGGGTTCGTCGAAGACTTTCCGGAAAGCCGTGAGAAAAGCAGGCAAGTTGGACACCAGAGGGTCTCCTCTCTCCCATAGAGGATTTAGCCAGGCCAGGGCCTCCCCGGTGAGATGGGACATGATGAATGCAATTTTGGCTCGGTCGGAGTTAAACTGGTGGGACAATAGTTCAAAGTGCAGGGTGCACTGATTTATGAAGCCCCGAGCCTGGGCGGAGTCGCCTCCGAAGCGAGGAGGTGCAGAAAGCCGGGGTCCGGGATAGGATACCATGGTACTGGCGGAGGTTGTTGGTGGAGCAGTCAGAGTGTCCAGGCGAGTATTGACATTCCGCAGGTGACCCAGGATGGACTCCTGTTGGGACCTTTGACGGGACAGTTCATGACACAGGTCCGTGAGCGAGGGAGCTTGGGTGCCACCGGGTTCCATGGCCCGAGCAAACTGTAACGGGTCTGGGAGGCGGAACCTCTGGGCTACAATACAAGGGGGCGGTCCTTGTAAGGAAGCGGGTGGCGACCAGGCAGGCAGTCACAGCAGGTGACCAGGACAGTCTCTGGGTGTACGGGCAGGAGGTCACGGCAAGTGATCGGGGCAGTCTCTGGATAAAGGGTAGGTACGACCTGTGATGGCTGAACCTCCAGGTAGGCTAGCAAGGCAGATGGAGACTGTGTGCTCCCAGGTGAGCAAGCGAGAGTCTCTGGAATAGCAGGTGGTCACAGCACGTGACGGCGGAGCCTCCAGGTAGGCGAGCAGGCAGGTAACGGAGAAGCGCTCCCAGGTGAGCGGGCAAGAGTCTCTGGAATAGCTGATGGTCACAGCACGTGACAGCGGAGCCTCCGGGTAGGCAAACAGGCAGGTAGCGGAGAAGCGCTCCCAGGTGAGCGGGCAAGAGTCTGGAGTAGCCGGTGGTCACAGCACGTGACAGCGGAGCCTCCGGGCAGGCAAGCAGGCAGGTAACGGGGAAGCGCTCCCAGGTGAGCGGGCAAGCTGGTCCATAGACAGACTGACCGGAGCTGTAAGGCAGACCGTCGGACCTCAGGCAAGCAGGCAGGTAGCTGAGGTGCGCTCCCAGGTGAGCGGGCAGGCTGGTCCTTAGACAGACTGACAGGATTAGTAAGGCAGACCGTCGGACCTCAGACTAGCAGGCAGGTAGCAAGTAATCAGGCAGGAATCTGACAGGTAACTGGCAGGTAACTGGCAACGGGACCTGAGGGCTGAAGCACAGGTGAGACACAGGTGCAAACAACATTGCTCGGGCACCTCCATTTTGGAGGAGGTGCCTTATATATGATGAAGTCCTCCGGCCATTGGCCGGGGACTCCTTAGGACGGCGCGCGCGGCCCCTTTAAGAGGAGGAGAGCGCGCGCGCGCGCGCCCTAAGCACAGGGGCCGGGAAGGAGCGCGCGCTGAGAGCAGAGCGGGAGGAGGACGCCGGGAAGGAGCGCGCGCTGACAGCAGAGCGGGAGAGGGACGCCGGGCACGGAGCAGAGCGGTGAGGGGAGCAGCGTCCCTGCCTAGCAGAGGGCAGGGACGCCGGCACTACATGAGGGAGTGGAGTCAGTACCCAAATGTAGTTGCTGACACCAGTCCTCCATTGTTTTCTGAGAGCCGTTACCTTCCTCCGGGGAAGATGGAGGCAAGGGTTCTACGGACTGTATGGAATCTTGATTGATGGTATACAATTTGGCTAGCGTGGCATACCGGGGCAGGTACACTTCCCTCTTCCCGATATTTATTATGCGAACGGGCACCCTCCCATGGCGTACATTGACCACCCCCCGTGCTGTCAAAATGGTGGGCCTACTGTCTGAGTAAACTGGTTCTACCATTGCCTGGTAATCTCTACCTCTCAGACCAATAGCTGCCCGGCACCAAATCATCATTTCACTTTTCGGGGGCATGGCAATAGGGAAAGGGTCACACATTCGCACGCTACCAATCTCACCACCGGAGAGTTCTAGCTGTTGCCGTCGCATCAGTGCCCGGATCTCTTTCTGGAGCACTCGCTGCTGGCCGGAGCTGGCGTTCTTGGCAACCTGCTGTAAAAGGAAAATCACCTCTGCAAGACAATTTTCAATTACATTAGTTCCTAGAGTTATCTTTGGGTGACTCTCGTGCTTGTCAATGTCTACAATGATCAGTCCCTGTGCCGCCAGTTCAACTCTACCGATTTTAATGGTCACCTCTTTAAATCCAATCTGTGGCACGGGCTGACCATTGCTGGCGATGATACTCAAATTGTCGTCAGGGTAGCGGGTGATATCCGAGTCATTCCAGTACTGCTTGAAGAGCACGTACGGGATAGTGGTAACCTGTGACCCGGTGTCCAGTAGGGCACTCATAGGGATGCCATCCAGTACCACAGGCAAGACTGGATGTCCTCCCACATATTTGTCGCGCCAGTTCGATGGGCCTGATGATCTTTTTCCTGGGGTTTGGCCCTCTACCCCAGGTTGTGCCAGTTTAAAGGACAGTACCTTGCCATATGTCCGGGTTGATTGCAGCGGCGGCAGATGGGTTGTCCGTCCTCGTTGTATCGGTCGCTGGGTCTTCCTCTGGCCGGTGGGGTCCTCCTTGGTCGACGCCACGGGATGTCCTCCGGTCCGGATGCCAGCTGGATCTTCCCTGGAGTGGAAACCTGTAAAGACTGCACAGTTCGGGTTAGCGCGGCAACGCTTTTAGCTAGCTCTTGGACCTGATGGTGCAGGTCTGGAGCCGGGTCATTGTTCAAAGCCTGCGCATCAGCTCCCACAGGCCCTGCCGACAAGGGTGCCGCCTCCTGGTGGTAAGTGGTAGTGGGGCGTCTGTGGGTCACAACGCCACCTGGTGCCGGTTCTCGGAGCACCCGGATGGCTCTGTCCTTGAACTGTGCAAATCCCAGATGAGGGTCCTGTAAGGCCATTGCCCGCAACTGGGTTCGGTGGGCATTGCAATATAAACCCTCTATAAATTGTTCAGTCAACAGCCTGTCCTCGTCTCCCACGCCGTCAGGGTCGGTCTGCTTAATGGCTCTCAGGGCCTCTTGTAGGTTCAGGGCATAGTCCCTTATACTCTCGTGTGCTCGCTGCTTGCACCCGTAGAATCTAAGCTTGATCTCGGCTGAGGTGCGGGTATCAAAGGTGTCCCTCAGCCGGGTTAGTATCCCTGCAACAGTCCTCCCCCCAGGTGGCCAGGACTTTACCTCCCTTTGGGCTGCCCCGGTTAATTGGGCCACCAGGATGCTCACTTTTTGCTCTTCTGTGAGGGGATACACCTGGAAGAGGCTATCCAGCTTTTCTCTAAAGTCATGCAGGGTATGTGACTCCCCTGAGTACTGGGGTAGCCAGGCCGCTCCCGGGATATAGGGCATGGTGAAAGGCATGACTGCAGCAGCGGTGGCGCTGGCGGGGGTTGAGGCAGTGAAGCTCTCCTCCGTATCCGACATCTTCCTCCCCCCTAGTGGACCGTGGCCTACCTTGTGATGATCCTCTTCCGTAGGCCGCGGCTCCGCAGTGGATCGTCAGGGTTGAGGACCTTCCGTCGCGCTCCTGTGACGTCGGCGTCTGCTGGGCTCCTTCCAGGACCTTACGCAACGTCCGGACGTGAGGCGGGGCTTCAGTTCTCGCGCGCTTTCGGAGTCCACGCCCCTCTTCTTCCCGCGCGGCGTCCTCAAGATGGCGTCCAACGGCGGGAAAACTCCACGGATGGCGGGAAGAAGGCAGAAGATGGCGCCGGATGGCGGGAAAACTTCGCGGATGGCGGGAAGAAGGTAGAAGATGGCGCCGGATGGCGGGAAACCTCCACGGATGGCGGGAATCTTCACCACTGGTAAGTTTGAACAGTCATTTTCAGGCACGCAGTACCCGGTGGTTGCGGGCACGAGATCCTGCCGACTACGCCAAAAGTTGACGCGCCCCTGGGCCTGTGTCGCGCTGCGTTGCGCACGCGGGAGCTTACCCGGAGCCGGATCTCTTGAGGGTTGTAGTCGCGTGGCGGTGATCCGGTCCGTGCCCAGGGAGTCAGACTAAGTGGCGCTGTATTAGCGGTAGATGTTGGACGACTACGCCACCCGTTGAGTACAGCTAAGGAGCTGCTGCTGCAGGGCAGACCGCTGAGGCCGGTGGTAGGATTGTGCAGCGTGATAGTATAACCCCCAACGGGAGGGGTATGGCCTCAGGGCAGCCGACGTGGATGATGGGGGTAGCAGGAACCACTCGGAGACGGTACGGTGTAGTTCAGGGTCTTTACTGGTGATAAAGATAGACCCTCCCGGAGTACTGGCTAGCGATTGGGGCCTGGTCAGTCCTTGAGCAGATGGGATCTCCCCTGGCCAGGTGGAGTTGTAGGCCTCCCAAACTAACGATACTCTTCCGGCTACCTTGCTAGAGGCGGGTATAAGTAGCCCACGTCCCTGAGTGTACCGTGTGGTGCTCACCCGTATGGCCGGTGACTCGGGGCCTTCTAGTAGCTTCCGCTCCACGACGGCGGTGCTGGTCCCACGCGTGTGACCGTGCCTTCGGGTTTCTGGGCCAGAGGACCTGCAATCCCCTGCCGGTCGGTTTCTGCTGCTGGATAGGAGTTAGTCCCCACAGCCTCGGACTCCGGGTCCGGTGATAACTTCTCAGTCAGGGCGAGCTCTGCAGCTGCCAGCCCCTGACTCCTTGTAGCACTGCTCCCACAGAGCTCCTGATGTTCTTTTCCTATATCTGCTTCTCTGTCTCTACTTCTTCTCTACACCCTAACCCTGCCTCAGCACTAGGTTTATATAGGGGAAGTTCTTCCCCTCCCAGGACTGGGCAGGAGGTGTGGCATGCATAGGATCCCTGACCAAGAGACCTCCCACCTGCTCTCAGACGTAATATCTCTATCACTGTGGCAACCAGACCCCTGGGGTGTCACAAGTGTCTGTCTTTCCTCTGGGACTGTCCTGCCGTCTCTCCCCTGCACCACCATCCATCTACCCCTACACTGCCCTGAGGCCTGCTCCACCTGTGGGGGGCCATTCCATCTCCAGCTGCCCTAACACCTGCCTCAGAGGACTGTTGCAGCACTGGTGATCCTCACCAGACACCACAGGTGGCATCACGACAAATCCCCTACAAATATTCCCCCCTCTTTTTTACTGACCGCCCTGGGTCACGGACCGGGCCCGCCACCGTGATATTCCCTGCAAGCAGCCATAGGCCCGGCTGCCGAGTACCCCACGGCCCAGGGGGCGCATCAAAAGCACTACATTTAAACGGCTGATGCCGTGCTGTATGGACTGGTTATTTTGAGTTTTGTTCTGTTATACCTTTTGTGTATCTAATGTATGGTGGCAGAAGGTGCCAAGCCCCCCGGCTTTGGGCAGAGGGAGGGTATGTAAGGTTGCTGCAGGACAGGTCGTGGATGGGAAGTATGTGTCCCCAAAGTACCAAACTTTGGTGATGTAGGACTGGAAGTAGCAGGCTCCAGCACATATAGTGTAGGGAGTTAATGGGCCTGGATTAAAGGGCCGAGTTTTACAAGCAGCTGAAAGAGCTGTTATGTTTTGTTTTCCTGGTTGGTTTATGGACATTTAATAAACCACCAGTTTGTTTTGAAACCTGCATTCCTGTGTGAACCTGCACCTACCCAAGAGCTGATCTGTCACAACACGTATATGATGCACCACAGACTAAATTCCTAATGATCCGATAAATGGTTGATCTAGGGGCAATCTTACAAGCAGCAATGTCCTTGCCTGCAAAGCAATGATGACTGCACACATTTCCTTGAAGGTAATCAGAAGACAATGATTTGAAGCACCAGCCTGCTCTTGTAATTCAGTAAGCATGACTGAGTGCTATCAGCTGCCTTGTCCTCTTTTACACTTTGTCCTGAGCTAATGAGAAGATCACTGAAATGATGTAAGCAGATCATTTTGTGGTAGGGCAGAAATTCAGTGGAAATGGGGGTTTTGTGGTTAAGTAATTTCGTTGTGACGACATTAATATGCATTTTTTTTAACAATTCATCTGATCATTCTTCATAACAATCTACAGTTAATGCAAATTGACACAATAAAAACTGAAGCAGCCAACTTTCTGAAAGCCTGAATGTGTTTCAGTCTCCAAATTTGCCGACTGTGTATTATTGTGTTACCTCTTTTGTATATTATTGTGTCACCTCTTATCTTGTGTATCTCCTCTCTTTTCAGATTGTTAGCCACATGCTGCCAGGACAGAGCTTGTGGTCACAATCATGAGGCTGGTGATTCTTGATGACTATGCCCTGGCCAGCGAATGGGCAGCAAAATACATAAGTAATTGCATCGCCCGGGTTCAATCCTGGACCCGACAATTACTTCACACTTGGGCTACCCACAGGTAATGTGCCTTTTATCTATCTTTATCCAGTTTTCCACGGGTTGGTTCAAGCGTTTTAGTTGTGGATTGAACTATTTTTGCACATGTGAATTATGAGAAGTCCTCACGAGTAAGTCAGATGTGTACGACAAAGTTTCGTAGAGGAGGGAGACTTCAAGTTCACTGCTGAACATCTGCTCTCCATGTTTCGTTGCAATCTACAAGTGTCTCCGTAAGATTTGGCCGCTCTCTACTGTTATATGCAAGAATGTGCCAATTTTCCAAAGGAACAAGGAGATTGAGTAGTTCAACAGCCTCTTGCCACTGATCGGCAAACAAATTTGGAGAAAATAATTGGACAAAGCCTGAAGGACGCTGTAATGCAGGGCTGTGTTCTGGGGGATCGATGAAGACATAAGAAGCATGATCTGTGCCCAACAGTATGGATGGTAATCCAAAGCCTCCATAACCAAGCTTGGCATGGAAGGCACTCGGGAAATAGGAGTGTGAGTTGGGGGTCTCCCAGTGGTAATACAGTTGGAATCACTGCCTTATTAATACAACGGGGAACTGTTTTATTTCAATTAACAATTTAAAGCGGTTGTCCAAAACAACACTGAGTTAATCCTAAATCTCTACTTAATGTAATAATCTAATTGCTTTTCTAATATACTTTAATTAAAAGTTAATCTAAATTGATCTAACTGGGGTGTGTGTGTGTGTTTGTATGTGTGTGTGTGTGTGTGTATATATTTGTTTTTTTACCAACTTCCTGTTTGATAATATTTAGTTTGAAAATCCCCAGTGCATCCTGGGATATGAAGACGGACGTGATCAGGGAGCAGAGGCTCCGGTCCCTGCTGCTGCCTCTTTTCCCACCCTGAATGAAGTGTCATCAGTGATGCCTGTTTCAGGGGCTGGGCTAGTCCTTGCTACTCTGCGCACGTGTCGGTTGTCAATTCTAACACTCAGTTGCTCAGCAGGATCTTGTCACTGTGCAATATTCTTTTTAATGCGCAGCGTCAGGGATTCCTCAGAGACGGCACCGTGGAGATCACGCAATATCTCACCCTGCCGTCACTGTGTCACAGATTTTGTCCGGAACCGCGAGCATATGATCCAGATTACTCGACAGTTCAGCAGTTTTTGGGGATTATGAATCTGAAGAATGCTACCTCCCGGAAGTTAAAATACAATAAATGAGGGGCCAGGTGAAGAAAGCCATAGCAAATTTCGGTCAGGTCCCTTAGAGGTGCAATGTACCTGTTGGGTACCCTGACATCGTGCTTCCCAGGGGTTCTGTGAGCACAATACCATTCCAGGGTTCTGTGACGTCTCTACTCGATAGCCCTTTTGTTTACCCTGGGAGATGGGGGACTCGGAGTCGGGTCCTGAGATGGAAAGATGGGGTGCAGCCATCCATGGCCTGGACCCGACCCGTGCTCAGGGCCGTCACATTAAAAGGATGGTGTGGGCTTATCCGGGTTGAGTGGCTGATTCCGACTACGCCACCTGTGGCACCTGGTGAATGCCAACAGCGCTGCTGCAGTCCGCTGAGGCCTGGTGTTAGGGAAGCCATGGTTGTTACTACTCCCCACAGGCGGATCAGGGCCTCAGGGCAGGTAGAGACAGGATGGAGGGGGTAGTAGTAGAGGAGTACGAGTGCCGCATCGTGCGGTGTAGCGCAGAATAAACAGTCCGGAGGCCATAGGGGTGAACTTCCAAGGCTTTATTCACATTAGAGATTGCAGAAGGAAGGCGACTCCCTGCTCCCCGTTGAGTCCTGCGGTCACTAGGGACGGGGATCCGACAACCTCCGAGCAAGTCCAGCATTCAATCGGGACCCCGCACCTGAGTGTTCCTGAACTACAGACCGTATCCTCTCCTGTCTGTGTGTATGTAGATAGGCCGGGTCTCCCTCTGAACTCCTGTCAGAACAAGGGCACGGGTGGCAGCTCCGCTCCTTCCGATACCCGATGGGATCCTCTGGGCCTACCGGGCTTTCCCAACCAGGACATGGAGTAGCAAGGTCGGGTGTCGGGGGCCGGTACCCCTCTTGCAGCCGGACTCCCTCTGAATATATCAGGTGGTGAGGACAGGTGGCGTACACTGCTCCGTCTGCATTGTCACCGGGATCCATTTGCTGTGGAGCTACACTCTTAACCTCTGGGCCTTCTAGGTCGTGGTCCTTGACCGGGTTGAGACATTCCTCATCTGCAACCTGCCCCTCGTCCCAAGGCCGGGTACAAGGGCTGTGTCTCCATCCACTGCAGGTCCACACAGGATCCACGTTCAGGGTGGAAGATCACAGTACCTCACAGTAATTAACAGCACAAAGACCAAAACCAAAGATGGCTTTTTATTAAATATGAAATTTAAAGTGTCACTAAATTGTAAGTCCTCCACCCTCACCCACTAACTGGTTCCCCTCACTCTTGGTTCCCCAGTCTTCCCGTAACCAGGAGGGCAGCACCTGGTGCATACTAGCCCCCTCTGGTGGAGAAATGTGGTGTTGGATGCAAAGGTTGGGTCCCGACCATCACGCTGTTCTTACCTCGGAGGAGGAACACTACACTCCATTACAGAAGTGCAGCATCCCTGTGGCGGTCGAAACCTCAGGGGCGCCACATTCCCCCCTGCTGAAACACAGCACATCCACGGGCTGCAATAGAATAACACCTAGGAAATTTTCTTTTTATATAACAAAACCATCTTCCCTTTATGGGAGGCACATCTTCTTAAACGTTGCAAAAATAACAATACCTTATAAAAGTACAAAAATATAAAATTATAATAGTGCTAGCATTTTTCCAGAGACATTTTTGGTAAGACAGACGGGTTAAGGTGAAAAGGCGCAGAGTCAGTTCAGAAGTGCGAGGGACCTGTCCCAAACCCTCAACGTGGGCCCTGGGGTGGCTGTGGGGCATGAAGATCCCGAGTTGGACCTCCCAGAGAGCCACCCTGACAGGTTTTCCTTCTGAGGTCTTGAGGTAGAAGTGTCCACGGTTTTGTATAAAACCAATGTGGAGCACCTAAAAAGATGCAAACTATATACAAGAAAGGAGTCTGTCTGCAGCCAGTCCGCAGGGACACATGTCTCTAGAAACCGGGGTTAGAAGAAAATCAAAATATAAATGTCAACATTTGAACTATAAACAAGTTGCAACAGCCGGGGCTGCCTAAACCTCGGGTTCCCTCCTGGGAAAAGGCTCGTTCCTCCCGATGGAGGCTGACCGGTCCCCTGAGGCTGGGCGCGAGGGGGCGTCGCTCCCGGACACCTTGTGTACATCCAGGGCGTACCCCCCCCTCACCCCTTGGTGGCGAGAGTAAGTTACTACATCGCCCGGGAAGAGGTTCCGGCCAGGGTGTCCCTTCTTCAAACGCGGCTCGACGTCCCGCCGGCTGACAAACACGTTGTCCTCGTACGGGGGCTTCTGATGAACCCCCACCCCGCCTCATGGTGGAAGCGGACGACTTGCCCTTCCACTCGTGGACTGGGACGAGTGGCCTCCTCCTGACGAGCCCGGGATTTAGCAGCTTTGGCCCGTACCTCGAGGCGTTCGCAGCGGAGCTCCCGTTGACGTTGCTCCCGAGTGAGCTGGAGTATCTGCTCCCTGAACCGCTGGCTCCTCCTCTGCACTTCAGCCCGGGTCTCCCGGGGGAAGCCCATCAGATCCCCCCCCTGGTTGTCCCAGGCCCACTCCTCAGCCTCCAGCCAGGTGACTGTTGTTGCGGGTAGCGGTGTCATTAAAGGCTGCTGCGGGTCCTCTGCAAGCGCGGACCAATCCGGCTTGGAGCCGGTGGACACCTCTGCAGCTTCAGGCACTTCGGGTTCGGGAGTAGGGCGGCATCGCAGGTCCCCACCTATAGCTGCCGCTTGTGACTCGCCCCCTGGGCCGTGGGGCACTCGGATCCGGGCAATAGGGAAACGATGGGGGTAGTGGTGGCACCCCGGTTCCGTGGCTCAGGGTGCTCAGACCGGTGGTAGTCTGCTATGCGCTGTTGGTATGTCTGACTATGCCACCCGTGGATTGCGGTCAGTGCGAACCGCCGCTGCCAGGCAGACCGCTGGGGCTGATGATGTATGCAGCTGGGGTAGTGTGACTCTCCACGGGAAGAGTGCGGCCCCAGGGCAGTATAACGGAAGATGGGGGTGATGGTGTAGGGCGTCCCAGTACCGTTAGTGCTGGAGGAGCAAGGAGCACACAGACAACAGGTTGCAGTCCAGGGTCTTTACTAGAACAGGTGAACTGACCCACAAACAGTCCCGGCTAAGAGGGGACCTGGATGTCTGAGAGCAAATGGGAAGTTGGCCCTGGTCAGGGTGAGGGTGTAGGCCTACCGTGCTCTCTGCGCTCCTTCTGGCTATCTCCTCCTTATAGGGTAACAGCCCACGTTCCCGAGCTCACCGTGTCCTCTCGCCCGTATGGTTTGCAACGTGGGTCCCTTTCTACTCTCGACCTGGTACGGCTTTGCTGGTCCCTTCTGCTGTGGCGGAGCCTCCGGGCTTCTTAGGCCAAGGAACATACAGTCCCCTGTGGACTGGTTATCTGCTGCAGGACGTGGAATCCTCACAGCCTCAAACTCCAAAGTCAGGTAAATTTGGTTCTTTGTCTGCCAGGACAGGCGTACTTCACCTCTTGTCCCTGGCTTGTGGCTCTCCTACTGCCACACATCCTCTTAGGCTGCAACACAACTGTTTCTCTCTTCTCTGGGACACCTCTCAGTCCTGAGACAGGTCGTCCAGTTCTCTCTAACCCTGCCCCCAGTTCCAGCTTTTATAGGGGCAGCCTGCTCCCCCTTCTGGCCTGAGACAGGAGGTATTGCATGCTAATGTTCCCCTGACTAGAGAACCTCCCCCTTGCTCTCAGACACAGCTTTATTATATTTGTGGCATCCAGGCCAGGGTGACACATTCCCCCCTAGTAGAATTTAGTACTCCGAGACTAAACAGTAAACAAAGATAATATACATGACTATAAAACATTAGTAGACAAACGACGCACAGGTTGAGTTCTTAAGGTCACAGTGTGGTCTGTGACCGGGTGTCAATATCACCAACACAACGGGGAGCCTTAACCAGGTGGGGGTCTGTCCTAGCCCAAGTCCTTTACAGTCTTGGTTCATTCCTTGGTCAGGCTCCGTACGCAGTCCATGCAAAGTCCCGGTTATTAAAAGTCCATAACCTTTGAGTCCGTACGGTAACTGCAAGAAACTGAAATACACTATTAATAATCATGCAGGTAACTTGCCAAACATTTCAACATATGGCAACAGGGTTATTTACAGTTCTAGTGCATTCTATATTCTCCCGCGAGCGGGTATCTGCCCCTTTGTGCTCCTGGTTGACCTCCTTAACCCACTGTCTGGTGGTGGACCGACTTGGCTTTCCCCACTAGCGTTAGGGGTACAGCTACCAGCTGGGTGTACAGGTAGGGCAGGCAGCTGTCTGCGGGTCCTTTGGCTTACCGCAGGCATGGCAGGCTCACTGTCAGCAGAGGGTTGATTCTCCTGGGCTGCTGGTACCGGCTCTTCTGCCTCTGGAACTGCTTGCTCTTCTTCACCTTCCGGCTCTGGTGTAGGTTGTTGCTGAGCCGGTTGCAGGAAATGCAGGACGGGTATCACTATGGCATCGTTTATTCGAGTCCAGGACTGAGGGAACTCTCCGAGAACGGTGCTGATCATTTCTTCCTTGTCCTCTGTGGGTTCAAGGTCACTTTGATCCTCTTCTGCACTACGGAGTTGCTTGGGGCACCTTTTTAGGTGGTCTCTGGAGACGGTACTAGTGGTTTCTCCTCCATCCTTGGTGATCACGCACACCTTCGGGTTGTCGTGATCAGACTGCAGTACGGTGTAGGGTTCCCTTTCCCACTGGTCGTCCAACTTATGTAGCCTTCTCTTTCGCTTCAGGACCTGCTCACCAGGTTCCAGGGGCCCAGCAGGGGCGTGTTGGTTGAAGAGTTTTTCTTGCCTCTCTCTCACCTGGGCCAGGCTTTCTCCACACTCTCCTGTACCTTCTTGTACTGCAGTTGCCTTTCCGTATCCCAGTCCGCATCCGGGGAGGTGTCCTCAGATGTTAGGACTCCCATCTCCAGGTCTACGGGCAGCTTACCTGGTCTGGCTCGCATCAGGTAAGCCGGGGTGCAGTTTGTAGCATTCACCGGGATATGGTTGTATAAGTCTATTAGATCCAGCAGTTTTTCTGGCCACAGGCTGCGTTCCTCCAGGGGCAACGTCTTCAGGAGATCAATGACTATATTGTTCATTTTCTCACACATCCCGTTGGTTTGTGGGTGGTAAGGCGTTGTCCGAATCTTCTTACAGCCATAGAGGTTGCAGAACTCTTGGAAGATTTCAGCTTCGAACGCTGGACCCTGGTCTGTCAGGACCCATTCCGGATACCCGTGTGGATGGCAGAAGTATTGCTGGAAGGCTCTGGCCTCCGTTTGGGCTGTCAAGTCTTTAACCGGGACCACCACTAGAAAACGGGAATAATGGTCTACGATTGTCAGGGCATAGATGTATCGTGACCGGCTTGGAGCCAATTTGACGTGGTCCAGAGCTACCAGCTCAAGAGGCTGCGTGGTGACGATGGGCCTCAAGGGTGTCTTCTGGCTGGGGCGGTCCTTCCTCCTTAGGTTACAAGGGTCACAGTCCCTTCACCACTTCTCTACATCCCCTCTCATGCCGACCCAAAAGAACCGTCCTCTCAGCAGGAACTCCAGTTTCTTCCAACCGAAGTGCCCCGCTCTGTCATGGTAAGCCCCCAGGACCATAGCTGCATCCCGCCTTGGGACCACGACTTGCCAGTCAGCTCGTGTGTCTGGTGGTTTACAAGCCTTCTGCACAGCTTGCCTTCATAGAGGAACAGCTTGCTCTTCTCTTTCCATAGCTGCTTGGCTTCCTCTGGGACATCCGGATCTAAGCGGGCGTCTTCCCGGGTCAGCAGATCTTTCACCAGGCGGATTGCAGGGTCACTATCTTGGGTCTCTGCCCAGCTGTGGTGAGGTAGGGGATTAATCATAACGGTGGTTAAATCTTCCTCCTTCACACGGTGGGAGTATTGAGCTGCTCCGTACCAGTGAAACGCGGGGAGTTCTACCTCCTCCAGCTCTTCTGGGTCTTCGTCACCTTCGGATAAATGAGGCATTCTTGATAGGGCATCAGCATTGGCATTGGTTTTGCCTGCCCGGTACTTGATCACGAAGTCATAATTGGAGAGACGGGCCATCCACCGCTGTTCCAGGGCACCAAGTCTTGCACTGTCTAGGTGTGTTAACGGGTTGTTGTCCGTGTACACCGTGAACTTTGCGGAGGCCAGGTAATGCTTGAAGCGTTCCGTCACGGCCCACACCACCGCCAAGAATTCTAGCTTGAAGGAGCTGTAATTCTCAGGGTTCCTCTCGGTGGGCCTCAGCTTCCGGCTGGCGTACGTGATCACCCTTTCTCTGCCCTGTTGGTTTTGTGACAGTACGGCTTCCAGTCCCACATTACTGGCGTCTGTGTGGAGAATAAAAGGCTGGCCATAATCAGAGTAGGCCAGGATCTCATCCCCTGTGAGGGCCATCTTCAACTGGCGGAAGGACTCCTCTTCCGGTTTATCCCACTTGAAGGGTGGCTTTTGACTTCTGGACTTAGACTGTCCTATCAAGAGGTCCTGCATAGGAGCTGCCATCTTAGTGAACCCGGGGATGAACCTTCGGTAGTAGCCTACCAACCCGAGGAACTGCCTCACTTCTTTGATGTTTGAGGGGCTTGGCCAGCTCTTGATTGCCGTGACCTTGTCAGGGTCGGGGGCCACTCCTTCCGCGCTTACCACGTGCCCTAGGTACTGGACCTTCGGTTTCAACAGGTGACACTTCGATGGTTTCACCTTCAGGCCATAGCCTGCCACGGCTTCGAACACCTCGGCCAGGTGCTTTAGATGGTCCTCGTAGGTCTTCGAATAGACGATCACATCGTCCAGGTAAAGGAGGACCTTCTCAAAGTTTCGGTGCCCTAGACAGCATTCCATCAGCCGCTGGAAGGTCCCCGGTGCGTTGCAGAGCCCGAAAGGCATACAGTTGAACTCGCTCAGTCCCATCGGGGTGGTGAAGGCGGTCTTCTCCTTGTCAGCCTCTGCCACAGGAACCTGCCAGTACCCGCTAGTAAGGTCCAAAGTAGAAAATAAGTTAGCTGATTTTAGTGCGGCTAAAGACTCCTCTATTCTAGGCAGCGGGTATGTGTCTTTATGGGTGATACGGTTGATTTGCCTATAGTCCACGCACATTCTCATGGTGCCGCCTTTCTTTTGCACCAGAACCAAGGGGGCTGCCCAGGGGCTACAGCTATCTCTAATGACCCCAGCTTCTTTCATTTCTCTTAGCATTCCCTTTGCGTTCTGATAATGTGCAGGGGGTACAGGTCTGTGTCTCTCTTTTATTGGTGGGTGGCTCCCTGTGGGGATGTGGTGTTCTATCCCTTTTATTCTGCCGAAGTCTAGCGGGTGCTTACTAAAGACTCTCTCGTACTCCTGTACCACCCGGTAGACTCCTTGTTTTTGGTGCAGGGGAGTGGAGTCAGCACCCACGTGGAGTTTCTGGCACCAGTCCTCCTTTTGTTTCTGGAAGCCATTACTCTCCGCCTGTGGAGATGGAGGCAAAGGTTCCACGGCCCTGATAGCTTTGTGTTCGACAGCAAACAGTTTGGCAAGTGTAGCGTACCTGGGTAAGTGTACCTCCCTCTCTCCAATGTTGAGAATGCGGACGGGCACCCTCCCATGACGGACATCAACCACCCCCCGGGCTGTCAAAATGGTGGGCCTGCTGTCTGAGTACACGGGTTCTACCATGGCTTGGTAGTCTCTACCTCTCAACCCGATTGCAGTCCGACACCAGATCATCATTTCACTTTTGGGAGGCATGGAAATGGGGAATGGGTCACTCAGTCTTACGCTACCGATCTCACCACCAGACAATTCTACCTGCTGCCGTTTCATCAGGGCTTTTATCTCCTTGTTGAGGACTCTCTGTTGGCTGGAACTAGCATTCACCGCCACCTGTTGTAGAATTACAATTACCTCTGAAAGACAATTTTCAATCACGTTAGTACCCACAGTTATTTTAGGGTGACTTTCACGACGGTCAATGTCCACAATAATTACTCCCTGTGCCGGTAGTTCAACTTTACCAATTTTAATGGTCATCTCCTTGAACCCCATCTGCGGCACGGGCAAGCCATTACTGGCGATGATGCTCAAGTCACTGTCTGGATACGGTGTTATATCAGCATCAGTCCAATACTGCTTAAAAAGTACATAAGGGATAGTAGTTACTTGCGACCCGGTATCCAGCAAGGCGCTCATGGGGATGCCGTCCAGCACCACGGGTAAAACTGGGCGCCCCCCAACGTACTTATTACGCCAATTGTAAGGGCCTGGTGATCTTATGCCTGGGGGTTGGCCCTCTGCCCCAGGTTGGACCCGTTTAAATTACAGTACCTGGAAATGTGTCTGGGCTGGTTGCATCGACGGCAAATGGGCTGTCCATCCTCTGAGTAGCGGTCTGTGGGCCTCCCTCGGAACGACGGGATCCTCCTCTGTCGACGCCACTGGACATCCTCCGGACTTGAAGCCAACTCGATAGGTCTTGACGGGTCCACTTGTAACGCCTGGACGGTCCTGGTCAACGCCGCGACGCTCCTGGTCAGCTCCTGGACTTAGAATCATAGAATCATAGAATGGTAGAGTTGGAAGGGACCTCCTGGGTCATCTGGTCCAACCCCCTGCTCAAAGCAGGATTCACTAGATCATCTCAGACAGATGTCTGTCCAGCCTCTGTTTGAAGACGTCCATTGAAGGGGAACTCACCACCTCTCGTGGCAGCCTGTTCCACTCATTAATCACCCTAACTGTCAAAAAGTTTTTTCTAATATCTAATCTGTGTCTCCTCCCATTTAGTTTCATCCCATTGCTTCTAATCTTTCCTTGTGCAAATGAGAATAAAGATGATCCTTCTACAATGTGACAGCCCTTGACATATTTGTAGACAGTTATTAAGTCTCCTCTCAGTCTTCTTTTATGCAAGCTAAACATTCCCAAATCCTGCAACCGTTCCTCATAGGACATGGTTTGCAGACCAGTCACCATTCTGGTCGCTCTTCTCTGAACTTGCTCCAGTTTGTCTATGTCTTTTTTAAAATGTGGTGCCCAAAACTGTACACAGTATTCCAGATGAGGTCTGACCGAAGAGGAGTAAAGACCGATAATGACTTCACGTGATCTAGACTGTATGCTTCTGTTAATACATCCCAGAATTGTATTTGCCTTTTTTGCTGCTGCATCACACTGTTGACTCATGTTCAGTCTATGATCTATTAGTATACCTAAGTCTTTTTCACATGTACTGTTGCTTAGCTCTATTCCTCCCATTCTGTATATGCTTTTTTCATTTTTATTGCCCAGATGTAGTACTTTGCATTTTTCCCTGTTAAAAACCATTCTGTTGGTTGCTGCCCACTGCTCCAGTTTATTTATATCTTTTTGAATCCTCTCTCTCTCTTCTCTAGTATTAGCTATCCCTCCTTGCTTTGTGTCATCAGCAAATTTAATCAGTTTACCCTCAATTCCTTCATCTAAATCATTGATAAAGATGTTGAACAATACAGGTCCCAGGACGGAACCCTGTTGTACCCCACTTGAGACATTCATCCAGCTGGATGTGAAGCCATTTACAACCACCCTTTGAGTCCGATCACTAAGCCAGTTATGAATCCACCTAACAGTTGCCTGGTCCATTGCATACTTGGTCATTTTTTCAATAATGATGGTGGTGGTGCAGATCTTTCGACGGGGCTTGGTTCAGGGCCTGTGCATCAGCCCCCACGGAGTCCATAGAGGAGGGCGCCGCCTCCTGGTGGTAGGTGAGAGCAGGGCACCGGGGGTTTATAGCGCCACTGGTTGCGGGTTCACGCAGCACCCTTATGGCCCTGTCTTTGAATTGGGAAAAGGTCAGATCAGGGTTCTGAAAGAACATGAGGCGCAGCTGGGTCCTGTGGGCGCTAGACAGCAGACCTTCTATGAACTGTTCTGTTAGTAGCTTATCCGTATCCTGCACGCTGCCAGGATCAGCTTGTTTGATGGCTCTCAAGGCTTCCTGCAAATTTAGGGCATAGTTTCTGATGCTGTCCTGTGCCCGCTGCTTACACCCGTAGAACCGCATTTTAATTTCAGCGGAGGTACGTGTATCAAAGGTACCCCGCAGCCGGGCCAGAATGTCCTTTACAGTTCTTTTCTCCTCAGCGGGCCATGACTTTACCTCCCGCTGGGCTGCGCAGCTTAGCTGCCCTGTCAGTATGCTAATCTTCTGTTCCTCTGTCAGGAGGTAAACTTGGAACAAACTGTACAGCCTTTCCTTAAAGTCAGTTAGGGCATGGGGCGCCCCTGAATACTTAGGCAGCCAGGCCTCTCCAGGGATGTAGGGCAGGGAAAATGGCATCGCCGCTGCTGCAGCTGCGCTGGTGGTAGTGGGCGCCTCCGTGTCCGACATCTTCCTCCCCCCTAATTAAGCGTGGCCTACTTTCCGACGATCCTCTTCTGTAGGCCGCGGCTCCGCTGGTGCTGCTCTGGACGAGGACCTTGCGTCGCGTCCTGGTGACGTCAGCGTCGCTCTCTCTCCCTTCCAGGACCTTGCGCAGAGTCGGTGCGTGGGGCGGAGCTTCGGGTCTCGCACGGTTTGGACGTCCACGCCCCTCTTCTTCCCGCGCGGCGTCCTGAAGATGGCGTCCGATGGCGGGAAAACGGCTGAAGACGGCGGGAACCGACGGAAGATGGCGGGAGATGGCTGAAAATGGCGGGAAACGGCTCCGAATGGCGGGAAACCTTTTCTTCAGGTACGTGTACAGTCTTTTTCAGGCACGCAATACCCGTTTGTGGCGGGTTGGTTACAATCCTGCCGACTACCCCAAAGCTGACTCGCCCCCTGGGCCGTGGGGCACTCGGATCCGGGCAATAGGGAAACGATGGGGGTAGTGGTGGCACCCCGGTTCCGTGGCTCAGGGTGCTCAGACCGGTGGTAGTCTGCTATGCGCTGTTGGTATGTCCGACTACGCCACCCGTAGATTGCGGTCAGTGCGAACCGCCGCTGCCAGGCATACCGCTGGGGCTGATATGTATATAGCTGGGGTAGTGTGACTCTCCACGGGAAGAGTGCGGCCCCAGGGCAGTATAATGGAAGATGGGGGTGATGGTGTAGGGCGTCCCAGTACCGTTAGTGCTGGAGGAGCAAGGAGCACACAGACAACAGGTTGCAGTCCAGGGTCTTTACTAGAACAGGTGAACTGACCCACAAACAGTCCTGGCTAAGAGGGGACCTGGATGTCTGAGAGCAAATGGGAAGTTGGCCCTGGTCAGGGTTAGGGTGTAGGCCTACCGTGCTCTCTGCGCTCCTTCTGGCTATCTCCTCCTTATAGGGTAACAGCCCACGTTCCCGAGCTCACCGTGTCCTCTCGCCCGTATGGTTTGCAACGTGGGTCCCTTTCTACTATCGGCCTGGTACGGCTTTGCTGGTCCCTTCTGCTGTGGCGGGGCCTCCGGGCTTCTTAGGCCAAGGAACATACAGTCCCCTGCGGACTGGTTATCTGCTGCAGGACGTGGAATCCTCACAGCCTCAGACACCAAAGTCAGGTAAATTTGGTTCTTTGTCTGCCAGGACAGGCGTACTTCACCTCTTGTCCCTGGCTTGTGGCTCTCCTACTGCCACATGTCCTCTTATGCTGCAACACAACTGTTTCTCTCTGCTCTGGGACACCTCTCAGTCCTGAGACAGGTCGTCGAGTTCTCTCTAACCCTGCCCCCAGTTCCAGATTTTATAGGGGCAGCCTGCTCCCCCTACTGGCCTGAGACAGGAGGTATTGCATGCTAATGTTCCCCTGACTAGAGAACCTCCTTCTTGCTCTCAGACACAGCTTTATTATATTTGTGGCATCCAGGCCATGGTGACACATTTGCAGCTCCGGAGCCAAGACATGCTCCGAGGTGGCCGCGCCGGGTATGAGATATTCGGCCATGAGGTCCAGGATTGGAAAGGTAGGCTCTGCAGCCGGGGCAGGGGTAGCACACTCACCTGCCGTTGGGCCGCTCACGACCTCTGTCACTGTAGCTTCTTGGGCTTCAACTCCTTGGCGGCAGGCCCGGTTACGTAGCAACATCTCTTCCCGCCACGCAGCCGTCGCCGCCTCTTGGGCCTCTCTCTGTCTCCGCATGAGACCCGGGGCTTCCTGTTGGAGAAATTCCAAATCTCCCTCTGTTCACACTCTGCCGCCTCGTTCCCTGCCGGGTGAAGGGCCTGAACCGGGTTCAGAAGGTTCGGTGGGTTGCGCTCCAGAAGCGTCCATGTCTGCCTCTGAAGAATGCCAACCTCCGACTGCAATGGCCGCACCTTGTTGCTTTTCTTCTTCCTCCTCTTTCGGGGCGGAGCCTGGGCGGCATGCTGACAGGCCCGCCTTCGTTCAGCCCATCCGGTTTGACAGGCATTACCCCGCGGACAGTCTCTGATGGAAGGGGCAGTCCACATTTTTGGCGCCAAGCAGGAGCCCAGCCCATGATGGGAGGCGTTTGAAGACCGTCTTTTCACAGCATTATGGCGCCTGTTCTTCTTTGGCGGGCGCCATTTTAGGTGCGAAACGAAAGTTCAAGGTGTAAGGCACACAGTACCTGGAAGCAATGGGTAATTCCTTCCTTTGCTGCGGGCACGCGATTCTGCCGACTACGCCTGGTTGTGACGTCTCTACTCGATAGCCCTTTTGTTTACCCTGGGAGATGGGGACTCGGAGTCGGGTCCTGAGATGGAGAGATGGGGTGCAGCCGTGGCACAGACCCGACCCGTGCTCAGGGCCGTCACATTAAAAGGATGGTGTGGACTTCTCCGGGTTGAGTGGCTGATTCAGACTACGCCACCTGTGGCACCTGGTGAATGCCACCAGCGCTGCTGCAGTCCGCTGAGGCCTGGTGTTAGGGAAGCCATGGTTGTTACTACTCCCCACAGGCGGATTAGGGCCTCAGGGCAGGTAGAGACAGGATGGAGGGGATAGTAGTAGAGGAGTACTGGTGCCGCGTCGTGCGGTGTAGCGCAGAATAAACAGTCCGGAGGCCATAGGAGTGAACTTCCAAGGCTTTGCTCACATTAGAGATGGCAGAAGGAAGGCGACTCCCTGCTCCCCACGGATTCCTGCGGTCACCAGGGACGGGGATCTGACAACCTCCGAGCAAGTCCAGCATTCAATCGGGACCCCGCACCAGAGTGTTCCTGAACTACAGACCGTATCCTCTCCTGTATGTGTGTGTGTAGATAGGCCGGGTCTCCCTCTGAACTCCTCTCAGAACAAGGGCACGGGTGGCAGCTCCGCTGCTTCTGATACCCGATAAGATCCTCTGGGCCTACCGGGCTTTCCCAACCGGGACATGGAGTAGCAAGGTCGGGTGTCGGGGGCCGGTACCCCTCTTGCAGCCGGACTCCCTCTGAATATATCAGGTGGTGAGGACAGGTGGCGTACACTGCTCCGTCTGCATCCTCCCCGGGATCCATTTGCTGTGGAGCTACACTCTTAAGCTCCGGGCCTTCTTGGTCGTGGTCCTTGACCGGGTTGAGACATTCCTCGTCTGCAACCTGCCCCTCGTCCCAAGGCTGGGGTATGAGGGCTGTGTCTCCTTCCACAGCTGGTCCACACAGGATCCACGTTCAGGGTGGGAGATCACAATACCTCACAGTAATTAACAGCACAAAGACCAAAACCAAAGATGGCTTTTTATTAAATATGAAATTTAAAGTGTCACTAAATTGTAAGTCCTCAACCCTCACCCACTAACTGGTTCCCCTCACTCTTGGTTCCCCAGTCTCCCTGTAACTAGGAGGGCAGCACCTGGTGCATACTAGCCCCCTCTGGTGGAGAAATGTGGTTTTGGATGCAAAGGTTGGGTCCCGACCATCACACTGTTCTTACCTCGGAGGAGGAACACTACACTCCATTACAGAAGTGCAGCATCCCTGTGGCGGTCGAATCCTCAGGGGCGCCACATTCCCCCCTGGTGAAACACAGCACGTCCACGGGCTGCAATAGAATAACACCTAGGAAATTTTCTTTTTATATAACAAAACCATCTTCCCTTTATGGGAGGCACATCTTCTTAAACGTTGCAAAAATAACAATACCTTATAAAAGTACAAAAATATAAATTTATAAAAGTGCTAGCATTTTTCCAGAGACATTTTTGTGCAGACAGACGGGTTAAAGTGCAAAGGCGCAGAGTCAGTTCAGAAGTGCGAGGGACCTGCTCCAAACCCTCAACGTCGGTCCTGGGGTGGCTGCGGGGCATGAAGTTCCCGAGTTGGACCTCCCAGAGAGCCACCCTGACAGGTTTTCCTTCTGAGGTCTTGAGGTAGAAGTGTCCGCGGTTTTGTATAAAACCAATATGGAGCACCTAAAAAGACTAAACTATATACAGGAAAGGAGTCTGTCTGCTGCCAGTCCGCAGGGACACATGTCTCTAGAAACCGGGGTTAGAAGAAAATCAAAATATAAATGTCAACATTTGAACTATAAACAAGTTGCAACAGCCGGGGCTGCCTAAACCTCGGGTTCCCTCCTGGGAAAAGGCTCGTTCCTCCCGACGGAGGCTGACCGGTCCCCTGAGGCTGGGTGCGAGGGGGCGTCGCTCCCGGACACCTTGTGTACATCCAGGGCGTACCACACCCCGCACCCCTTGGTGGCGAGAGTAAGTTACTACATCGCCCGGGAAGAGGTTCCGGCCAGGGTGTCCCTTCTTCAAAGGCGGCTCGACGTCCCGCCGGCTGACAAACACGTCGTCCTCGTACTGGGGACTTCTGATGAACCCCTGTGACGCCCAGCTGTGCTTGGTATCACAACTCCTAGAAGGGTGTATCGATGGATTCCTCCACAAGAGGCCCCCATAACCATTCACACATCTCCACCTTCCACCTCAGACCACCAGAGGGAGCCCGTTAGGGATATAAAAGGGAAGCTGGAGCCAGGCAGCTGAGACTGTTGGTGAGTTCCTGCAGAGTGAGACGCAGAAACAATTCAATCTAAGTCAGAGTCTAGTTCAGTCTGGTTTAGCAGTGAGTCCAGTACAGCCTGAGAGGAGTTACCTCAGAGGACAAAAGCCTGTTCCAGCTCCTGCAATTGCTAGCCTGCAGTGGAGCTTATTCAGATCAAGACTCCATGTAGCTCAGAGAGGTGAGCCTTAGGTGTGCCGGCGCCATAAGATCGGTGAAGCGCGGCAAGCTGCTGTTAGTGTGAGTAGTCTATTGAGGGCCCGAGTAGGCCGAAGGCGAGTAGAGAGTTAGTTCATAGGGGGCAGAGGAGCTTAACTAGCTCACCCCGAAGAAGCAGTTACCGGACACCGGGTCCGAAGCTTACCGGGATCTCCAAGACCCAGTAAGATAAACCGGAATCCCTGGAGAACTACAAGTCCCAGGATCGCTAAAGTGCTGATACGTAACAGAGCCAGGAGACACATAAGCCCCGTAAATCGGGAGCGTGTAATCCAACAGAAGGCCCTACCACAAGTTCAGCCAGCGCAGGACAGAGACAAAGTTAGGCCTAGCTCCAGGCAGGTCAGAAACTTACTACGCAGAATCAAGAAACAGGAGGCCCAAAACCCACTCATTGGGGAGGATCCGGACATACACCCTTCACCCTACAGTGCTCTGGGGAGTGCCTGAATTTCCATCAGTAAAAGGTACTGAAGTGACCATCATGTCTGTCCCTGTTCTTGCTCTGACCCGGCGGGGTCTCTTCGTCCTGCTTTCCCCGTTCATACACTGCCCTGAGGCCTAGCTCCACCTGTGGGGAGCTTTACCATCCAGCTGCCTTATCACCGGCCTCAGTGGACTGCGCAGCGCTGGTGAATATCATCAGGAACCATAGGTGGCGTCACAAACTTTTATAAACTTGATATCTATCAACGCCTTTTTAAAGAGAGACCCCAGAGTATGGGCCCGGGAGCCGACCACCGCGACCTCCTTAAGACTAAAGGCCCGGGTAACCGAGTCATTCCCCATCCCCTGGGCTAGTCATCTCACTTGGCGTCACGAACAGGATTGCGTGCCCGCTGCAGCGACGCCGTGTTTTGCCAGGTTGCCACCGGGTAGTGTGCGCCTTTATTCTGAACTGTGTACGTAAAGTTGTGGTGAAGGTTGCTCCCATTGTTGGGCCGCTGAGTGAGAAGAAGGGCGTAACCGCGGGAAAATAAGGGGCATATCTGCAAAAGAGCGCGAAGTCCCGGCATGCCCCATGCTACAACGTCAGACCAAGAAGCGCCAGGTCCTGTACGGAGCGTCGCTGAACGCTCTGACGTAGAACGCAAGCGCCGCAAGGACCTGAAGATAACCGTCACCTGCGGAGCTGCGGCCTACCGGAAGAAAAACCAGAAGGTAGGTCACGGTTAACTAGGGGGGCACTATGATGTCCGACGAGCAGCAGAACGCCGACCTGCCGGTCAACGTCCCTGAGGTTCAACCCGCGCCCGATGATGAGCAGGCCGAAGCCGCCGCTCCACCAGCAGCGCCTGTAACAGCCGTCATTCCTATGACTTTACCGTACATTCCTGGAGCAAAGTGGCTCCCCCAGTACAGTGGCAAACCAGATACCCTGTCTGGATTCAAACGGAAGATATGTGGTATCTTGGACATGTACTCTATGACCGGGAAACAAAGAGCTGCCGTTGTATTAGGACAACTGACCGGTGCTGTGGAGGGGGAAGTGGAAACATGGTTGGCCGCAGACCAAGAGTCAGTGTCCGCAATATTCCAAAAACTACAGACTGTATTTGTGGACCTTACTGAGGCGGACCTTTGGATGAGGTTCTACAGCTGCTCCCAACAACCAGAGGACAATGTTCGGGACTATGCCTGGCATCTCCAAGGTGCCCTGCGGGCTCTGAACCAGGTTAGTCCAACCAGCGTTGAGAATGAGAACAAAATGCTGAAGGAACAGTTTGTCCGGGGACTGAGGTCTCCAGATGAGAGCAGGACTGTGCATTGGTGGTCCCTGGATCATCCAGATGCCACCTTTGACAATCTCAAGGACATGGCTATAAAAGGACTGCAGCCCCTGGAAACAAATGCCATCCAACGTTACCAGGGTGGGGTTACTCCAGTGCCTGCTGCACCCACCTTATCCCCAGTGGCTGCTGAAGTTAAAGTCCCAGCAACGTCCCCTAAAGAACTGGACAGTCTGCGCTCTGAGGTGCGTCAGTTGAGCAAAACTCTGACCACCGTGCTGAGTGCTCTGCAGCTGCGGACGGAGCCCGAGGAAGGAGGGAAGATCCTGCTAGCCGATAGCCCTGAGGATGACCCCTGGATGCGCAGGAGGAGGAGGCCAACACCGCCCTCGCCGAGGACCAGTGACCAGCGTCGTCCACCGAGGGACCCGACCTGCTACCGCTGCCGCAAGACCGGACACCTCGCCCAGAAGTGTCCTTTAAACGAGAAAACTCTGGGTCCGAGGGCCGACACCCAGGAGTAGACTCACCAGGCCCATCAGACTGGTACAACAGGTTCGTCAGAGGAAGACCTTTCCTGTCCATTGTACTGGACGGGATCCCGACGCATGCCCTGCTGGACACGGGATCTCAGGTAACCATCATGCCTGATGTCTACAAGAGGTAATGGTCCATGGACGACCTACGTCCGCCAGCTCCAGATTTGACTGTATATGCCTCAAATGGACTCCCCCTTAACCTACTCGGGGTTAAGAATGTGACTGTAAAGGTGGGGAGAGTGGAGCTGAAGGACCAGGGACTAATTGTAGCAGAGACCAATCCTGATGACACTAACCCGTACATGGTACTTGGCACTAACATTGTTAGTAACTGTTTGGGAGAGGTTGTGTTCTTACTCTAACAGATAGCTGACATTGCCAAACCAGGACAGAGGAGGGCGCTACAGAAGGAGATCCGAGTCCTGATGTATCAACAGCAAGTAAGGCTAACACACGATGAAATCGGTAACGTGAGGGTAACAGATCCCATACCCATTGTCATCCCCCCAATGAGTGAAATTCTCATCTGGTGTAGAGCTGCCATAGGTCTTAGAGGACAGAGCTACCAGGTGGTAGTAGAACCCTTTTGCTCCGAGCATACACCTACGCTCTTAACCGCCAGGGGAGTGGTAGATGTACGTAATGGGGGAGTGCCCGTCCGTCTTCTCAATTTAGGGGAAGATGAGGTCAGACTGCCACGTTATGCCACTGTTGCCAAATTACATGCTGTCAATAATAACTGCATCCATGAGGCGGAGTCCTTAACCTCACCAGACGAAGTAGAGGATAATGACCCTGCAACCCAGGTGGAGGATTGGTGTCAACAGCTCCATGTTGGGACAGACACCACTCCTGCCCATCAAAAACAGGGTGTACACTGGGTGGTTCAGGAATACTCGCAGGTGTTCAGTAAACATCCACTTGACTTTGGGAGGGTTAAGGGGGTTCAACATCATATCCCCACAGGCAACCATTCCCCAATCAAAGAACGTTATAAGCCTATACCCCCAGCTCACTACCAGAAGGCAAAAGAAATGCTGCATGACATGAGGAAGGCGGGAGTGTTAAAGGATAGTTGTAGTCCCTGGGCGGCTCCCCTAGTGCTGGTTAGGAAAAAGGACGGGAGCATGAGAATGTATGTAGATTACCGTCAAGTAAATCGCATTACACATAAAGATGCATACCCTTTACCACGCATAGAGGTGTCCCTAGCTGCCTTGAAGTCTGCAAATTACTTTTCCACCCTTGACCTCACTAGTGGGTACTGGCAAGTAGCTGTGGCTGAGGAGGATCGGGAGAAGACGGCCTTCACCACCCCGATGGGACTCTGCGAGTTCAACAGCATGCCGTTTGGACTCTGCAATGCCCCCGGAACGTTCCAGAGATTGATGGAGTGCTGCCTGGGACACCGCAACTTTGAGACTGTGTTACTTTACCTGGATGACGTAATTGTGTACTCCAGAACGTACGAGGACCACTTGAAACACCTGGCAGAGGTATTTGAGTCACTGTCCCGGTACGGGATGAAGTTGAAACCCTCAAAGTGCCATCTGCTCAAGAAGAAGGTACAGTACCTGGGACACATTGTCAGTCCGGAAGGTGTAGCACCAGACCCGGAGAAGTCACAGCCATCCAGAAGTGGCCGGAGCCGAAGAACCTAAAGGAGGTGCGTCAGTTCTTGGGACTAGTAGGATACTACCGGAGGTTCGTGAAGGACTACACAAAGAAAGCAGCTCCTCTGCAAGACCTCCTGGTAGGGCAGTCCCCCAAAGGCAAAAACCCTCCATTCCACTGGGGTAAGGAGCAAGCAGAGTCATTTCAGCAGATGAAGGAGATCCTGACAGGTGATGAGATCCTAGCCTACCCTGACTACAGCCAACCGTTCCTGCGGTATACAGATGCCAGCAACGAAGGCTTGGGCGCTGTCCTAAGTCAGAAGCAGAATGGGCAAGAGAAAGTCATCGCATGCGCAAGCAGGAAGCTCCGTCCAACTGAGAGGAACCCAGAGAACTATAGCAGCTTCAAGTTGGAGTTCCTGGCCTTGGTCTGGGCCATCACTGAACGGTTCAAGCACTATCTGGCCTCCAGCAAGTTCACTGCCTTTACTGATAACAACCCCTTGACCCATCTTGAAACAGCTAAGTTGGGGGCACTGGAACAACGATGGATGACTCGGCTGTCAAACTACCAATTTACAATCAAATACCGGGCGGGCCGCAAGAACGCCAACGCCGATGCCCTGTCTAGGATGCCTCACCAGTCAGACACAGAAGAAGAAGTGGATGACC
This sequence comes from Phyllobates terribilis, assembly GCF_046119375.1. Classification (NCBI taxonomy): domain Eukaryota; kingdom Metazoa; phylum Chordata; class Amphibia; order Anura; family Dendrobatidae; genus Phyllobates; species Phyllobates terribilis. The sequence continues at coordinate 262,725 of NW_027363680.1, read as the reverse complement.
TGGAAGAGATTGAGCTACCTGCCTTTCACCGGAATGGGATGATCCATGAGCAGAGAGCCTCGAGGAAGCAGCGTGGAAAGACGTTAAACCCCCTTCCTCACCACAGCTGGAAAGAGACCCAGGACAGCGACCCGGTTGTCAGCCGCATTAAACAGCTGATAACCCAAGAAGGTGCCTCCCTGGAGAAGGAAGCGTCTCTGCAAGCAAAGCAGCTGTGGAACGAGAGAAGCCGGCTGTTTATTTACCGTGAGAAGCTGTGCCGGAGGTACGTCAATCCAAAAACTCATGAGATAGTATGGCAGATAGCAGTCCCTAAGACAGACATCCAGATGGTATTGGAAGCTTACCACGATCAGGCGGGGCACTTTGGCTGGAAAAGGCTAGAGACCCTGTTGAAGTGTCGATTCTACTGGGTAGGAATGCGCAGCTCCATTGAAAGGTGGTGCCGGGACTGTGGACCCTGCGGCCTAAGAAGGAAAGACTTCAGCAACCAGAAGGCACCCCTGCAGCCCATCAAGACGACTCGGCCCCTGGAGATCGTGGCCCTGGACCATGTCAAGCTCTCCCCCAGCCGGTCAGGGTACTCCTATGCTCTGACCATGGTGGATCACTACTCACGTTTCCTGGTGGTCGCCCCCGTCAAAGACCTGACGGCAGAAACAGCAGCAAAAATGTTCCAAGCGTATTTCTGCAGACCCCAAGGCTACCCTGAGCAGGTGCTGACGGACCAGGGCCCGGCCTTTGAGGCTGAGTTGTTCAAGGAGTTCTGCCATCTCTACGGGTGTAGAAAGATAAGAACTACGCCTTACCACCCACAAACAAAGCGTCTCTGCAAAAAGATGAACAACATCATCATCGACCTGCTAAGGACCATACCACTTGAGGAGAGAAACCAGTGGCCAGACCTACTACCAGACCTAGTGGATCTGTACAATCATATACCAGTCAGCTCCACCAATTGCACTCCGGCATATCTCATGCGGGCAAGGCCAGGAAAGCTGCCCATGGATCTGGAGCTTGGTGTTGTTGAACCTGAAGCTGATATGACCACTGAGGACTGGGACACGACCAAACAAGAGCAGTACAGAAGGGCACAAGCCTGGGTCGAGGACAGTCTCACTCAAGCAAGGGACAAACAGGAAGCCAACTACAACAAAAACGTACCCGCAGAACCTTTCACACCAGGTGAAACAGTACTAAAAAGGAAAAGACGCAACCACAAACTGGATGACCAGTGGGAAAAAGACCCCTACACTGTGTTACCGTCAAGATTTGACAACAAAAAGACTTGTATAATCAGTCGAGATGGAGGAAAACATCTACAGTGTCCAGGGACCATCTAAAATTGTGTCCAGATTTACTGAAACCCCAAGAAAAAGTGCCTCTCACAATCCAGGAAGAACCTGAAGAAGCGGTGATACACACTGACCTTGGAGACTTCCCAGCTGATTGGCCTCAGATAGGAGGTGCAGTAATAATTCCAGTACTCCAATTCTATGAACAACCAGAAAACCCTCTACACCAAGTTGTACCTGTAAGTGCTGCAGAAGAGCCAGCTCAAGAAGTATCCCCGGATGAAGGATCCCCGGCAGGAGCAGAGCAAGAGGGCCCAGCCAATGGTAGACTTGCCAGTACAAGAGAGAGGTTAAGGCAGTTTTACAACATGCTTACACGTAGAACTGATAGAATAACTGAGGATACAGACACTGACACTCCACCAACCACAGCATTACGCAGATTAGTACGCAGCACAAGAGGTAAACCTCCTGCTAGGTACACACAGTAGATGATCAAAATTGCTGAAAGTGTAGATAGTTACCCCTGGGGTATTGTGTATTAACTTGAAATGTACTGTATAATTGTGTATTTTCATGCATATGTCCTTATTAATTTGTGCTTAACCTCATTAATTTCCTTTATTCTTGGCATAAAGAACTGTGTGACTGAGGACTGTGTGCAGCCCAAAAACTTTTATTGTATATAATTGCGCTCCCTGGAGTGCCCTTTAGGTGAGCTCAGAAGGAAAACCTGTCTGGAGTGGCTCTCTTGGAGGTCCAACGCGGGATCTTCATGCCCTGCAGCCACCCCAGGGCCTATGTAGAGGGTTTAAGACAGGTCCCTCAAAAACCACCAAGTACTCTACCTTGTGAGATGGACATCCTTTTTGGGAACCTCACCATAGGAGACTCGAATTCTGAGGGCACTCTGCTTTGTTTAATTGTTATGCAATGTTTAAGATTGGTGCCTCCCATAATGGGAAGATTGTTCATGTATTGCTTATGTTTCCTATTGTTATTGTTTTATAAAATGTACTTCATCCTGGGAGTGCTGAGCTTAACTAGGGGGGAATGTGAAGCCCAGCTGTGCTTGGTATCACAACTCCTAGAAGGGTGTATCGATGGATTCCTCACAAGAGGCCCCCATAACCATTCACACATCTCCACCTTCCACCTCAGACCACCAGAGGGAGCCCGTTAGGAATATAAAACGGAAGGTGGAGCCAGGCAGCTGAGGCTGTTGGTGAGTTCCTGCAGAGTGAGACACAGAAACAATTCAGTCTAAGTCAGAGTCTAGTTCAGTCTGGTTTAGCAGTGAGTCCAGTACAGCCTTAGAGGAATTACTTCAGAGAACAAAAGCCTGTTCCAGCTCCTGCAATTGCTAGCTTGCAGTGGAGCTTATCCAGATCAAGACTCCGAGTAGCTCAGAGAGGTGAGCCTTAGGTGTGTCGGCGCCATAAGATCGGTGAAGCGCGGCAAGCTGCCGTTAGTGTGAGTAGCCTATTGAGGGCCCGAGTAGGCCGAAGGCGAGTAGAGAGTTAGTTCATAGGGGGCAGAGGAGCTTAACTAGCTCACCCCGAAGAAGCAATTACCGGACAAGACCCAGTAAGATAAACCGGAATCCCTGGAGAACTACAAGTCCCAGGATCGCTAAAGTGCTGATACGTAACAGAGCCAGGAGACACATAGGCCCCGTAAGTCGGGAGTGTGTAATCCGACAGAAGGCCCTACCACAAGGTCAGCCAGCGCAGGACAGAGACAAAGTTAGGCCTAGCTCCAGGCAGGTCAGAAACTTACTACGCAGAATCAAGAAACAGGAGGCCCAAAACCCGCTCATTGAGGAGGATCCGGACATACACCCTTCACCCTACAGTGCTCTGGGGAGTGCCTGAATTTCCATCAGTAAAAGGTACTGAAGTGACCATTGTGTCTGTCCCTGTTCTTGCTCTGACCCGGCGGGGTCTCTTCGTCCTGCTTTCCCCATTCATACACTGCCCTGAGGACTAGCTCCACCTGTGGGGAGATTTACCATCCAGCTGCCTTATCAACTGCGCAGCGCTGGTGAATATCATCAGAAACCATAGGTGGCGTCACAAACTTTTATAAACTTAATATCTATCAATGCCTTTTTAAAGAGAGACCCCAGAGTATGGGCCCGGGAGCCGACCACCGCGACCTCCTTAAGGCTAAAGGCACGGGTAACGGAGTCATTCCCCATCCCCTGGGCTAGTCACCCCCACCCCGCCTCATGGTGGAAGCGGACGACTTGCCCTTCCACTCGAGGACTGGGACAAGTGGCCTCCTCCTGACGAGCCCGGGATTTAGCAGCTTTGGCCCGTACCTCGAGGCGTTCGCAGCGGAGCTCCCGTTGACGTTGCTCCCGAGCAAGCTGGAGTATCTGCTTGCTGCACCGCTGGCTCCTCCTCTGCGCTTCAGCCCGGGGCTCCCGGGGGAAGCCCATCAGATACCCCCCCTGGTTGTCCCAGGTCCACTCCTCAGCCTCCGGCCAGGTGACTGTTGGTGCGGGTAGCGGTGTCATTAAAGGCTGCTGCGGGTCCTCTGCAAGCGCGGACCAATCCGGGTTGGAGCCGGTGGACATCTCTGCAGCTTCAGGCATTTCCGGATCAGGAGTAGGGCGGCATCGCAGGTCCCCACCTATAGCTGCCGCTTGCAGCTCCGGAGCCAAGACTTGCTCCCAGGTGGCCGCGCCGGGTATGAGATATTCGGCCATGAGGTCCAGGATTGGAACGGTAGGCTCTGCAGCCAGGGCAGGGGTAGCACACTCACCTGCCGCTGGGCCGCTCACGACCTCTGTCACCGTAGCTCCTTGGGCTTCAACTCCTTGGCGGCGGGCCCGGATACGTAGCAACATCTCTTCCCGCCACAGAGCCGTCGCCACCTCTTGGGCCTCTCTTTGTCTCCGCATGAGACCCGGGGCTTCCTGTTGGAGAAATTCCAAATCTCCCGCTGTTCACACTCTGCCGCCTTGCTCCCTGCCGGGTGAAGGGCCTGAACCGGGTTCAGAAGGTTCGGTGGGTTGCGCTCCAGAAGCGTCCATGTCTGACTCTGAAGAATGCCAACCTCCGACTGCAATGGCCGCACCTTGTTGCTTTTCTTCTTCCTCCTCTTTCGGGGCGGTTCCTGGGCAGAATGCTGACAGTTCCGCCTTCGTTCAGCCCATCCGGTTTGACGGGCATTACCCCGCGGACAGTCTCTGATGGAAGGGGCAGTCCACATTTTTGGCGCCAAGCAGGAGCCCAGCCCATGATGGGAGGTGTTTGAAGACCATCTTTTCACAGCATTGTGGCGCCTGTTCTTCTTGGGCGGGCGCCATTTTAGGTGTAAAACGAAAGTTCAAGGTGTAAGGCACACAGTACCCGGAAGCAATGGGTAATTCCTTAATTTGCTGCGGGCACGCGATCCTGCCAACTACGCCTGGTTGTGACGCCTCTACTCGATAGCCCTTTTGTTTACCCTGGGAGATGGGGACTCGGAGTCGGGTCCTGAGATGGAGAGATGGGGTGCAGCCATGGCCCTGACCCGACCCGTGCTCAGGGCCGTCACATTAAAAGGATGGTGTGGGCTTATCCGGGTTGAGTGGCTGATTCCGACTACGCCACCTGTGGCACCTGGTGAATCCCACCAGCGCTGCTGCAGTCCGCTGAGGCCTGGTGTTAGGGAAGCCATGGTTGTTACTACTCCCCACAGGCGGATCAGGGCCTCAGGGCAGGTAGAGACAGGATGGAGGGGGTAGTAGTAGAGGAGTACGGGTGCCGCGTCGTGCGGTGTAACGCAGAATAAACAGTCCGGAGGCCATAGGGGTGAACTTCCAAGGCTTTGCTCACATTAGAGATGGCAGAAGGAAGGCGACTCCCTGCTCCACGCGGAGTCCTGCGGTCACCAGGGACTGGGGTCCGACAACCTCCGAGCAAGTCCAGCATTCAATTGGGACCCCGCACCAGAGTGTTCCTGAACTACAGACCGTATCCTCTCCTGTCTGTGTGTGTAGATAGGCCGGGTCTCCCTCTGAACTCCTCTCAGAACAAGGGCACGGGTGGCAGCTCCGCTCCTTCTGATACTCGATGGGATCCTCTGGGCCTACCGGGCTTTCCCAACCAGGACATGGAGTAGCAAGGTCGGGTGTCGAGGGCCGGTACTCCACTTGCAGCCGGACTCCCTCTGAATATATCAGGTGGTGAGAACAGGTGGCGTTCACTGCTCCGTCTGCATCCTCCCGGGGATCCATTTGCTGTGGAGCTACACTCTTAAGCTCCAGGCCTTCTTGGTCGTGGTCCTTGACCGGGTTGAGACATTCCTCGTCTGCAACCTGCCCCTCGTCCCAAGGCCGGGATATGAGGGCTGTGTCTCCTTCCACTGCAGGTCCACACAGGATCCACGTTCAGGGTGGGAGATCACAATACCTCACAGTAATTAACAGCACAAAGACCAAAACCAAAGATGGCTTTTTATTAAATATGAAATTTAAAGTGTCACTAAATTGTAAGTCCTCCACCCTCACCCACTAACTGGTTCCCCTCACTCCTGGTTCCCCAGTCTCCCTGTAACCTGGAGGGCAGCACCTGGTGCATACTAGCCCCGTCTGGTGGAGAAATGTGGTGTTGGATGCAAAGGTTGGGTCCCGACCATCACGCTGTTCTTACCTCGGAGGAGGAACACTACACTCCATTACAGAAGTGCAGCATCCCTGTGGCAGTCGAACCCTCAGGGGCGCCACAGTTCTACAGTGGGATGTGCTACATAATGAAGTTTCTCTTAAGGGGCACTTGGAAGGGAAGATGTCCTTATCAGCCCGGTCAGTAAAATCTTTATAGTGGTGGCAGGATGAGCCTAACCTATCTCGAGGGGTTCCCTGGGTACTTAGGGTCACTAGAACAATTACCACAGATGCGAGTCCGAGAGGGTGGGGCGCCCGTCTGGGAGATATGGTAGCCCAGGGGACCTGGTCAGATATCGAAAAGGGTCTCTCCTCCAATGCAAAAGAACTTCTGGCGGTAGACAAGGCGGTGAATAATTTCTTACCTTTCCTTCAGGGCCAGAATGTAAAGATCCTCTTGGATAATCTAGTTGCGGTAGCATATGTGAACCACCAGGGGGATACATGGTCAAGATCGCTGATGAGAGTGACAGATCATCTCTTCCAGATTACAGAAAGTCACCTCCTTTCCCTGATGGCCCTCCATATAAGGGAAAAAGAAAACATGAGAGCAGATTTCCTAAGCTGCTATCCTCTGATGCAAGGGGAATGGGAACTAAATCAAGGAATTTTTACCCAAATAGCCGAAGATGGGGGGGGCCTCCGGTCAGGTAGATCCGTTTGCCACAAAACTAAATCGGAAGACAAATATCTTGTGTTCCCTAAATCCCCTAGCTGTGGACGCTCTCCTGATACGTTGGGATTTCAGCCTGGCATATGACTCCTCCCCCCCGGTTGGCTGTTCTTCTCATAGTCATAAGAAAGATCCGGGAGGACAAGGCCAGGGTTCTGCTGATCGCACCGTTTTGGCCCAGGAGGCCCTGGTTCTCATGCCTGAGGAACATGTCCATCTCCGATCCTTGGGTTCTTCCAGAGATTCCATATCTCCTTCTCCGGGGTCTGATATTCCATCCTCAAGCAACTGGCCTCCACTTGACGGTGTGGAACTTGAAAGGACACTGCCAAATCAGAAAGGTTTTTCCCAAGGTCTAGTAACCATCCTGATGCACAGCAGAAAACCTGTTACAACCCAGATTTATGCCACAAGTTGGAGAAAGTTTCTGTCTTTCTCTGGTTCTGGAGTTGATGGGGAGGGGGTGCCAATAGGACAAATCTTTGGAGTTTTTACAAAAAGGTCTTGAACTAGGGTTATCCACCAGCACCCTTAAAGTACAGATTTCTGCCTTGGGTGCCCTATATAGCTGTGATGTAGCTTGTAACTACTGGGTTTCTCGGTTCATTAAGGCAGCTTTTAGATCTAGACTCATTATTAAAAGCAGCTTGGTTCCCTGGGATTTAAATTTGGTTCTAAAGGCCTTGACTAGCTCGCCGTTTGAGCTAATAGTCAGCAACCCTTAACCCCTTAATAACATCTGACGTACTAATACGCGTCTGTGCCCTGGGACTTAAGAGCCAGACCCGTATTAGTACGTCATCGCGATCGCGCCCGCACACAGGCTGTGCGGGCGCGATCGCCGCCGGGTGTCAGCTGATTGTCACAGCTGACACCCGGTACTATGTGCAGGGAGCGGTCCTGCACCTCTCCCAGCACATTAACCCCCGCTATGCTGCGATCGAATTCGATCGAAGTCGATCGCGGCATTGCGGGGGCAAGGGGAGGTGATCGGCGATACTCACCTCCTCTTCCGGCTTCCAGCGCAGTCTGCAAAGGCTTCCCGGGTGTTGCCATGACGACCCGATGTCGTCATGACAACATCCGGGTCACCAGAGAGCAGGAAGATTGCTTGGACATGCGCAGTGCATCTCCAAGCAATCTTCACACTGTGCACTTCTGACAGCCTTCATGGCATAGGGATGGCGCTCCATTCCTGTGCCATGCAGGCGATCAGAAAAAAAAAAGTGAAAGTCCCAGAGTGGGACAAAGTAATAAAGTGTATAAACTGTGTGAAAGTGGAAAAAAAAAAAAAAAAAAAATGTGCAAAAATATTATAAAAAAATAAAAAAAATAATACACCAAAAATAAAAATATAATGTACCCATCAATAAATATTATTATAAAAAAAATAAAAAAAAAACAATAAAAGTACACATATTTGGTATCGCCGCGTCCGGAACAACCTGACCTATAAAACTGTCCCACTAGTTAACCCCTTCAGTGAACACGGTAAAAAAAAAAAAAAAAAAAACCAAGCAAAAAACAATGCTTTATCACCATACCGCCAAACAAAAAGTGGAATAACACGTGATCAAAAAGACGCATATAAATAAAAATGATACCGCTGAAAACGTCATCTCGTCCCGCAAAAAATAAGCTGCCATATAGCTCCATCAGCCGAAAAATAAAAAAGTTATAGCTCTCAGAATAAAGCGATACTAAAAAATATTTTTTTCTATAAAATAGCTTTTATTGTGTATAAGCGCCAAAACATAGAAAAATGATACAAATGTGGTACCGCTGTAAACGTACTGACCCGAAGAGTAAAGCTGCCTCATCAATTTTACCACACGCGGAACAGAATTAAAAAAAAAAAAAAAAAACAATTCCTGAATTGTTGGTTTTTGTTTATTCTGCCTCCCAAAAATCGGAATAGAAAGCGATCAAAAAATGTCACGTGCCTGAAAATGGCACCAATAACAACGTCAAGTCATCCCGCAAAAAACGAGCCGTCACATGACTGTCTGCCAAAATCTGGAAAAATTATAGCTCTCAAAATATGGCGATGCAAAAACTAGATTTTACAAAAAATGCGTCTTTTAGTGTGTGACAGCTGTCAGTCATAAAAACCCCATATGATTCTGGCATTGCTGTAATCACACCGACCCGAAGAATAAAGTCGTCTAATCACTTATACCGCACAAGGAACGGCGTCAAAAATAAACTCTTGAGTTAGGATTGGGCTAGGGTTAGGGCTGGGTTTGGGGCTAGGGTTGTGCTGGGGCTAGGGTTGTGCTGGGGCTAGGGTTGTGCTGGGGCTAGGGTTGTGCTGGGGCTAGGGTTGTGCTGGGGCTAGGGTTGTGCTAGGGTTAGGGCTGGGGTTGGGATTTTTTTCAAAAGTAAGAAAAAAAGATGACGATATGGCGACTAGTGTTGAGAGCAAGTGCTCGCTACTTGAGTTTGCATCGGGTGCTCTGGTATGCATTTAGTATCGTGGGTATGTGAGTGACATGCTCGAGTCTCTGCCCCATATGCTTCGCGGCCAAAAAACTTTACGGGGATTGCCTGCCATGCACGAGCGATCCCCGCATGTTTTTTTTTGGGTGTCTAATAACCGTGAAACATGCGGAGCAGGGACTCGAGCATGTCACTCGAGCACACGCTGTACATGGTGCATACCTGAGTACCCGATGCAAACTCAAGTAGCGAGCACTTGCGCTCAAGAATAATGAAAACTTATTCAATATGATGACCTAATGTAAACAAATAATGTGCCGTACCTCTGGGTTCAAAATGTTCACTATACACCTTAATAAAATCTTTGAGGGGTATAGTTTCCAAAATGGGGACACTTGTGGGGGAGCTCCACTGTTTAGGCACATCACGGGCTCTCCAAACGCGACATGGTGTCCGCTAACAAATTGAATGGAAAATCGGCTCAAATTGTTAGCGGACGCCATGTTGCGTTTGGAGAGCCCCTGTGTGTCCAAACATTGGAGCTCCCCCACAAGTGACCCCATTTTGGAAACTAGACCCCCCAAGGCACCTATCTAGATGCATAGTGAGCACTTAGAACCCCCAGGTGCTTCACAAATTGATTCGTAAAAATGAAAAAGTGAAAAAAAAAACACTTTTTCATTTTTATGAATCAATTTGTGAAGCACCTGGGGTTCCAAGTGCTCACTATGAATCTAGATAGGTGCCTTGGGGGGTCTAGTTTCCAAAATGGGGTCACTTGTGGGGGGCTCCAATGTTTGGGCACACAGGGACTCTCTAAATGCAACATGGTATCCGCTAACAAATTGAATGGAAAATCGGCTCAAATTGTTAGCGGACACCACATTGCGTTTGGAGAGCCCCTCTGTGCCCAAACTTTGGAGCTCCCCCACAAGTGACCCCATTTTGGAAACTAGACCCCCCAAGGCACCTTTCTAGATGCATAGTGAGCACTTGGAACCCCCAGGTGCTTCACAAATTGATTCGTAAAAATGAAAAAGTGAAAAAAAAAACACTTTTTCATTTTTATGAATCAATTTGTGAAGCACCTGGGGTTCCAAGTGCTCACTATGAATCTAGATAGGTGCCTTGGGGGGTCTAGTTTCCAAAATGGGGTCACTTGTGGGGGAGCTCCAATGTTTGGGCACACAGGGACTCTCCAAATGCAACATGATATCCGCTAACAAATTGTCGGCTCAAATTGTTAGCGGATATCATGTTGCATTTGGAGAGTCCCTGTGTGCCCAAACATTGGAGCTCCTCCACAAGTGACCCCATTTTGGAAACTAGACCCCCCAAGGCACCTATCTAGATGCATAGTGAGCACTTGGAACCCCTAGGTGCTTCACAAATTAATTCGTAAAAATGAAAAAGTGTTTTTTTTTTCACTTTTTCATTATTACGAATCAATTTGTGAAGCACCTGGGGGTTCCAAGTGCTCACTATGCATCTAGAAAGGTGCCTTGGGGGGTCTAGTTTCCAAAATGGGGTCACTTGTGGGGGAGCTCCAAAGTTTGGGCACAGAGGGGCTCTCCAAACGCAATGTGGCGTCCGCTAACAATTTGAGCCGATTTTCCATTCAATTTGTTAGCGGATACCATGTTGCATTTAGAGAGTCCCTGTGTGCCCAAACATTGGAGCTCCCCCACAAGTGACCCCATTTTGGAAACTAGACCCCCCAAGGCACCTATCTAGATGCATAGTGAGCACTTGGAACCCCTAGGTGCTTCACAAATTGATTCGTAAAAATGAAAAAGTGTTTTTTTTTTCACTTTTTCATTATTACGAATCAATTTGTGAAGCACCTGGGGGTTCCAAGTGCTCACTATGCATCTAGAAAGGTGCCTTGGGGGGTCTAGTTTCCAAAATGGGGTCACTTGTGGGGGAGCTCCAAAGTTTGGGCACAGAGGGGCTCTCCAAACGCAATGTGGCGTCCGCTAACAATTTGAGCCGATTTTCCATTCAATTTGTTAGCGGATACCATGTTGCATTTAGAGAGTCCCTGTGTGCCCAAACATTGGAGCTCCCCCACAAGTGACCCCATTTTGGAAACTAGACCCCCCAAGGCACCTATCTAGATGCATAGTGAGCACTTGGAACCCCTAGGTGCTTCACAAATTGATTCGTAAAAATGAAAAAGTGTTTTTTTTTTCACTTTTTCATTATTACGAATCAATTTGTGAAGCACCTGGGGGTTCCAAGTGCTCACTATGCATCTAGAAAGGTGCCTTGGGGGGTCTAGTTTCCAAAATGGGGTCACTTGTGGGGGAGCTCCAAAGTTTGGGCACAGAGAAGCTCTCCAAACGCAACGTGGTGTCCGCTAACAATTTGAGCCAATTTTCCATTCAATTTGTTAGCGGATACCATGTTGCATTTAGAGAGTCCCTGTGTGCCCAAACATTGGAGCTCTCCCACAAGTGACCCCATTTTGGAAACTAGACCCCCCAAGGCACCTATCTAGATGCATAGTGAGCACTTGGAACCCTCAGGTGCTTCACAAATTGATTCATACAAATGAAAAAGTGTTTTTTTTTTCACTTTTTCATTGTTACGAATCAATTTGTGAAGCACCTGGGGGTTCCAAGTGCTCACTATGCATCTAGAAAGGTGCCTTGGGGGGTCTAGTTTCCAAAATGGGGTCACTTGTGGGGGAGCTCCAATGTTTGGGCACACAGGGACTCTCTAAATGCAACATGGTGTCCTCTAACAAATTTAACGGAAAATCGGCTCAAATTGTTAGCGACACCATGTTGCGTTTGGAGAGCCGCTGTGTGCCCAAACATTGGAGCTCCCCCACAAGTGACCCCATTTTGGAAACTAGACCCCCCAAGGCACCTATCTAGATGCATTGTGAGCACTTGGAACACTCAGGTGCTTCACAAATTGATTCATAAAAATGAAACAGTGTTTTTTTTTTTCACTTTTTCATTGTTACGAATCAATTTGTGAAGCACCTGGGGGTTCCAAGTGCTCACTATGCATCTAGAAAGGTGCCTTGGGGGGTCTAGTTTCCAAAATGGGGTCACTTGTGGGGGAGCTCCAAAGTTTGGGCACACATGGGCTCTCCAAACACAACATGGCGTCCGCTAATTATTCAAGCAAATTTTACAATCAAAAAGTCAAATAGCGCTCCTTCCCTTCCGAGCCCTGCCGTGCGCCCAAACAGTATTTTTTCCCCAAATATTGGGTATCTGCGTGCCCAGGGGAAATTGCACAACAAATTTTGGGGTCCATTTTTTCTTGTTACCCCTGTGAAAATAAAAAAAATTGGGTCTAAATTAACATTTTTGTGAAAAAAGTTAAATGTTCATTTTTTTCTTCCACATTCAAAAAATTCCTGTGAAGCACCTGAAGGGTTAATAAAGTTCTTGAATGTGGATTTGAGCACCTTGAGGGGTGCAGTTTTTAGAATGGTGTCACTTTTGGGTATTTTCTGTCATAAAGACCTCTCAAAGTGACTTCAAATGTGATGTGGTCCCTAAAAAAATGGTTTTGTAAATTTTGTTGGAAAAATGAGAAATCGCTGGTCAACTTTTAACCCTTATAGCTCCCTAACAAAAAAAAATTTTGGTTCCAAAATTGTGCTGATGTAAAGTAGACATGTGGGAAATGTTATTTATTAACTCTTTTGTGTGACATATCGCTCTGATTTCAGGGCTTAAAAATTCAAATTTTGAAAATTGCAAAATTTTCAAAATTTTCGCCAAATTTCCGTTTTTTTCACAAATAAACGCAAGTGATATCGAAGAAATTTTTCCACAATCATGAAGTACAATATGTCACGAAAAAACAATCTCAGAATCAGGGGGATCCGTTGAAGCGTTCGAGAGTAATTACCTCATAAAGTGACAGTGGTCAGAATTGTAAAAATTGGCCCGGTCATTAACGTGCAAACCACCCGCGGGGCTTAAGGGGTTAAATCCCTCTCTCTTAAGACCGCTTTAATATCTTTAACCTCGGCCAGGAGCATTAGTGACATCCAGGCCCTGTCTATGGCCTCGCCGTTTACTCAAATTCTGGATGATAGGCAGGATCTGGTTTAAAAATCACTCTCTCTCCCTAAGGTAGCTACTCGTTTCCACAGACTTCAGAAAGTCCTCCTACCCTCCTTTTGTCCACATCCTAGTAACCAGAAAGAGGTAGAGTTACATACGTTAGAAGTGAGGAGATGTCTGGTTAGGTACCATTCAGTTACCAAAAGCTTTAGGAAAGATAAGTCGTTGTTTATATCCTACCAAGGGGCTAGGAACGGTCTAAGGTCATGAAGTCCACCATAGCTAGATGGAATTGGGAGGCCATTTCTCTATCATATACAGTATAGACCAAAAGTTTGGACACACCGCATTTAAAGATTTTTCTGTATTTTCTTGACTATGGAAATTGTACATTCACACTGAAGGCATCAAAACTATGAATTAACACATGTGGAATTATATACTTAACAAAAAAGTGTGAAACAACTTAAAATATGTCTTATATTCTAGGTTCTTCAAAGTAGCCACCTTTTGCTTTAATGATTGCTTTGCACACTCTTGGCATTCTCTTGATGAGCTTCAAGAGGTAGTCACCGGAAATGGTCTTCCAACAATCTTGAAGGAGTTCCCAGAGATGCTTAGCACTTGTTGGCCCTTTTGCCTTCACTCTGCGGTCCAGCTCACCCCAAACCATCTCGATTGGGTTCAGGTCTGGTGACTGTGGAGGCCAGGTTATCTGGCGTAGTCCCCCATCACTCTCCTTCTTGGTCAAATAGCCCTTACACAGCCTGGAGGTGTGTTTGGGGTCATTGTCCTGTTGAAAAATAAATGATGGTCCAACTAAACGCAAAGCGGATGGAATAGCATGCTGCTGCAAGATGCTGTGGTAGCCATGCTGGTTCAGCATGCCTTCAATTTTGAATAAATCCCCAACAGTGTCACCAGCAAAGCACCCCCACACCATCACACCTCCTCCTCCATGCTTCACGGTGGGAACCAGGCATGTAGAGTCCATCCGTTCACCTTTTCTGCGTCGCACAAAGACACGGTGGTTGGAACCAAAGATCTCAAATTTGGACTCATCAGACCAAAGCACAGATTTCCACTGGTCTAATGTCCGTTCCTTGTGTTCTTTACCCCAAACAAGTCTCTTCTGCTTGTTGCCTGTCCTTAGCAGTGGTTTCCTAGCAGCTATTTTACCATGAAGGCCTGCTGTACAAAGTCTCCTCTTAACAGTTGTTGAAGAGATGTGTCTGCTGCTAGAACTCTGTGTGGCATTGACCTGGTCTCTAATCTGAGCTGCTGTTAAACTGTGATTTCTGAGGCTGGTGACTCGGATAAACTTATCCTCAGAAGCAGAGGTGACTCTTGGTCTTCCTTTCCTGGGGCGGTCCTGATGTGAGCCAGTTTCTTTGTAGTGCTTGATGGTTTTTGCAACTGCACTTGGGGACACTTTCAAAGTTTTCCCAATTTTTCAGACTGACTGACCTTCATTTCTTAAAGTAATGATGGCCACTCGTTTTTCTTTACTTAGCTGCTTTTTTCTTGCCATAATACAAATTCTAACAGTCTGTTCAGTAGGACTATCAGCTGTGTATCCACCAGACTTCTGCACAACACAACTGATGGTCCCAACCCCATTTATAAGGCAAGAAATCCCACTTATTAAACCTGACAAGGCATACCTGTGAAGTGAAAACCATTTCCAGTGACTATCTCTTGAAGCTCATCAAGAGAATGCCAAGTGTGTGCAAAGCAGTCATCAAAGCAAAAGGTGGCTACTTTGAAGAACCTAGAATATAAGACATATTTTCAGCTGTTTCACACTTTTTTGTTAAGTATATAATTCCACATGTGTTAATTCATAGTTTTGATGCCTTCAGTGTGAATGTACAATTTTCATAGTCATGAAAATACAGAAAAATCTTTAAATGAGAAGGTGTGTCCAAACTTTTGGTCTGTACATCTAGCGGCAAGGAAGGGCCAGAAGGGCTGAAGGCTCATTCCACCCGGGCTGTGGCGTCCTCCTGGGCTGAGAAGACAGGTGTCTCGATAGAAGACATATGTAAGGCTGCTACCTGGTCCTGTCCCTCTACATTCCATAGACACGATAGGTTAGATATAGGTGTATCGGCTGACCTCACCTTTGGGAGAAGAGTGTTCCAGGCTGTGGTCCTTCAATAGATTACTTCATCTCTGTAATTCTCTCATGGTGCTGTCATGGTCGACCGATAAAATCTTAAATTACATACCGGTAATGGGATTTTTCGGAGACCATGACAGCACCCTTATATTCCCTCCTTTCACGTTTGTGGGAACACTCCGGTTTTATTAATTATAATCTCACACTCAGTAGGTTTCGTCTGGTATGGCAATTTTGTGATTGTTTGCTGTGTTTATTAACCTGGCGGTCCTCTCAATGCTCTGTAATCCAAACTGAGGCGGGAGAGAGGTGGCACCCTTTTAAGCCTGTATGTTTCCTCTCCTTGGTGGGCGGATCCCCTCTCTCGTGGTGCTGTCATGGTCTCTGAAAAATCCCGTTACCAGTAAGTAACTTACGACTATTCATTTGATGGAGCAATCAAAAAGTTGTATCCCAAATGGTATTAAAAACGGTCTTAGAAAATTGGAACACAAGCCAAACAATTTGTTTGCAAAGTTTAGAATTTTTTAAAAGCAGTAAAATGTTTTTGTTTTCTTCTGCACCATTTCACTTTATTTGGAATTCATTGCCCTTTTTTTTCTATATGTTGCACAGTAAAGTGAATGGCGTCTTTCAAAAATACTGTAATTTTGTCCCACAAAGTACACCTCAACCCTGCTGTATTGAATAGTGTCTGTGTTATTCACTACGTAATATGTGTTTTTTTTATTGTATACTAATGTATAGTGACTAGTGATGATCGAGCGTGTTCTATGAACCCATTCAGCGAGCACGCTAACAGCCGTGACACTTGCAGGCACGGCGACCTTAAAAGAAATGCCGAGCATGCCAAAATACTCGGCGAGCACCCGAGCGTGCTTGCCGAAGGAGTTGATAGAACACGCTCGATCATCACTAATAGTGACCAGATGCCTCTAAGGAATCTTTTTTGGCCTCTGTTTTACTGGTGCTTGAAGTGCAATTTTTTGTAGCTCTAATGATTAAGTAATATGCAACTATGTGAACTGCAATTGCCAATTAACAATTTAAGGGAATCCATCAGATATACCCCTCCCTTCAATTCCCATTCATGACCATGCAGGATTTGGAAAGATAAATCCATAGACACCTCTATATCTTTTATCTGTTGCTGCATTTCTGAGTGCTCTGGGTGTAACGGAGCACTAACCAAGCCTCAGCCTTCCAAGGTTGCTTCCCTGCCCAGCACCAGCCTCTTTATCTTGATTGATAGCTCACTGTCAGTTTTTTGGGACATCAGGCACCAAACAAGGAAAATCAGTGAGCTAGACACTAGCACTGGGAACTTTCCCTCCGTACACGCAAAACATAAACCAAAAAAAAAGCAATTTGGCACGTTACTTAATTTATGTAGATTTATAGAATGAAATGTTGGATTTCGTACGAGCTCGATCCTTGTTTTTCACAGAACTCATATCTATTATAGTCTAGGGCTGTTCACATATTTCTGTGGACCGCGTATTTTTCACCGAAACAGTTTGACCTGTCGGATTTTGATCCAAATCAAAGTTTAGAGCTTCTCGGATGCAAAACAAAGCTGATGAAAGTCTGAATGAGGCCTTACTCTATTATTTATTTTTTAAGCAGCGTTCATTTCAGGCTGCTGTACACATGAAGAGGGTTTACACACCTAAAATACATATATAAAACAAAGAAATAAGCTACCTTTGACAGACTAGTATGGAGGGAGACACTGCCACTACGAGCTAACAGTGTGGATTCTGGTGTCTCGCTCCTTCCCTCAGGGTGTATTCCAAAAGCCTCCTCCAATAAGCAAGTTCTGGACAAGCTGCAGGTGGAGAGAGAGCGCGGGATTACGGTGAAGGCCCTGACTGCGTCTCTGTTTTACACTTACGAGGGAAAGAAGTATCTCCTGAACCTGATCAACACTCCGGTGAATGTGACGTTTCTTCTTGATTTGTTTCTCTGTGGTCTTGTTGCGGATGTTCAACAGGTCACGGCAGTCTCGTGACCTGTCCAATGACTAAATGACGTCATGGAAGATCCTTTCACTCCACCGCGAGCCATACAAGAGACCAGACGCAGTGGAGAAAAGACCGGGGGCCATCAGAAGGTAAGTATAATGTTATTTTCTCCAATCCCCTCCATGACAGCACACCTGGAGGTAGCCTCCCCATCCTAATTAGGGACAGGAAAACAAGAGGTTAAATAGCCCCTTCCCGCTACAATCCCCAGTGTTTTCCTGTCCCTATGGGATGAAGAGGTTACCTGGGGTGCCTGCGGCCGGCAAGCAGGGCCCTATTAAATTTACCTGCCGGGCTGCAGGGAGCGATCGCCTCCGACCTTCCTTCCTTTGCAGCTCCCGTGTCTCCTTGAGAGCGGGACCCCCCACACACACACTCGCCTGCGTGTAAAGCCGAGTAGGGTTTTGGGGGCTGGGGGCCTCCTGTAGCTCCCCGGCCGGAGTCTCCTCTGTCCTCCATGGCGGCGTGCCGGAAGTCAGGCTTTTGGCCAGCGGGACGTCACTTCTGGTGCGTTCCACTGTGGAACGCATGGGGCCGCGGCGGGAAATTCAAAAGGAGAATCCGCGGTTTGCCCTGAAAATGAGGATCCTTCACCAGATAGGTGAAAATTTGGCACTGGATCTCGGTCTCCCCTATAAAAGACCCAGATGAGAAGACTCCATTAAGGTAGGACAGAATACTCTGCTACTATGGAGGGTGCTGTTCCAAAGCCTGCGTCTGCAGAGCCCAGCGCTAACCCGGCCCCAGTAAGTACTAGGTCCTAGGTTATTCCCCACACTCTTTTGAGCAGGATCCTAAATATATTTTAAATCTCCCCTTTTTTTATTTTTAATTTAGGGAGACAAGGATCCGGCACCGACAGTGGGAGAAAGCACTACAGTTCGCAAATGTGCCATCTGTATTAAAAAGCTGGCTTCAGGGCATAAGAAACCCCTATGCTGGAAATGCACTGACAACATTGTGAAGGAAGAACAGCCTTCCCTTATGGAAGAAGTCAGGGGAATGGTTCGGCAGGAAATACAATCTTCCCTAGCCTCCTTCTCACAAGCCAGAGCTGAAGGTCCATCTCCCCCCAAAAGGAGAAAATATACGGTTAGGGAGACCTCTGATTCAGAATTAGGGTCTATGGAGGAACCGGAAGAAGGGGTCCTAAGTGAAGATCATGAGGAAGATAGGAAATATTACTTTTCGTCTGAGAATATGGAGGAATTGTTGTCGCAGGTGAGAGACACGATGCAGGTGGAAGAGGAGAAGGAAACCCGTACAGTTCAGGATGAAATGTTTGGCGGTCTGAAATCCAAGAAGAAGGTAGTGTTCCCTGTGCATGACAACATTTGGAGTCTTATTTTGGATGAATGGGAGTCACCTGAGAAAAGGCTTAGTATGGCAGGAGAAATGAAGGATAGATTCCCTCTAGATGAAAAGGCGGCTAAGCTATGGATGGAAGTCCCGAAGGTTGATGTACAGGTGGCAAGGGTTGCGAAGAAAACAACCCTTCCCTTTGAAGACTCGTCACAGCTCAAAAATCCTATGGATAGGAAGATGGACAGCCTTCTAAGGAAGGCATGGGAAACATCGGCGGCTTCACTGAAGACTAATATCGCTTCAACTTGTGTAGCTCGTTCCATGTTCCTCTGGCTCCAACAACTAGAGGAACATCTCTGGAAAGGTACCACTCAAGAGGACCTCCTAGCATCTCTTCCTTTTCTGCAGAAGGCCACTGGATTCCTAGCGGATGCCTTGGCGGAGTCGGTCAAGATTGCGGCAAGATCGGCAGCATTATCAAATTCTATGAGAAGAGCTCTGTGGTTGAAGATGTGGAGTGGGGACAACGCATCAAAATCTAAGCTTTGTTCCATTCCATTTAAAGGAGAGTATATGTTTGGGGCGGTGCTAGACGAGTTGTTGGAGAAAGCATCCGACAAGAAGAAGTCTCTGCCAGAGCCAAAGAATCCAAAAAGTTTCAGAAAGAGACCATTTCTTCTCCCTTAACAACAACAGCAGCAAGCATTTCAGTACAGAGGCAAGGGTAAAACTGGTCGCTGGAGTTACACAAAAGGGGGAAGAGGTAGGAATATCTTTCAAGGTTCTAGGCAGGACAGACAATGACGCCAAGAAGGTAGGAGGCAGAATTGCGAGCTTCCTTCCTCAATGGCAGCTTATTGATTGGAAAAGGATTTGTCGTGGCAACAGTAGACCAGCCAGAGGCTTACTACCACGTGCCAATTCATCCGGATTACAGAAAATTTCTCAGATTTGCTGTAACTCAGAACCGAGAGGTACTTCATTTTCAATTCAATGTACTCCCCTTCGGCATTTCGTCAGCACCCCGCCTGTTTAAAAAGATCATGGCAGAGGTAGTAGGTTTATCTAAGGAAACTGAATATCTGCATCGTCCCATATTTAGACAATTTTTTGGTGATGGTTCCCTCGGTTTCAAGTTTGGAAAGAGACCTCCAGATGACCCTCCAGATCCTGGAATCCTTGGGATGGTTGATAAACTACCAAATGTCAGATCTGATTCCCTCCACCAGGAAGACCTCCTTGGGAATTCTCCTGGATTCTCAGCAACAAGCCTCTTTTCTGCCAAAAGAGAAGCAGATTCAGTTGAGGTCGAAAGTTTATGCACTAAAGAACCAGAGAGGAGTGTCATTAAGATTCGCCATGTCCGTCCTCGGGTCCATGACCTCATTTATTTAGGCGGTACCTTGGGCTCAAGCGCATTCAAGGGTCCTTCAAAACTACATCCTTTCCTGTTGGGACAGATCTCCAAGTTCCCTCTCCAACAGAATTCATCTGCCAGAGAAGGTGAGAGCATCTTTAAATTGGTGGCTCTGTCCAGGAAATCTGGAGAAAAGTTCAGCATGGATTCAACTTCCCTTGTTATCCGTCAAAACAGACGCAAGCAAAAGAGGATGGGGAGCAGTAGTCTCCCACGTGGCCTTCCAAGGGGTCTGGTCGCAAGAAATAGCAGAGCAGTACTCAAACTTAAGAGAAATGAAAGTGGTGGAAGAAACCCTATGGGCAGCCACTACTGTGCTTCAGGGGTCGAATGTCAGAGTCTACTCGGACAATATGACAACTATAGCCCACTTGAGACATCAGGGAAGTACAAGAAACAGGAAGTTACAGATGATCTCCGAAAGGATCTTCCACTGGGCGGAGCATAATCTACTATCCTTATCGGCTCTGCATCTGAGGGGCTCCGACAACTATCATGCAGATCTTCTGAGCAGAAAATACATTCATCCAGGGGAGTGGAGCATGAACTCGAAGATATTTCAGATGATTGTTCAAAAGTGGGAATACCCAGATGTGGACCTGTTTGCGAACCAGGAAAACGCAAAAGTAAGAGCCTTTTTCTCTTTGAAACCCGAGGATTCAGCAACAGGGATAGATGCATTCGCTCACCCTTGGAAAGTTGAGCTCGCTAATGCTTTTCCCCTGATTCTGTTAATACCAAGGACTTTACAAAAAATCAGGTCGGAAGGGCTCAAGACTATCCTAATAGCTCCAATGTGGCCAAAAAGAGCATGGTTCGGAACATTGAGCAGTCTAAGAATGGATGATCCATTGATGCTTCCTCGAATCCACGATCTGCTGCATTAGGGCCAGATTTTCCATCCGGCCCCTCAGAATTTGGCTCTAGCAGCTTGGCTTCTGAGACCGCCCTCTGAAAAGCCAGAGGCTTCTCAGTACAGGTGATCCAAATGTGGCGCCCTGCTGTGCATTGGTGCCACAGAACCCAGAAGGGTGCATGGATGGATTTCTCCACAAGAGGCCCTCACTAGATACAAACACCTCTACCTTTCAACTCATACCAGCAGAGGGAGCCCAGATAGGGATATATATAGGGAAGGTGGAGCCAGGCAGCTCAGTTGATTAGTGAGTGCTCAGAGTCAGAGCAGAGCAGGCAGGCTGAGAGAGAGCCTGAGAGCGTGCCGACACTCAGATAGCGGTGAAGACGCAGCACGTCAGCTGCCTAGTAGTGAGGGCCCCGAGTGTGGCCGACGGCAAGGAGAAAAAGGGGAGTGAAACCAAGGGGGCAGAGGAGCACAATAAGCTCACCCCATTATATCTACCGGACACCGGATCCACGCCTACAGGGACCCTTTACACCCAGTGGGGATAACCGGAATCCCAGGAGGACTACAAGTCCCTGACAAACCTGAAGGCTAGACACACACAGGATCAGGAACCACAAAGGCCCCAACGTCCAGGGAAAGTGGTTACCAACCAGAGGTCCTATTTCTGAGCATCTGGTGAAGTAAAAGCAGGACACATAAGCTAGGCCCAGTTGCAGGCTGGCCAGGAGCATACATAGGGACAGACACGGATCAGGAGGCCCTATACCTGCTCCCTGGGGAGAAGTCCAAAAGTGCGCCCTTCATCTGGAGTACCCTGGACCGTACCTAACAGCTGTACCAGTAAAGGAAATGAAGCAAATCCCCTGTCTCTGTCCGTTACTCCTGCTGTGCCATCGCTTTCCCTGCACCACAATGCTCAGCGCAACCTGCATCATTTATACTGCCCTGAGGCCTGCTCCACCTGTGGGGAGCCGTTCCATCTCAAGCTGTCCTGACATCTGCCTCAGAGGACTGTTGCAGCGCTGGTGATCCTCACCAGACACCACAGGTGGCGTCACAACAAATTCCCTACAAATAATTCCTTTTGGCACTGACCGCCCTGGGCCAGCCACCGCGATAATCCCCGCAGGCAGTCTTAGGCCCGGCTGCCGGGTGCCCCACGACACCCCTGGGGGCGAGTCACATACACTGCAGAAAAGCAGAAAACCAGTCACAATTTCCATCTATGGAAAAATCTAGAAAGCTTTCAAGCTATGGTATGAGCCTCGTCCATTAGATCCCTTTCGGCCTGACGTGGCCAGAATCTTGGATTTCCTACAGAACGGTCTGTCTAAAGGATTAAGACCAAGCACGCTGAAGGTCCAAGTCTCGCCTTTAAGTTCCTATTTTGATGCTGATTTGGCCCAAAACAGATGGATTAAGAGGTTCATGATAGCTGCTTCTCGGATTAATCCAACAAGAGCTAAAATAGTTCCACCTTGGGATCTCAACGTAGTTCTTAGAGGCCTAACTATGCATCCTTTCGAGCCAATAGCCGAGGCACACATAGACAAATTGTCTTGGAAAGTGGCATTGCTTATAGCTCTGACTACAGCCAGAAGAGTGAGTGAAATCCAAACCCTGTCTATCAGAGAGACTTATTGTCGTATTTTGGAAGACAGGATCATCCTCCAGTTGGATCCTTCTTTTCTACCTAAAGTGTCGTCTAATTTTCATATGTCTCAGCCAATAATTCTTCTGTAATTCTGTCAAAATCCATCAAATAGCAAGGAAGAAGAATTCCACGCGTTGGATGTAAGAAGGACTATAATCCGCTATTTGAGGCAGACTGAAACCTGGAGGAAGGATCAGAACCTATTTGTCCAATATGGAAGCCCCAATAAAGGAAAGAAAATTGCAAAAATACGCTAGCAAATTGGATTAAGAAAGCAATTTGTGAAACATACATAGTTCAAGATTTGCCTCCTCTGAAATCCTTGAAAGCTCTTTCTACTAGAGCTATGTGGGTCTCCTGGGCGGAAAAAGCTAGTGCATCCATTGAGCAGATTTGCAGGGCAGCTACATGGTCGTCTGTCCATACCTTTGCTAAACATTATAGACTAGATGTAATATCTAATAGAGACTTAGCATTTGGAAGGAAAGTCCTTCAGGCTGTTGTCGCTCCCTAAAATTCATTCTTTGGTATTACTCCAGGTGTGCTGTCATGGAGGGGATTGGAGAAAATAGAATTAGACTTACCAGTAATTCGGTTTCTAAGACCCTCCACAACAGCATGGGTAGTTCCCTCCATTTCTTTGATTGGAAAAATCCTTAGTGTTAATAAATATTTAGAGCATTCATACTGTGTGGTCCTTTGAAAACACTGGGGATTGTAGCAGGGATGGGCTATTTAACATCTTGTTTTCCTGTCCCTAATTAGGATGGGGAGGCTACCTCCAGGTGTGCTGTCGTGGAGGGTCTTAGAAACAGAATTACCGGTAAGTCTAATTCTATTTTTTTTTTTTTACCATTTTTATTCTTTTTTTCAACTATTAACTTGGTCACACTATATAAATACATGCTGGTTGCAAGGATTTATATAGTGTGACCAAGTTGTCAAGCACTTTCCAAGTGATGCTAAAATTGCTTGGAAAGCGGTTGACAACCCGCATGCGGACATGCATGTGAAAAATGCTTAACTTACGTTTGTCCCTGGCAGGAAAAACGCATGTAAAATCTGCATGCGTTTTTTCTGCCAGGGAGATGCAGAAACACTCAGGAAAAATCCGGAGCATTTCTGCATCGTGGGCATGTGGCGCCCCTGAGGGTTCAGTCGCCACAGAGGTACTGCACCTCACCCAGAGGTGTGGTGTCTCCCTTCACTCAGGTAAGATGGGAGTGCTGCAGAGAACCCCCCAAAACACCTGCATCCAACATTACACTGCTTCAGACCGGCTGGAAGGGCAACATGCAGAGCGCAGCTGCTGAGCCCTGTCCCTGGCTGGAGTGGGGGAAACCCAAAGGTAGGGGGAACCAGTAGTGGGTGTGGGTGGAGGAAGCAGTTAGAAGGAGCACACAGTAGGTATATAATGGGAAGCAATCTTAGGGTGGCAGTTCAGAACAGAATGGTCAGTCAGTACAGTACAGACGGTCAGTGAGGACTGTCTGGGAGCAGAGGCTCAGCAGGAGCTCTGCTCCACAAGAAGGGCCCGGGATAGAGGCCCCGGAGTGGAGAAGGGAGTAGGCTCCATTCTAAGAAGGGATCCCAGGGGTACGGCGCGTGCAGGACAGCACCCGTACGCCCCGCATCTGTCAGAAGACAGAGGGATCGGTTGCCCCATTCTAATCTCCAGGGGGTCAGGTTGGTCCCGGATCCGACGTACAGGAAGGACTTCAGCATACCCGAGCGGGATTGAGAGTGGGCAGCGCAGGGCAGCAGGGAGAAGGACCTAGTGTGAAGACGGTCAAAGTAGAAACACGAGAAAGTGGGGTTCTGCCAAGCATTCCTAAACTTCCTGAGGAAGGATTGAACCCCTGCCAGGGTGAACACGGCGCAACGTGGGAGGCCTTCACCTGTAACTTGCACTTGTGTGTTTCCTGAAGAACTGTGAATTAAAATCTTGGACGACTGCACTGAGTTGCCTCCGTCTATTCCTTCACTGGTGCCATTTCCCTCCCTGCACTACAACGCCCAGCGCACCCTCCATCTATTTACACTGCCCTGAGGCCCGCTCCACCTGTGGGGAGCCGTTCCATCTCTAGCTGCCCTAACATCTGCCTCAGAGGACTGTTGCAGCGCTGGTGATCCTCACCAGACACCACAGGTGGCTTCACGACAAATCCTATAAATAATCCCTTTTGCACTGACCGCCCCGGGCCAGCCACCGTGATATTCCCCAAAGCAGCCATAAGGCCCGGCTGCCGTGTGCCCCGCGGCCCAGGGGGCAGCGAGTCACCACTTGGCGTCACGAACAGGATACGTGACCAGCCTGCCATCTGCGGGTAATGTGCGCCTAAAGAAGTGTTTTCTGCCTTGAATGTGGCGCCCGCCCCAGAAGAACGGGCGCCATTATGTGCGTGCTAAAGAACAACAGAATGGAACCTCCCGTCGTGGGCCGGGTCCCAGAATGGCTCCAAAAGCAGGCCCTGCCCCTTGCAACAGTGACTGTCCGCATAGATGTGTCCGTCAAAGCGGGGAGGCCGACACAGGGAGTGACCGACAGCAAAGTGCCATGGGACCGCCCCCGAAAGAGGAGAGGCGGTGGAGAGAAGCTGCGTAAAGACCGGGAGGTGTCAGGCCGAGCTGACGCAGTCGCGGGAGCAGGTCGGAGTGATGTCCCTGTCCCAAATGCGGCTGGCGCTGCTCCATCCCTGGTCCCCCTGCAGCCTGAGGCTGATGACCAGGCTGGGTCAACCTGCAGAAACCAGGGGTTCCCCCGGAGGGGGCCCCACTGTTAAACTGTTTTAGTTAACTGGACTGTACATAAGTTGCCCGGAAGGGTGCAGATGACTTCATGTTTGCTACCCAGTTACCCGTCAGGGTACAGAGACTGACAGGCTGAGGACTGTGAGAAGCCGGACGTTGACATTGTACATAGTTTAGCACTTCTTAAAGTGCATCCTATTGGTTTTATAATTACAAATATACCTCAGAACAAAAACCCGTTTGGCGTGGCGGAAGACGAGGTCCAGGATTGGATCGTCTATGTCCTGCAGCCATGCCCAGGGCCTACGTTGAGGGTTTGTGGACGGGTCCCTCATGCTGCTACTGTTGCACCCTGGTGCTGGAACTGTCTTGAAAATTGTTTTATATGACAATACTCTTATGATGTTTTATAATGTAACCAGTAACGTTAAAAGAAATGTGCCTCCCATAAAGGGAAGAAATGTTGTTTTATGGTCAAATATGCTGATGCATCTTAAAAATTTAGCATGTCAGTTATGCCTGGTTTTGCTCTGTTCCAGCCCGCGGACGTGCTGTGTTTTACCGGGGGGGAATGTGGCGCCCCTGAGTGTTCAGTCGCCACAGCGGTACTGCACCTCACCCAGAGGTGTGGTGTCTCCCTTCACTCAGGTAAGATGGGAGTGCTGCACAGAACCCCCCAAAACACCTGCATCCAACATGCAGAGTGCAGCTGCTGAGCCCTGTCCCTGGCTGGAGTGGGGGGAACCCAAAGGTAGGGGGAACCAGTAGTGGGTGTGGGTGGAGGAAGCCGTTAGAGGGAGCACTTATACAGTAGGTATATAATGGGAAGCCATCTTAGGGTGGCAGTTCAGAACAGAATGGTCAGTCAGTCTACCATTGGGCCCTATAAGACGTTCTTCATCTCCCGTTGCAGTGGGGTTTTTATTTGTCCAAAAAAAAGACTGGGGGTTGCGCCCCCGCCTTGATTTTCGCGAGTTTAATCGGATCACGGTCTGGGATGCATATCCTCTCCCTCTCATCCCCGACCTCTTTAGAAAAAAATTTGGCTCCTATGATTTGATTAAACTAGACCTCAGGGGGGCTTATAATCTCATTCACATTGAGGAGATGAGTGGAAGATGGCCTTCAATACTCCTGAGGGGCACTATGAAAAGTTTGTGATGGCATTTGGGTTGACTAATGCTCCCGCTTTCTTTCAACACTGTTAGTGACAGTTTTAGTCATCTGGCAGGTAGATCACAACAAACCAATCTTGATGACATATTAATTTACTTACCTCCAGTCACATCAGGTACATATCAGGCAGGTCTTACAGATACTCAAAGATAATAAATTATTTGTCAAACCAGAGAAATGTATGTTCTCCATTCAGGGTTAGTTCTTATCATTCACCGTTTTTGCATGGATCTGGCCAAAGTCCGGACGGTACTGGATTGGTATTATATTCAAGACTTAAAGGCGTTACAAAGTTTTTTGGGTTTCGCCAGCTACTACTGTAAGTTCATCAAAAACTTTTCGGTAGTGGCCAAACCTCTGATGGACGATTTTGCCAAATAGAAAAAAAAATTAAGATTTTATTATTTTACTTTCCATTCTTGTAGCTAAACACAATCCAGCTAAGTTTAAAATTGAAATGAAGCCCCTGTACCCCCCTCTCTAGGTGCTTTTGTACCAAGTCTTCCCTGGTCCAGGAAGGTCTCTATATCACAGGCTCCAGCAATAACCTATTGACACATGATTGTGGCAGCCCTCACGCGCTGATATATCACAGTGCCAATAGAAGTGGGAAGCGGCACAGAAATCACAAAATAAAGGCAGTGTTTGTGGTAATGCAAGAATCCAGCAAGCAGAGTAATCCACACGTCATACAACAGCCCAACATGGATGATGAAAAGCTGCGTCTTCAGGCGTCTGTGTAAGAACATCACATTTTTGTTTTCCTTCCAGAATAAGCACCAAATGGAATAGCTGAATGCCAGGATACAGAGACCGGCGGGGGGCAGGGAAGCGCTGTCCGCTGGATTTTGTGCTGGTTTCACAAGCGGTCACCCTGCAGTTTTCTCCGGATAATACTGTGGAGACTTTTCACAACACATCTAATAATTGTGAACCTTCCACTCACATGTTTATTATCTTGTCCGCTGGTCAGACTGGGGGGGATGAAAGCTGGACAAGGGATGAAGAATGATCCTTATTACATATAATGGGTGCACTGAGCGATTGTGAAAAGTCGCAGAGGACTGAGAGCAGAAGGGCAGAGGGTTTCCTCTTCCTCACAAGTACCAGCACAGAAGCCGGAGCAGAAGGGGAGACAAGGGCTGAGCCACTTACACAGACAGAAAGCTGAGGAGAGGAGGGCATGTTATTACTCCAGGATCCGCTCCATTCATTCCCTATGTGGCATTCAAGCGCTGAGCTCGGCTTTTCCGGAGCCCCATAGAGAATGAATGGAGCTGCAGTTGATCCCTGACTTTCCACTCCTTCCCGATCAGACGATGGCTCGCAGCGGTCAGACCCCACGATCAGTAAGTGATCACCGAGCCTGTGGATAAGTGATAACTTGTTTTCTTCAGACATCCCCTTTAAGTAATGGAGCATGCCAGCAGAGAAGGTGGGAGGAGGCGCTGGTTACAGGGGAGACTTTACCTCTAGAGGCCGCATATAGGGCATGTGAGGGGCGGACACTTCCCATATTCATCATTACTGAACCACCGCTCTGTGCGGCTCTTATCTGAGCTGCAGGGGACGCAGCAGTTACTAATCAGCCGCTCTCTGTTCACTTGCAGCCGTCCGAGCTCTGCTGTGCCTGTTAGGGGTGAAGTTCGGGTCCTTCGAGGCATCTACTATGCAGCCTGCACAGCAGATCACAGCCCGAGCACAGCGTCTCCGGGTAAATCTCCACCTTGTGAGTTGCTTCTTGTGCAGCAGCCCCATGCAAGTTGCTCTGCTCTCCTCGGCCAGCTCCTGCTGAATACTGAGCTCCTCTGCCCAATCTAGGAGCTCAATAGCCCTGATCACGTCAGTGGTAGCCCAGCGCTGCTGGATCAAATTTACAAATGGCAAACTAATCAGCCCTAGGTATTTCTAATATGTGCAGAGCAGGCGACATAAGTCTGACCGGTGTCCTCATAGACCTTTCCTCAGCCGGGGTCTAATAGGAGCAGTAAAATGGCCATCATGGGGTCCATTGTTAGATCTCAGCTGCCATAGAAACTCATTGGCACCATGATCATGCCTCCCTCTCCTGTCTAAAGTGCCTAAATGCTGTGGAAGCCCCCTACTGTGTCATTCAATGGATTAAGCTGCCAGGATCAAGGTTGGCTCCACTGTGGGCAGCTGAGGCAGGAGCAGGACTGTGTTATACAGCCACACTTCTGCCACAGATCTTGTAAGGACCTGCCTGATGATAATGTGTCCTATAGAGCAGGTCTTGGTACCGGACTGCCCTGTACATATTTACCACTAGCTGGGAACCAGTTACTTACAAGGTCTAGTTTCGAATGTGTTTCCAGGATCTGTAGTTATCAGCATTTTATCCTTAAGGCCGAGTTATAATATCACTGTAACACTCTCGCCCTGTACCTGTATACCTGCCCTGTGTGCTGCACAAAAGTATATAACAAAATGTGTGTACACAGATATCTATCTCCTGAATGGTATTACTGCTAGATCTCCTGTACATAGAAATATGAGGTTCTTAGCGCACATTTTGAGCAAATTGTGCGAGCCCATCTGCCAACGTCAAGGCGACCTCTTCAGAAGGGTCCCTACACTAACATTACACTAACTTACTAACTGGGACTAGTTTTTTGTATTATTATTATTACCACCATTTTTACTATTTATTATTATTGCATTAATGCAATTAATTGTAACTGTTATAAAACGAATTAAAAAAATGTAATTCTAATTTTTTTTATTAATCTTATGATTCTAATAATGGTATTACTAAAATCCCTATGCCTAAAGCTGTTGATCCAGAAGAAGGCAAAAACCCCAGGACACCTTCAGCCAATTTGTGTCACAGGGGAAAAATTCCTTCTTGACCCCGGGAAAAGGCGATCAGTCTTAGGACCCTGGATCAAACCTAATAATGTTATTACAAGTTATATAATATTACACTAATTATTGTACTACTGGAGTTATTTTAATTTGTTTTTATAAATCTATTTGATATGGTTATTATTACATTGTGCTATCTTATTACAGTATTATTCTTCTTTCCTTTCACTACTAATACTGCCCTATACCTACAGTGTTGATCCAGAAGAAGGCAAAAACCCCAGGACACCTTCAGCCAATTTGTGTCACAGGGGAAAAATTCCTTCTTGACCCCGGGAAAAGGCGATCAGTCCTAGGACCCTGGATCAAACCTATTAATGTTATTACAAGTTATATAATATTACACTAATTACTGTACTACTGGAGTTATTTTAATTTGTTTTTATAAATCTATTTGATATGGTTATTATTACATTGTGCTATCTTATTACAGTATTATTCTTCTTTCCTATCACTACTAATACTGCCCTATACCTACAGTGTTGATCCAGAAGAAGGCAAAAACCCCAGGACACCTTCAGCCAATTTGTGTCACAGGGGAAAAATTCCTTCTTGACCCCGAGAAAAGGCGATCAGTCCTAGGACCCTGGATCACACTGCTATTCTACCTACTACTATTACTACTGTTATTTTATTACTTTCTTACTATTATCACTAGTATTATTACTCATATTACACTAATACGCATATACTACCACTATATTACTACCATCCCTTTCCCCCTAGGGATCTTAAGGTGCAGTTCTGTCCTCCTCCTCCTATTCTGTCCTCCTCCTCTTCCATCCTCCTCCACTTTCGTCCTCCTCCTCTTCCGTCCTCTTCCTCTTCCGTCCTCCTCCTCTTCTGTCCTCCTCCTCTTCCGTCCTCCTCCTCTTCCGTCCTCCTTCTCTTCCGTCCTCCTCCTCTTCTGTCCTCCGCCTCTTCCGTCCTCCGCCTCTTCTGTCCTCCGCCTCTTCCGTCCTCCGCCTTTTCTGTCCTCCGCCTCTTTCGTCCTCTTCCTCTTCCGTCCTCTTCCTCTTACGTCCTCCTCCTCTTCGGTCCTCCTCATCTTCCGTCCTCCTCCTCTTCCGTCCTCCTTCTCTTCCATCCTCCGCCTCTTCCGTCCTCCGCCTCTTCTGTCCTCTGCCTCTTCCATCCTCCGCCTCTTCCGTCCTCCGCCTCTTCCGTCCTCCTTCTCTTCCATCCTCCTCCTCTTCCGTCCTCCTCCTTTTCCGTCCTCCTCCTCTTCTGTCCTCCTCCTCTTCCGTCCTCCGCCTCTTCCGTCCTCCATCTCTTCCGTCCTCCGCCTCTTCCATCCTCTTCCTCTTCCGTCCTCATCCTGAGACGTAATAAATAGCATTAAAGCTGCAGTAATTATTTATATTATATATACACACTGCTCAAAAAAATAAAGGGAACACTCAAATAACACATCCTAGATCTGAATGAATGAAATATTCTCATTGAATACTTTGTTCTGTACAAAGTTGAATGTGTTGACAACAAAATCACACAAAAATCATCAATGGAAATCAAATTTATTAACCAATGGAGGCCTGGATTCGGAGTCACCCCCAAAATTAAAGTGGAAAAACACACTACAGGCTGATCCAACTTTGATGTAATGTCCTTAAAACAAGTCAAAATGAGGCTCAGTATTGTGTGTGGCCTCCACGTGCCTGTATAACCTCCCTACAACGCCTGGACATGCTCCTGATGAGGTTGCGGATGGTCTCCTGTGGGATCTCCTCCCAGACCTGGACTAAAGCATCCACCAACTCCTGGACAGTCTGTGGTGCAACGTGACGTTGGTGGATGGAGTGAGACATGATGTCCCAGATGTGCTCAATGGGATTCAGGTCTGGGGAACGGGCGGGCTAGTCCATAGCTTCAATGCCTTCATCTTGCAGGAACTGCTGACATACTCCAGCCACATGAGGTCTGGCATTGGGCACAACCCCCATCTGTGGACGTCTGGCCCTCATCCCACTCTCATGGAGTCGGTTTCTAACCGTTTATGCAGACACATGCACATTTGTGGCCTGCTGGAGGTCATTTTGCATGGCTCTGGAAGTGCTCCTCCTGTTCCTCCTTGCACAAAGGCAGAGGTAGGGGTCCTGCTGCTGGGTTGTTGCCCTCCTATGGCCCCCTCCACGTCTCCTGGTGTACTGGCCTGTCTCCTGGTAGCGCCTCCAGCCTCTGGACACTACGCTGACAGACGCAGCAAACCTTCTTGCCACAGCTCGCAATGATGTGCCATCCTGGATGAGCTGCACTACCTGAGCAACTTCTGTGGGTTGTAGAGTCCGTCTCATGCTACCACGAGTGTGAAAGCACAACCAACATTCAAAAGTGACCAAAACATCAGCCAGAAAGCATTGGTACTGAGATGTGGTCTGTGGTCTCCACCTGCAGAACCACTCCTTTATTGAGTGTGTCTTGATAATTGCCAATAATTTCCATCTATTGTCTTCCATTTGCACAACAGCATGTGAAATTGATTGTCAATCAGTGTTGCTTCCTAAGTGGACAGTTTGATTTCACAGAAGTTTGATTTACTTGGAGTTATATTCTGTTGTTTAAGTGTTCCCTTTATTTTTTTGAGCAGTGTATATTTTCTCATGTCATGTATTTACTACTAAAAGTAATTTTTTACATTTAGGTTTCATTAAGTGTTTTACACCGACTATTACAGACTTATTGTTTCCCTGCACATTCAAGTTTTGTGTTTTCTTTGGGCATAGATCAGCTAATAGGCACTCAGGAAAAAAAAACAGATTAAAGATCTACAAACTCTCCCTTAAGACTAAGGAGCTCACTGATAGATTCTCAGTTAGCTAATTTTGCAGCCAGCAATAGACAGTGCAGCACAGATGCTACAGAAGGCAACATTTTTAATGAAACTCAATTACAGAAATCGATTTTAGCCCCAAATACTTGCATTAAAGTAAAAAAAATGGCCCCAAAGCTGGACAACCGCTTTAACTCCTTACTAGAGATGAGCGGTGTTCGACTAGAACTGTTCGCCAATCTCAAATTCGAGCTGTTTTGGGCGGTGTTCGAGTTGTTCGACGAACCCGAACGATTTGCAAAAAATTCGGCTGTTCGAGGTTATGTTCGATAACTGTTCGTGCACCAAAAGCGTGTCCTGCATGTCTGGCGCTATTTAGAGCACCAATCATGCAGGGATTGTCTGCCACTCACTGTAATGCCACAGCCATGGTGGTTGTGGCATTACACTGATTGCCCAAATCGATGGGAACAGTGCCAACAGTGAAACATGAAAAGCCGGCAATTCAGCAGCGGCATACACCTGTACCCGACAATTTAGAACCGAAAGAATAGAGCTTCACACATAGATTAGATAGATATAAACATGTCAGCCACATATATACGAAGTACAGTGAAAGTGCTGCTTACTGTACTTGTCATTTAGCGTAAAGGATTTATCAAAAAAAATAATAGTGTTTTCATGCACCGTCTCTTTAAAAAAGCCGGCCGGCAATTCAGCAGCGGTACCCGACAATTTATAACAGACAGAATAGAGCTTCACACATAGATTAGATAGATAGAAACATGTCAGCCACATATATACGAAGTACAGTGACAGTGTTGCTTACTGTACTTGTCATTTAGCGTAAAGGATTTATCAAAAAAAATAATAGTGTTTTCATGCACCGTCTCTTTAAAAAAGCCGGCCGGCAATTCAGCAGCGGTACCCGACAATTTATAACAGACAGAATAGAGCTTCACACATAGATTAGATAGATAGAAACATGTCAGTCACATATATATGAAGTACAGTGACAGTGTTGGTTACTGTACTTGTCATTTAGTATTAAAATAAAGGATTTATTATTAAAAAAATTGGCGTGGGGTTCCCCTTAATTTTAGGCTCTAGCGAAGGTTAAGCAGACGGCTGGGGCAGATGTTTGAAGCCTGGGAAGGGGGTAATACCCACGGAGCTTCCCAGGCTACTAATATCAGCCCCCAGCTGAATACATAGCCTTTACTAGCTATTAAAATGGGGGACACCCCAAAAAAAATGACGTGGGGTCCCCCCTAATTTAATAGCTAGCAAAGGCTAGGCAGACAGCTGGGGGCTGATATTAATAGCCCAGGAAGGGAGCCATGAATATTGGCCCCCTCCCAGGCTAGAAACACCAGCCGTCAGCCGCCCCAGAAATGGCGCATTCATAGGATGCGCCAATTCTGGCACTTAGCCTCGCTCTTCCACGCTGCCCTGGTGCGGTGGCAGGGGGTAATAGGGTTGGGGTTGATGTCAGCTTATAATGCCAGCTGACATCAAGCCCAGGTTAGTAATGGAGAGGCGTCTATAAGACACCCCCATTACTAACCCCATAGTCAAAGTTAAAAAAAACACAAACACCCAGAATAAAGTCCTTTAATTGAAATAAAGACACAATCCTTTATTGTTCTAAATTAAACCATACTTACCGTCACGCCCATTCCAGCTGAAGCCAACGATCTCCTGCAATAAAAGAAAAATAATAAAGCAACCTCATCCTTACCTTTCCATGGTTCCCACGACAGCTTCAGCTCTGCTACATCGAGATGACAGGCTGGACCGCAGCAGAACGCTGCCATCCAGCCTCTCATCCCGCAGACACTGAGAAGCGCAGGCTTGCTTGCGCTGCTCAGCGTCTCTCTGTGACGACATCCAGATGAGCCGAGTTCATGTCCAATGAACTCGGCTCACCTCATGCACGTCACTGACAGCGTGGGAAAATTCTCACGCTGAAGCGGTGAGTGCAGGAGAATTTTCCCACGCTGTCAGTGACGTGCATAAGGTGAGCTCATGTCCAATGAACTCAGCTCACCTCCTGCACGTCACTGACAGCGTGGGAGAATTCTCCTGCACTCAGCGCTTCAGTGTGAGAATTCTCCCACGCTGAAGCGCTGAGTGCAGGAGAATTTTCCCACGCTGTCAGTGACGTGCATGAGGTGAGCCGAGTTCATTGGACATTAACTCGGCTCATCTGGATGCCCTCACAGAGAGACACTGTGGAGCGCAAGCAAGCCTGCGCTTCTCAGTGTCTGCGGGATGAGAGGCTGGATGGCAGCGTTCTGCTGCGGTCCAGCCTGTCATCTCGATGTAGCAGAGCTGAAGCTGTCATGGGAACCATGGAAAGGTAAGGATGATGTTGCTTTATTATTTTTCTTTTATTTCAGGAGATCGTTGGCTTCAGCTGGAATGGGCGTGATGGTAAGTATGGTTTAATTTAGAACAATAAAGAATTGTGTGTTTATTTCAATTAAAGGACTTTTTTCTGGGTGTTGTGTTTTTTTTAAATACTTTACTAGAAATTCATGGTGGTCATGTCTAATATTGGCGTGACCCCATGAATTTCGGGCTTAGGGCCAGCTGATAATGCCAAGCTGGCCCTAACCCCTTTATTACCCAGTGAGCCACCGCATCAGGGCCCTGGATGAGTTGGGTACAGCGCCAGAAGATGGCGCTTCTATGAACGCGCCATTTTCCGGGGTGGCTGCGGACTGCAATTTGCAGCGGGGGTGGCCCAGAAAGCTTGGGCCTCCCTGCGCTGCGGATTCCAGCCCCCAGCTGCCTAGTTGTACCTGGCTGGACACAAAAACAGGGCGAAGCCCCACGTCAATTTTCTTTAAATTATTTCATGAAATAATTAAGAAAAAAAGGGCTTCCCTATATTGTTGTGTCCGGCCAGGTACAAATAGGCAGCTGGTGGTTGGGGGCAGCCCGTTCCTGCCTGCTGTACCTGGCTGGACACAAATATAGTGTGAAGCCCCACGTCAATTTTTTTTAAATTATTTCATGAATTTCCTGAAATAATTTAAAAAAATTGAAGTGGGGCTTCGCACTATATTTGTGTCCAGCCAGGTACAGCAGGCAGGAACGGGCTGCCCCCATCCACCAGCTGCCTATTTGTACCTGGCCGGACACAACAATATAGGGAAGCCCTTTTTTTCTTAATTATTTCATGAATTTCATGAAATAATTAAAAAAAAAGTACGTGGGGCTTCGCCCTATTTTTGTGTCCAGCCAGGTACAACTAGGCAGCTGGGGGCTGGAATATGCAGCGCAGGGAGGCCCAAGCTTTCTGGGCCCCCCCCCGCTACAAATTGCAGTCCGCAGCCACCCCGGAAAATGGCGCGTTCATAGAAGCGCCATCTTCTGGCGCTGTACCCAACTCATCCAGGGCCCTGGTGCGGTGGCTCACTGGGTAATAAAGGGGTTAGGGCCAGCTTGGTATTATCAGCTGGCCCCAAGCCCAAAATTCATGGGGTCACGCCAGTATTAGACATGACCGCCATGAATTTCTAGTAAAGTATTTAAAAAAAACACAACACCCAGAATAAAGTCCTTTAATTGAAATAAAGACACAAGTCTTTATTGTTCTAAATTAAACCATACTTACCATCACACCCATTCCAGCTGAAGCCAACGATCTCCTGCAATAAAAGAAAAATAATAAACCAACCTCATCCTTACCTTTCCATGGTTCCCACGACAGCTTCAGCTCTGCTACATCGAGATGACTGGCTGGACCGCAGCAGAACGCTGCCATCCAGTCTGTCATCCCGCAGACACTGAGAAGCGCAGGCATGCTTGCGCTCCTCACTGTCTCGCTGTGACGGCATAAAGATGAGCCGAGTTCATGTCCAATGAACTCAGCTCACCTCCTGCACGTCACTGACAGCGTGGGAAAATTCTCCTGCAATCAGCGCTTCAGCGTGAGAATTTTCCCACGCTGTCAGTGACGTGCATGAGGTGAGCCGAGTTCATTGGACATGAACTCGGCTCATCTGGATGTCGTCACAGAGAGACGCTGAGCAGCGCAAGCAAGCCTGCGCTTCTCAGTGTCTGCGGGATGACAGGCTGGATGGCAGCGTTCTGCTGCGGTCCAGCCTGTCATCTCGATGTAGCAGAGCTGAAGCTGTCGTGGGAACCATGGAAAGGTAAGGATGAGGTTGCTTTATTATTTTTCTTTTATTGCAGGAGATCGTTGGCTTCAGCTGGAATGGGCGTGATGGTAAGTATGGTTTAATTTAGAACAATAAAGGATTGTGTCTTTATTTCAATTAAAGGACTTTATTCTGGGTGTTTGTGTTTTTTTTAACTTTGACTATGGGGTTAGTAATGGGGGTGTCTTATAGACGCCTCTCCATTACTAACCTGGGCTTGATGTCAGCTGGCATTATAAGCTGACATCAACCCCAACCCTATTACCCCCTGCCACCGCACCAGGGCAGCGTGGAAGAGCGAGGCTAAGTGCCAGAATTGGCGCATCCTATGAATGCGCCATTTCTGGGGCGGCTGACGGCTGGTGTTTCTAGCCTGGGAGGGGGCCAATATTCATGGCTCCCTTCCTGGGCTATTAATATCAGCCCCCAGCTGTCTGCCTAGCCTTTGCTAGCTATTAAATTAGGGGGGACCCCACGTCATTTTTTTGGGGGGGTCCCCCATTTTAATAGCTAGTAAAGGCTATGTATTCAGCTGGGGGCTGATATTAGTAGCCTGGGAAGCTCCGTGGGTATTACGCCCTTCCCAGGCTTCAAACATCTGCCCCAGCCGTCTGCTTAACCTCCGCTAGAGCCTAAAATTAAGGGGAACCCCACGCCAATTTTTTTAATAATAAATCCTTTATTTTAATACTAAATGACAAGTACAGTAACCAACACTATCACTGTACTTCATATATATGTGACTGACATGTTTCTATCTATCTAATCTATGTGTGATGCTCTATCTTTCTGTTCTAAATTGTCTGGTACCGCTGCTGAATTGCCGGCCGGCTTTTTTAAAGAGACAGTGCATGAAAACACTATTATTTTTTTAAATAAATCCTTTACACTAAATGACAAGTACAGTAAGCAACACTATCACTGTACTTATTATATATGTGACTGACATGTTTCTATCTATCTAATCTATGTGTGAAGCTCTATTCTTTCTGTTCTAAATTGTCGGGTACAGATGCTGAATTGCCGGCCGGCTTTTTTAAAGAGACGGTGCATGAAAACACTAATATTTTTTTTAATAAATCCTTTA
Source organism: Phyllobates terribilis (assembly GCF_046119375.1). Classification (NCBI taxonomy): domain Eukaryota; kingdom Metazoa; phylum Chordata; class Amphibia; order Anura; family Dendrobatidae; genus Phyllobates; species Phyllobates terribilis. The sequence goes on along the minus strand of NW_027363680.1, from coordinate 225,398 downwards.
CACTAAATGACAAGTGCAGTAACCAACACTGTCACTGTGCTTCTTATATGTGTGACTGACATGTTTCTATCTATCTAATCTATGTGTGATGCTCTATTCCTTCTTGTCTAAATTGTCGGGTACCGGTGTATGCCGCTGCTGAATTTGCCGGCCGGCTTTTTTAAAGAGAGTGTCTTCTGAGCAGTTTGTCAGCTTTTGGACACCTTTGCAGGTGTTTTCTATGTGTTTCTATGTGTTTTTGTTTGCCTGCCATTGGTTTTAACGGTGTTCGACGGTGTTCTAAGGTGTTCGACGAACAGTTCGACGAACAGTTCCTCGAACATCCCGGTGTTCGACGAACCGAACCGAACCCGAACACTACGGGGGTGGCTCAACACTACTCCTTACCAACATCTGCCGTACATGTATGGTATAAGTCAGTAGCGGGTGTATGGAGCAGGGTCAGCTCGCCGCGTACATGGCAGATAATGGCTGTGACAAACAACCAGGACCTGCCTCTAACAGCTGCGAGTGGAGCGAAGATCTGCCCACCACTGTTAACCTGTTCAGTGCTGCTGTCAATCTCTAACAGCAGCATTAACAGCGCGCCAGCATTGGGACGCGTCGTTCCATACGCCCACCGGCGCTCCTGTGACGCGATCATAGGGCGCCGATGGACTGCTATGACATCCGGGGGTCTGCTGAAGCCTCCGTGCCTGTCATCATAAAGCTTCATTTGGGCTGTAAAGAAGACCGTGGTTTTGCTATATGGAGCATTACTGTGGTATCGCTGTATATAGCACAAGCAATCAGATGATGTATACAAATACAGTGAAAAAAAGTATATATATATTTATTAAAACCCCACACGTTCAACTCACCTCCCACTAAAAATAAAGATAATAAAAATATACACATTTTGTGATATGGTCTCTTTCAGAGAAATACAATCTATCAAAATATAAAAAAAAAAAACGATCAGTGAACACAGAAAAAAATTCAAAAAGACAAAATTGCATTTTTTCGTTCGCCTCAATACTGCAGAAAATCCTGTAAGAAGCGATGACCATGACATATGTGTCCCAAAATGTTATCAATAAAGTCCTCTTGCCCTTCATAAAATAAGCCCCCACACAGCTCCATCAACCCGGAAACTGAAAATGTTTCGGGTCTCAGAAAAAATGGTGACTCAAAAAAAAAGTTTTTTTCTTTTGCCAAAACTATTGGAGAAGTTTGGTCTTGCTGTAATCACACTGAGGAGTAGGATCCTATTACCAGGTCATTTTTACCACACAATGTGCGCCGTTAAAACCGTTCCCAGAAAAAACAATGTCTGGCTTTTTTTTTCGCACTTTTACTGCACTTGGAATGTTTTTCCCGTTTTCTAGTACTATGTGGTAAATGAATGGTGTCATTTATAAGGACAGCTCATCCTACAAAATAACAAGACCTCACACTATGTGGACAGATATCAAAAAGTTATAGCCCTTGGAAAAAGCGGAGGAAAAAACAGAAAAAAAACATAAATTGGTTATGTCGGGAAAGGGTAAAGCTGAAGAAACGCATGTAAGAGCAGAATATGGAGGAAGGTCAGATATCACAGACTGGTGGATACTACCTGCTCCATCGCTGGCAGAATACTCCACCCCCATGGTGTCCGCTGATATCTTCTCTTGTAGCAACGTCTCCAAACTCTATAAAACATCGGGAACAGTCAGCAGAGGGTTTGATGATTGGCTCATATTGGCGATATACTCAGGGGCATTACTGGGGCCAGGGAAGATTGGGAATGAATAGCGTATTGACTGTTAGAGATGTGATCTCTTCCATTAAAGGGGATGTCTAGTTGGAACAAGTTATCACTGATCTCTGGATAGGTGATGACCTGTCCCAGTGGGAGCACCCCTTTATTATGTGGTATATATGGAGGATGTGATATCATGCAGAGTTCTAGCAGTATTACACTTCGGTCCGTTCTGCGTGCATCTGGGCCATTCCCTATGGAGGAGCGGAGCTGGGGGTAAATATCAGGATCTCGTCGCTGGATCCATCCAGATGGGAGATGTAACGAGTGCGGCGCCCCCCACTGGTGTCTCAGCGTATTATGTGTTGGGGAATAATAACTTATTGTCTGGTAAATGTGCTGATTCCTGTCAGTTGTGATCGCTGAGTGCGTGTGATGGGATGTGGCTCCGTCCGTTATATTATATCACGTCTTATACCTATAATCTCTCGCTGATCGCAGGTGTCTGTCTTCACACTCAGATGAGAAGGAACAAACTGACGATATAGGACTTTTTTTTTTTTTCCAAATTCAAACCGAGCAATCCTATTGGCTGAGTATGAATGCAGTTACCATGGTGACAGAAGTAGCAGCAGATTTAAAGGGACAAAACACTAATATTGTACTAAAGTGTATTTTATTATATATTTCACATAACTGACTGGGTACACCTTGGTGCGGGTGGGATGGCTTTTTTTAAATCAAAAACCATGTTTACTAAGTACCCTATATTATATATATTCACTATTGCTTTTTACTTACTTATAGCAGGGTATATGCTCATATTGTTTCTATCCTAAGTTTGTCTATTTTCTAATAGAGACATGACCAGTCCTCTTTAGAATTTTATAGTGACCCCATTGAGGTCATGGACTGATATTGGGGATTGCAGAGTTGGGGCAAGGTGACAGGTGACAGTAAGTGACATCAAATGAAGGCTATGGTGCATACACAGTAAATCAGTCGTGTTATTCCACAGAAATGCTGTTCTATAAGGCTGTGTGCCCACGTAGCGTTTTTCAAGCGTTTATGCTGCGGAATTTCCGCAGCGGAAACGCTTGTAAAACGCTAGGTAATCCGCCCCCCATGGTCCCCAAGGGGATTCCGCATGTTCTATGCACATGCTGCGGATTTTTCCGCAGCGTTTATGCTGCGTACAAAAATCCGCAGCATGTAATTTAATTTTGCGGAAGCGCAGCGGAACTCCCGCCATTGACTTGCATTGAGACGCACAGAAACCGCGACTGTACATTTTTACAAGCGGCTTCTATGCGTCTCTATGTGCGGATGGTACCCAGTTCTGGAGGAGAGGAGACTCTGATCCAGACCTGGGTACCATTGTACCTGTAAAAAAAAGAATTAAATAACAAATAAAGTTTATATTCACCTGTCCGGCGTCTTCTCTCTGAATGCCAGCAGCGCTGAAGGACCTTCGGTGACGTCACAGTCATGTGACCGCAGGCCCTTCACCGCTCTGTCTCGCGATATGCCGGCAGCCGGGAACCAGCCAGGAAGCAGCGCTGCAGCCACGCCGGGGCCTCGGGGGTGAGTATAGCTTTATTTGTTTTAATTTTTACGGTTCACACTGCATAAATCCATGCTGTTTCCATGGATTTATACAGTGTGACCTAGTTGTCAAGCACTTTCCAAGTGATGCTAATCGCCTGGAAAGTGCTTGTCAATCTGCATGCAGAAATGCATGTGAATCCGCATGTGGATCCGCATGTATTCTGCAGGAAAAACGCATGCACAATCTGCATGTACAATCTGCATGCGTTTTTTTCTGCCAGGGAGATGCAGAAATGCTGCAGAAATTTTCTGCTTCATTTCTGCATCGTGGGCACATAGCCTAAAACACAAAATATCTTCATATGGTGAGGAGTTGTGTTGTGTTTTCATCATTTACATTCTAGCGTGGTGATCACATAAAATGTAAAATTCCTATTAAATAATTACTGAATGACAGTAGCCTGTATCCCTGGAGGACAAGTCATTTACCGCTTCACCAGGTTTGATGTTCTAATGCATTTAGATGTTTCAGTATTTGTATATATGTATATGTAGCACCCTGAGGATTCGGCTGCTACAGGAGTATTGCACCTCAACCCAGAGGTGTGATATTCCACTCCCGGGTAAGGATGGAGTGTGGAACTGAGCTCAGATAGACTGCATGCACTACATACATCCCATTCCAGAGGAGCAGGCCGACGGCACTCCCACTTAGAAATGTGCAGGTGCGACCGAGCCTGTTCCTGGCTGGAGTGGGAGGGGGGAGGAACATCCCATGTAGTGTAGGGGCAGATAGGGGGAGCAGTCTGGGTAGTGGTAGGAGCTCATTGGGTGCTGGTCACCTGAGCTCACACATAGAGGGATATATAAGGAGGGCACCAACTAGGATCAGGGTCAGACGCAGAGAGCCTGTCAGACGCAGAGGAGCCTGTCAGATGAGGAGGAGCGGAAGCTGGCAGAGGAGCAGCTGAAAGAAAGAGAGGCCCTGAAGAGAGAGAGTGGAGTGAAGAAAGACCCAGAGGGGGGACAAAGAAGGGACCCAAGAACCCAAATAAGAACACCGGGTGAGGAGTCAGCAGAAGGGTACCGGAACCCAAGCTGGTGGGGGCAAAGACATTCCCCAGCCAGAGACCGGAGACCGTGGGCAGTGTCTGTCACGGTCACCCACTACATTCACCCTGAAGGCACACCACAGGAAGGGTCAGGGAACCTTAGGCCAAAGGTTGCCCAACAGAAGGCCCGAGGGAGCTGGACTTAGGTGAATCACTGGTGGGGACGGCTGAAGTAAGGACAGAGGGAGAGCTCAGGGCCACGCTCCGGACTTGTTTGGGGGTTGACCGGATCCAGGACCTGGTGGACGCAGCACGGCTCGGGAGGTCACTTGGAGCTAGAGTGACCAGGAACATCTGCAGTAAGTAAAGACCCTTAACTGCACTACCCGAGTCTGTCATCATTACCGGCTGCACCGCACCACCACAACCCCCATCCTCTGCGCCTGTCCCCTCTGAGGCTATACCCCTCCCGTTGGGGGTTATCCCACCAAGCTGCGCATCCACCATCAGCCTCAGCGGACCCTGCTGCAGCGGCGGCCACAGTGACCGCATCACAACGGGTGGCGTAGTCGACACAACGAACTTTAATAACATCAGTAAAGACTGCCACATAACACTGAGCTTGACGCCCTGGGCACGGGACCGGGTCACAGCCGCTCGGAGACTACAACCCCCCATCTGATCCGGTGCCGGGTATTCCCCTCAAAAAGGAATATGTCCCAGGGGGCGCGTCAACTTTGGCGTAGTCGGCAGGATTACGTGCCCGCAACACCCGGGTACTGCGTGCCTGAAGAAAAGTGCAAGTTTACCTCAGAAAGAAGACTCCTGCCGGTTCCGGAGGGTCCACGCCATCGGACTCCATCACCAGTCGTTTCCCGCCGATTGTCCGCCATTTCCAGCTTGTTCCCGCCATCTGCAGAGTTTCCCGCCACTGGGAAGCGATTCCCGCCAAAACCGCAGATTTCCCGCCTTGGAAGAGCAGCGGACGCCATTATGGGCGTGCCAAAGGAGGGCGGGAGGCCACCTCCCATCGTGGGCCAGGACAGAAAATGGCGCCAAAAGTGGAAACCGCCCCCACCAACAGAGACTGTGATGCTGGAGGTGTCTGTCAGCGTGAAAGAACTCCCCCTGGAGCTGACAGTCACCGAGTTGCCCCGGGACCGCCCTCGAAGTGGGAGGAGACGAAAGAGAAGAGAAAAGATGGGTGTCGCTTGGAGCAGTCTAGAACGAGCGCACCCGGAGGCAAGGTGTCCAGAGCGAGAGCACCCGGAGTCGAGAAGAGGAAGAGTAGACCCGGGAATGGAGCGAGAGCAGCGCAGCACCGGCCCGCTGGCCAGGAGCCTGCAAAAGGAAGAAAGAGGAGAGCAGAGCAGCACCGACCCGATGGTCAGGAGCCTGCTGGAGTCAACAACCCCGCTAGGCTTAGCGGAGATCCTGGCGCAGCTTCCCCGAGATCGGGAGTGCGCGCGGAGTGCCCTGGAGGGCCTCGCGGGAAGGATGGCCCGAGTGCAGAGGGAGATCCTGGCGGAGTGGGGCCGGGAGATGGCCCAGCAAGCTGGAATCCGTCCACGGAACCCGCTCCCTTGGAAGGAGACACCGACTACCTCTGCGGATGACGCGGGAGGACCCAAGGCCGGAGACGGCGCAGAAGAGGGAGCGAGACGCATGGCAGCAGGTAAGGGGGACGCCTATACCCCATACCGGAAGACCGCCCACCTGCCCCAGCTCCCCGTCGCAGAGCCCGAAAGTCCCCCTGCCGTACCCGAGACCGCCATGACACCGCCACCGACTAGGCCCCGACCGGAAGCCGCCGTCGCGACCCCAGTGACGTCACGCGTCGTGACCCGGAGCGTGGCGAAGGAAGGGAAGCCTCCGGCCTGGTCGCAAGGCCTAGCGTTTCCGGGCGCCGCATCCCCAGCAGAGCCATCTACCTCCGCGGAGCCTCCGGCCTGGTCGCAAGGCCAGGTGGCCCAGGGTGCCGCCGTGTTAACAGTTCCATTTACCTTCCAGATGCCCCCGGCCTGGCCGCAAGGCCTGGGTAACCTGGGCGCCCCCACCATCGCGCCCGCACCCGTAACATCAAGGGTGCCAAATCTGGGAGAGGACCCCTTCAGCCAGCTAACGTGGCCGGACGGGCGGCCTTTCATCTGGCCCGAAGAATTCTTGGAACTGGAGCGACAAAAGAAGTTAGGTCCCCTGTGTGAGCCCCTGATCCCGGCTCCAAAGCCCGTGACTCGGGTCTCGCCTCCACTAGAAGAAGCCCAATTCGTGTGGGACCCCACGGGAGAAGATTTGATGGGGTTCACCGGAGAGACTCGGGCAGCTGCAGCAGAGCGTACCGAGTGTTGCCGTCAACAGCTGGCAGAGTTCAAGAGAGAGCGGGAGGAGAGGCGGGCCAGAGAGCAATGGGCCCGGACCCGCAGCGCGGAGCAAAAGAGTCGGACCAGAAGGGACCCCTATGCAGCAGATCGTCCCCGTACCATCGGGACGGTAATAAAGTTTAATGCGCAGCATGGGTGGGGCTTCATAAAGGACCGGAACACCATGGGTGACGTCTTCGTTACCCGACGGGATGTCGAGTCTCACCTGCCAGAGGGTCACAAAGGCCGTGACCTCTACGTCGGTGACGAGGTAACGTTCACCCGGCACAAGTGTGCCAAGGGACCTTACGCCCTCCACGTGCATCGCCTGACAGAGGAGGAGTTGCGGTGTAGGGAGGAGGAGCCAGAAGACCCGGACGGGTTCAAGGCTAGAAGGTACTATGACTGAAATAGTACAAAGGAGATGTAAATAGTTACCCGTCGGGGTACACAAGTAACCGTGGCTGCTTTAAAGTTTAGTCCCCGTTGGGACCAGTGAACAGTTTAACCCGTGTGTCCCCTACCCAAACCAGGCTGAGGACTGTGAGCAGCCATCCCATTCCCTTTACTTGGCCGGGGACTGAGAACGGCCAAAACTTCCCTGTACATAGTTGCGCTTCCTAAGGCGCCCCCTACTGGTTTTATGAGAAACTGCTTATCAAAAGACTGTCGCACTTTACCTGGTCACGAGTTGCACGGTGACCAGAGGAGGAAGAAAGAAAGAGACGACGAGAATGTTATAATGATGTTTATATGAAAAAGTTTATATATATAATATTTTATATGTTTTATATGTTTATAAAAAAATTTGTATGTTTTGGTGTTTTTGTCTTTGCAGCCCGAGGACGTGCTGTGGTTTACCAGGGGGGAATGTAGCACCCTGAGGATTCGGCTGCTACAGGAGTATTGCACCTCAACCCAGAGGTGTGATATTCCACTCCCGGGTAAGGATGGAGTGTGGAACTGAGCTCAGATAGACTGCATGCACTACATACATCCCATTCCAGAGGAGCAGGCCGACGGCACTCCCACTTAGAAATGTGCAGGTGCGACCGAGCCTGTTCCTGGCTGGAGTGGGAGGGGGGAGGAACATCCCATGTAGTGTAGGGGCAGATAGGGGGAGCAGTCTGGGTAGTGGTAGGAGCTCATTGGGTGCTGGTCACCTGAGCTCACACATAGAGGGATATATAAGGAGGGCACCAACTAGGATCAGGGTCAGACGCAGAGAGCCTGTCAGACGCAGAGGAGCCTGTCAGATGAGGAGGAGCGGAAGCTGGCAGAGGAGCAGCTGAAAGAAAGAGAGGCCCTGAAGAGAGAGAGTGGAGTGAAGAAAGACCCAGAGGGGGGACAAAGAAGGGACCCAAGAACCCAAATAAGAACACCGGGTGAGGAGTCAGCAGAAGGGTACCGGAACCCAAGCTGGTGGGGGCAAAGACATTCCCCAGCCAGAGACCGGAGACCGTGGGCAGTGTCTGTCACGGTCACCCACTACATTCACCCTGAAGGCACACCACAGGAAGGGTCAGGGAACCTTAGGCCAAAGGTTGCCCAACAGAAGGCCCGAGGGAGCTGGACTTAGGTGAATCACTGGTGGGGACGGCTGAAGTAAGGACAGAGGGAGAGCTCAGGGCCACGCTCCGGACTTGTTTGGGGGTTGACCGGATCCAGGACCTGGTGGACGCAGCACGGCTCGGGAGGTCACTTGGAGCTAGAGTGACCAGGAACATCTGCAGTAAGTAAAGACCCTTAACTGCACTACCCGAGTCTGTCATCATTACCGGCTGCACCGCACCACCACAACCCCCATCCTCTGCGCCTGTCCCCTCTGAGGCTATACCCCTCCCGTTGGGGGTTATCCCACCAAGCTGCGCATCCACCATCAGCCTCAGCGGACCCTGCTGCAGCGGCGGCCACAGTGACCGCATCACAACGGGTGGCGTAGTCGACACAACGAACTTTAATAACATCAGTAAAGACTGCCACATAACACTGAGCTTGACGCCCTGGGCACGGGACCGGGTCACAGCCGCTCGGAGACTACAACCCCCCATCTGATCCGGTGCCGGGTATTCCCCTCAAAAAGGAATATGTCCCAGGGGGCGCGTCATATATATATATTTTCCCCCCTTAAGGGTATTCAAGCGCAGACGGTGACCAATTTTTTCCTCGCCTTTGAAGCACAGCTTTCAATTATTCCTGTCGTAAACAAGGTAAAAAGCTTAGAGCCGAACACTATCAGACTCCTTCAGTCCCGCAGCAGGTAAATCTGTGAACATCGCCGGCACTGCTGCTGTTCCTAGTACCGATCCCTCTATGAGCGGCTGTGCAGTAATGAAGGCAGGATTCACCCCAAACTTGCTCGTCTTTTTTTTCGATTTCCAGTTCTGGTAATTAGTTATACACATGTGTATATCCAGTGGTCAACTCACAACCTGTGTATGGAAAATGAATTGTTTGCTGTATGCATCGCATTTGTAGGATGCACACTGTTCATTTCATTATGGAGCGGAGTAGGAGGAGACTTTCATTACTGTTCCCTTTACTTCCTCCCTGCTGATAGGAAATGCCATGCTGTTTGCTTGTGTCCTGTGATTACAGCAGCCTGCAACAGTTTTCAAGCGTGCACTTCCCGGCTCAGGCATCAAGCAGTAAATGATAAAATTAACACGCTGCTCTCCCTTTGTTAGTCACTTTTTTATCTTCTTCCCCCTTCTACGAATGCTGTAGTCCTTTATTCTAGAACTGCTCTAAAATGGTTCTCTCTGGAGTGTTGGGATTTGGGTTTAGGGTGGGTTAGGGAATTGAAGTTCAGATACTTTGTTCATGTTTTATACTATGGAATTACTATGTCATGTATGTTATTTGAAAGATGGAAAATTTGTATTTGGAGTTTTTCAATAAAAATTATTTGATTAAAAAAAAATCATGAAATTAAAATTCCTCCCGTTCTTGAGAAAGAATAGGATTTTTACTAAGAGGTAAATTGCACGTTCCTTGTTTTACAGGCACTTTACATTTTTGCTAGTTTTGTGCGATTACACAATCCCTTCTAAAGGCCAGTGCCAGTTGTACATCTCTCCCTAAACTCTTGTTCAGCACTATATTTTATGCCAGTTTTATTATATGGTTTCTAGATTTTGTCCAGCTTTGATAAATAATTAGTATTTATACTTTTGCTTTTAGGCTGCGTGCCCACGTTGCGAATTACAAGCGTTTTTGATGCGGAATTTCCGCAGCGGAAATGCTTGTAAAACGCATGGTAATCCCCACCCCATGGTCCCCAAGGGGATTCCGCAAGTTCTATGCACATGCTGCGGATTTTTCCGCAGCTTTTATGCTGCGTTCAAAAATCCACAGCATGTCAATTAATTTTGCGTTTCCGCAAGCGGAATTGCCTTGTGCAATGCATTAAAAACGCAAGGCAATTCCGCATGTGGAATACGCGAGATAAACGCACGAAAAACGCGCGATAAATGCGTGCGGAATTCCGCATGCATTTTTCCGGGAGAGGACTTGCAGAAATTAAGCAGAAATTTTCTGCTTCATTTCTGCAACGTGGGCACATAGCCTGAGGCTGAGTTCACACGATGCGTTTTTCATGCGTTTCCGCGGCGTTTTTGCAGTTGCGTAAACGCTGCGGAAACGCATGAAAAAAGCATGGTAGAAGGGCAGCAATGTTCCCCAATTGAAATCCGCATGTGCAGGTTTGCCTTGGTTAAAACTGCACAATCCTTTACTGGACTGGTCTACTAATGAGATTAAGTCTTGGAGTCCTAAGTGCTATGATAAATGTTGTAATGGTCGCATTGCAGCTGTGGAAAAAGGGGAATTATCTGTACCTATTCAGGATTTTTGGAAGGTTTTTTCAGAGGAGGAGTCGCAAGTTTTACCTCCTCATAGGGACTATGATTGCACCATTGAGTTTGTTTCTGGAGCTACTCTTCCCAAGAGTCGCTTATTAAATCTGACTATCCCTGAAAGAAAGGCCTTGGAGGAATACATACAGACGAGCTTGGCTGCTGGTCACATTAGACCTTCTAAGTCGCCTGTGGCCGTTGGATTTTTCTTTGTTAAAAAAAAAGATGGTGGTTTACGTCCATGTCTGGACTTTCATGAAATTAATAAGATTACCGTACGCAATTCCTACCCATTGCCGTTAATTCCAGACTTGTTTAACCAGTTAGTGGGGACCAAGTGGTTCTATAAAATTGATCTCCGGGGGGCATACAATTTGTTACGAATGAAGGAGGGTGATGAATGGAAAACTGCTTTTAACACTCCGGTAGGACATTTTGTGAATCTGGTGATGCCCTTCGGTCTTACCAATGCACCCGCGTTTTTTCAGAACCTTATTAATGACATCCTGAGACCTTTGATTGGCAAGAATGTGGTTGTGTATTTGGATGACATTCTGATTTATTCACCAGATCTGGATTCCCATTGGCAGAGCGTACGTCAGGTGTTGCAGTTATTGAGTGATAATTCACTTTTTGCTAAGCTGGAGAAATGTGAGTTCGCTGTGCAGAGAATTAGTTTTTTGGGCTACATTATCTCCAGCGAGGGCTTTGAGATGGACCCGGTGAAAGTTCAGGCTGTGCAGGAATGGCCTAGGCCTATTGGTTTGAAATCGATACAGAGATTTTTGGGTTTCGCCAATTATTACAGAAAATTCATTAAGAATTTTTCTATAATTGTTAAGCCACTGACTGATCTCACCAGGAAAGGTGCGAATACGGTCCAGTGGACTACTGAGGCCATTGAAGCTTTTGTGTATCTCAAGGAGAGGTTCAGTTCTGCCCCTATCCTTATGCAGCCTGATGAGACCAAGCCTTTTTTGGTCGAGGTTGATGCTTCTTCGGTGGGGGTCGGTGCAGTTTTGTCTCAGGAGAACAAGGATGGAGTACATCCCTGTGATTTTTTTTCAAAAAAATTTTCAGAAACCGAACTTAATTACGATGTTGGTAATCGGGAATTGTTGGCTATTAAACTTGCGTTTGAACATTGGCATCATTTCTTGGAAAGTGCTAAATTTCCTGTTCAGGTTTTCACAGATCATAAGAATTTGATCTATCTGGATGCTGCCAAACGCTTGAATGTCCGTCAAGCTAGGTGGGCACTTTTTTTTTCTCGGTTTAATTTTTCTGTTACCTATATCCCTGGTACTAGGAATGTTAAAGCCGATGCTTTATCTCGCAGCTTTTCCCCCATGGTTGGTACCGAGGAGGAGGAGAGCATTTTACAGGAAGGAGTTGTGGTAGCAGCATTAGACTCTGTTTTGGAAGAAGGGATTCTGAAAGCCCAAGAGGATGCCCCATCTAACACTCCTCATGGGAGATTGTTTGTGCCTAGAACCTCTAGGAGAGATTTGTTTGTGGGGTATCATGAGTCTCGGTTGGCAGGTCATCCAGGAATTTCTAGGACTAAGAGACTTATCAGTCGCAGTTTTTGGTGGCCCGGGTGGCAGAAGGAAGTCATCAAGTGGGTGCGTCAGTGTACGGTGTGTGCTAGGTCAAAGGCTTCCCATACCCCTGCTGCGGGGTTGCTTTGACCTCTGGAGGTTCCTAGTGCGCCTTGGACGCATTTGGCAATGGATTTTATTACTGACCTTCCTGTGTCCGAGGGTTTCACTGACATCTGGGTGGTCATGGACCGTTTTAGCAAGATGTGTCATTTGGTTCCATTCATTAAGCTACCCTGCGCTAAGACACTCGCTAAGGCGTTTGTTAAGGAAATTGTCAGGCACCATGGCGTTCCCACCGACATTGTTTCTGATAGGAGACCTCAGTTTGTGGCTCGCTTTTGGCGTGCTTTTTGTGACAGGTTGGGAGTCCATTTGTCATTTTCGTCTGGTTATCATCCTGAGTCTAATGGACAGACTGAAAGAAAGAACCAGGATGTGGAACAGTTTTTGCATTGATTTGTGGCAGACAATCAAGAGAGGTGGTCTGAGTTTCTGCCACTCACAGAATTTGCTCTTAACAACCATACATCCTCCTCTGCTGGGTGTTCTTTTTTTGTTGTACTGGGAGACATCCGTCTTTTGGTTCGTTCTCCAAATTGCGGTCGGCGGTGCCGGAGGAGGAGAATTTTTCCGGTGATTTGGAGAGAGTTTGGACTAATGTACGTTGTAACCTTCAAGAGGCTAACAAAAAGTCCAAGAAGTATTTTAACAGGAAATGTAAAGAGGTTTTGTTTACTGTGGGTGACATGGTTTGGTTGTCCTCAAAGAATCTGCGATTGAGGATTTCCTCTAAAAAATTGGGTCCGAAGTTTGTGGGGCCTTTTAAGGTGCTTCAGGTGGTTAACCAGTCTGCTGTTAGGTTGGAGGTTCCCTCCTCCTGGAAGATTAATCCTGTGTTTCATGTTTCCTTGTTGAAAAAGGCTGATGTATCGGATAGGGAGGCCACTGTCACAGTTCCTCCGGTGGTGGAAGACGGCGAATATGAAATTTCTCGTATCCTGAATTCCAGAGAGCATAGAGGGAGATTGCAGTATCTCGTCGCTTGGAAAGCTTTCGGTCCCGAGGAATAACTCCTGGGTTAAGGCGGATGATGTCTCTGCCCCTAGACTTGTCAGAGCTTTCCACAGGAGATTTCCAGATAGGCCTGGGCCTGGAGGATCCGGAGGATCCTCATAAAAGAGGGAGTACTGTTAGAACCCTCCTGTTTGTTTTTGTTTCTATCTTGTGTTTTGCGGTCACGTGACCATCTTCCTATTTATTCCAGCTCCGCCCTTCTGGCCTTGCTAGACTTCAGTGTTGTTTAGACTGTCTTTCTAGCCAGGTGCTTTTGTGCCTATCTATCTCTAGTTTGCTTGGTCCTCTGGACCTCTAGTACTTTTGTCAGTTTTTCTTTTGCTCTGCAACAACTTCTGTTAGGAGGTGTCCCATTTTTGTCCCAGTCCTTAGTTCTTTTAGGGACCCCTTCCTTTCTCTATAGGTCTCCGTTCAGACTAGCCGAGGACGAAGGCGGGTCTGTTCACAAGGAACAGGTTGCCTGCTACAACGTAGGGACTCAGCTTAGTCTTACTGTGGGGACAGCTCTCCCCTTCTTTCCCTAGTTTATGTTGCAGATCATAATAATCTTGGATCTACTCATACTTAACAGACAGAACCTTCAGTGTTTCTCACTCACACACCACCTCCTCATCTCGCATCCTATCTGTCAGTGTTCCCCAAGGTTAAGTCATAGGACCCCTGCTCTTCTCCATCTACACCTTCGGCCTGGGACAGCTCATAGAGTCCCACGGCTTTCAGTATCATCTCTATGCTAACGACACACAGATTTACCTCTCTGGACCTGATATCACCTCCTTACTAACCAGAACCCCAAAATGTCTGTTCGCTATCTCATCCTTCTTCTCTGCTAGATTTCTAAAACTTAACATGGATAAAACAGAATTCATCATCTTTCCCCCATTTCACTCAGCCTCCCCATCTGACCTATCCATCAAAATCAATGGCTGTCCACTTTCCCCAGTCCCACAAGCTCGCTGCATCAGAGTAACCCTGGACTCTAACCTCTCCTTCAAGCCACATATCAAAGCCCTTTCCTCCTCCTGCCGACTCCAACTCAAAAACATGGATCCGCATATTCCTCAACCATGAATCTGAAAAAACACTAGTGCACGCCCTCATCATCTCCCGCCTCGACTACTACAACCTCCTGCTCTGTGGCCTCCCCGCTAACACTCCCGTACCCCTCCAATCTATCCTAAACTCTGCTGCCCGACTAATCCACCTGCCTTCCGCCTACTCCCCGGCCTCTCCTCTCTGTCAAATTCTTCACTGACTCCCCATTGCCCAGAGACTCCAGTTCAAAACCCTAACCGTGGCATACCAAGCCATCCACTACCTGTCTCCTCCATACATCTGTGACCTAGTCTCCCGGTACACACCTACACGCAACCTACGATCCTCACAAGATCTCCTTCTCTACTCCCCTCTTATCGTTTCTTCTCACAATTGCATACAAGATTTCTCCCGTGCATCCCCCCTACTCTAGAACTCTCTACCCCAAAACATCATACTCTCGCCTACCGTGGAAACCTTCTAAAGGAACCTGAAAACCCACCTCTTCCGAAAAGCCTACAACCTGCAGTAATCATTGCTCCACCACACCGCTGCATGACCAGCTCTACCCTCACCTACTGTATCCTCACCCATCCCTTGAAGATTGTGAGACATCGCAGGTAGGGTTCTCTCTCCTCCAGTACCAGTTTGCCATTGCGTTTTTGTTCAAGATTTTTGCAATTGTGTTTGCTATGTATACCCCCTTTTTCACATGTAAAGCACCATGGAATAAATGGAGCTAGAATAATAAATAATAATAATAATAAAGTGCCACACACAGTGTCCTGGTATCTCATCCATGCTCTTTCTATTTTATCTTTCATTTGCAGAGATATTAGCAATGAAAGTATTTGGTGCCTAATGAGTTAAAAAAAATTAAGTCCAAGTAGATGTTATCAGAGTTTTCACTGGGGGTGCGAAATTCTTCTCCCTGCATGATGCTGACCAATTATAAGCAGACGACAACACTGAAAAGAAAGATGATCACATCCCCACCATAGTTTAGAGCAGATTTCTCAGTGTCTAAGATGTAAGGATACAGACCTGGTCTCCTGGGCTAACCTCCTGCATGATTAGAGCACACAACTGACTAATACCTTTCAGTTAAGGTCTCTGTGGGTGAAGGGGCAGCACAAGAGAGTTTAGTTGTGCAACATTACAAACCTTTCTAACAGCTTTCCTCCTCTTATGGCACTCTCACCTCTGCTGTTCTGCGCCTATCCCAAACTGCCTGTCCAGAAATGAGAGCACAGTGTCAGTATCACACTTAGATCCGTTGTGCTCAACTTGTACTCATTCTGCAGTGAGATTAGAGCAGACTGTCATTGCATTTCACCATAGAAGTAACCCAGAACACACTGCTCCTGTGTGAGGTGTAATAACAGCCTAATATCACTGCAGAAAGAATACAGGTTGCTTGAGCACAGAAGACATAAGTGTGATACTGGCACACTCCATAATCAGGAGAGTCAATAAAAGGGTTTGTAATGTGACACAGAGAAACTCAGCTGTGCGGCCCCTTCCTTGTCTAAGAGCTGTTACCTCTGCTTTCTAATCATGCAGAAGGTTAGACCAGGAGATCAGGACTCTCCATCATTACACATCTTAGGCTAGGTTCCCACGATGAGCTTTTGGTGAGTTTTTGATGTTGCAGAATTTCTGCACCCATTAAGATAGGTTACTTGCATTATTTCTAAAATATGCAGCGTAAAAACTCACTAAGAACTCATAGTGAGACTGTAGCTTTATACCCTAAGAAACCCGCTTTGAGCTATGGTGGGGGCGTGTTCTTCTTTTCTTTGAGTGTTGCTGCTTGCTTATGATTGGTCAGCATCATACAGGAGAAATCTGCAGCATATTTAAGGATTTCTCACAAGCCTCATTCGGGTAAGGCTGAGTGCCCACGTAGCGTTTTTCAAGCGTTTATGCTGCGGAATTTCCGCAGCATAAACGCTTGTGAAACACTAGGTGATCCGCACCCCATGGTCCCCAAGGGGATTCCGCATGTTCTATGCACATGCTGCGGATTTTTCCGCAGCGTTTATGCTGCGTACAAAAATCTGCAGCATGTCATTTAATTTTGCAGAAGCGCAGCGGAAGCCCCGCCATTGACTTGCATTGAGACGCATAGAAACCGCGACTGTACATTTTTACAAGCGGCTTCTATGCGTCTCTATGTGCGGATGGTACCCAGTTCTGGAGGAGAGGAGACTCTCATCCAGACCTGGGTACCATTGTACCTGTAAAAAAAGAATAAAAAAACAAATAAAGTTTATATTCACCTGTCCGGCGGCTTCTCTCTGAATGCCGGCATCGCTTGAGGACCTGCGGTGACGTCACAGTCATGTGACCGCAGGCCCTTCACCGCTCTGTCTCGCGATATGCCGGCATCCAGGAACCAGACAGGAAGCAGCGCTGCAGCCACGTCGGGCATCAGGGGTGAGTATAGCTTTATTTGTTTTCATTTTTACGGTTCACACTATATAAATCCATGCTGTTTCCATGGATTTATACAGTGTGACCTAGTTGTCAAGCACTTTCCAAGTGATGCTAAAATCGCCTGGAAAGCGCTTGTCAATCTGCATGCGTTTTTTCTGCCAGGGAGATGCAGAAATGCTGCAGAAATTTTCTGCTTCATTTCTGCATCGTGGGCACATAGCCTAAATGCAAAAAGGTAAATAAAATTACCAAAATTTCCACAACAAAAGTGTAGCTCTACCTACAGCGTATTCACACCCAGACTATAAGATTATGGCCGGTCTCTGGGTGGGTGTTTTTTTACACAGTAGTCAGAACCTACAACATTGTGGTGTCGTGCATTACATGAGCTATACTAAGGGAGTGCCTGTCAGCATAGAGCGAATACATCCATATACCGACCAGCAGAAAGTGTAAGAGAAGAACTATAGAAGGATGGACCATAGTGGAGCATTCCGGACTGGAGCAACATAAGGAGCCAGAAGGCTTCCCCCCGGTATTCCATGCTATGTGCTCCTTATAAAGTGACATCTCTCCATAGACCCCTCTGTGAAGACCACCCCATTATCCAGATGATAGATTCTCACTTCCACCATATATAATGCAGACTGGCCATTTTTTATTTTTTTTTCAGAAAATCACCAATTTTGGGTCGTCAGCTGTAAAAGAAGAAATGCTTTACACCAGTGCTGGGAACCTATGGCAGCGTGCAGAGGGGGCAGCAGAGCCCTCCTGGGGGGCACCATGGCCGCAGCACTAGCGCTACTGGATCGGGCCGGCGGGGGAGAACTCTGAGCCGCCGAGTGCCGGCACCAGCTCTGCTACTGCAGCTAGATGTGCGATCTCTCTCAGACGGAAACACATCGAGCTGGAGTGTATTGCAGCGCACGAACTAGCCAGGCCCGTGCGCTGCAATACACGCTGCCGGCCAATCAGAGGCCAGCGGCTGCCGGCCAATCAGAGGCCAGCATGACGTCGGCCGGTAAATCAGAGGCCAGCGGCTTCCGGTCAATCAGAGGCCAGCATGAATTCGGCCGGACAATCAGAGGCTAGCGGCTTCCGGACAATCAGAAGCGGCTGCCGGCCAATCAGAGGCCAGCATGAAGTCGACCGGTCAATCAGAGGTCAGTGTCTGCCGGCCAATCAGAGGCCAGCATGATGTCGACCGGCCAATCAGAGGCCAGCGGCTTCCTTCCAATCAGAGGCCAGCATGAATTCGGCCGGCCAATCAGAGGCCTGCGGCTTCTGGCCAATCAGAGACCAGCATGACGTTGGCCGGCCAATCAGAGGCTAGCGGCTTCCGGACAATCAGAAGCGGCTGCCAGCCAATCAGAGGCCAGCATGACGTCGACCGGTCAATCAGAGGCCAGCGTCTGCCGGCCAATCAGAAGCCAGCATGACGTCGACCGGCCAATCAGAGGCCAGCGGCTTCCTTCCAATCAGAAGCCAGCATGAATTCGGCCAGCCAATCAGAGGCCTGCGGCTTCTGGCCAATCAGAGACCAGCATGACATTGGCCGGCCAATCAGAGGCTAGTGGCTTCCGGACAATCAGAAGCGGCTGCCGGCAAATCAGAGGCCAGCATGACGTCGGCTGGCCAATCAGAGGCCAGCGGCCGCTGGCCTCTGATTGGCCGGCAGCGTGTACTGCAGCGCGCACGGACCTGGCTAGTACGTGCGCGGCAATACACTTCAGCTAGATGTGCCGACTACAGGAGAGGACGCTGCGCGGGAGAAGAAGGAAGGTGAGGAGGAGGGTTTATTATGTGTTTTTTTTTTTTTTTAATATGGGATGCACAATGGCTGGGGGGGAGAGGGAGCATATATGCATGGACTGAGGGGGGGGTGTCTCCCTTCACTCAGGTAAGATGGGAGTGCTGCACAGAACCCCCCAAAACACCTGCATCCAACATGCAGAGTGCAGCTGCTGAGCCCTGTCCCTGGCTGGAGTGGGGGGAACCCAAAGGTAGGGGGAACCAGTAGTGGGTGTGGGTGGAGGAAGCCATTAGAGGGAGCACTTATACAGTAGGTATATAATGGGAAGCCATCTTAGGGTGGCAGTTCAGAACAGAATGGTCAGTCAGTCTACCATTGGTTCCTATAAGACGTTCTTCATCTCCCGTTGCAGTGGGGTTTTTATTTGTCAAAAAAAAAGACTGGGGGTTGCGCCCCCGCCTTGATTTTCGCGAGTTTAATCGGATCACGGTCTGGGATGCATATCCTCTCCCTCTCATCCCCGACCTCTTTAGAAAAAAAATTGGCTCCTACGATTTGATTAAACTAGACCTCAGGGGGGCTTATAATCTCATTCACATTGAGGAGATGAGTGGAAGATGGCCTTCAATACTCCTGAGGGGCACTATGAAAAGCTTGTGATGGCATTTGGGTTGACTAATGCTCCCGCTTTCTTTCAACACTGTTAGTGACATTTTTAGTCATCTGGCAGGTAGATCACAACAAACCAATCTTGATGACATATTAATTTACTTACCTCCAGTCACATCAGGTACATATCAGGCAGGTCTTACAGATACTCAAAGATAATAAATTATTTGTCAAACCAGAGAAATGTATGTTCTCCATTCAGGGTTAGTTCTTATCATTCACCGTTTTTGCATGGATCTGGCCAAAGTCCGGACGGTACTGGATTGGTATTATATTCAAGACTTAAAGGCGTTACAAAGTTTTTTGGGTTTTGCCAGCTACTACTGTAAGTTCATCAAAAACTTTTCGGTAGTGGCCAAACCTCTGATGGACGATTTTGCCAAATAGAAAAAAAAAATTAAGATTTTATTATTTTACTTTCCATTCTTGTAGCTAAATACAATCCAGCTAAGTTTAAAATTGAAATGAAGCCCCTGTACCCCCCTCTCTAGGTGCTTCTGTACCAAGTCTTCCCTGGTCCAGGATGGTCTCTATATCACAGGCTCCAGCAATAACCTATTGACACATGATTGTGGCAGCCCTCACGTGCTGATATATCACAGTGCCAATAGAAGTGGGAAGCGGCACAGAAATCACAAAATAAAGGCAGTGTTTGTGGTAATGCAAGAATCCAGCAAGCAGAGTAATCCACACGTCATACAACAGCCCAACATGGATGATGAAAAGCTGCGTCTTCAGGCGTCTGTGTAAGAACATCACATTTTTGTTTTCCTTCCAGAATAAGCACCAAATGGAATAGCTGAATGCCAGGATACAGAGACGGGCGGGGGGCAGGGAAGCGCTGTCCGCTGGATTTTGTGCTGGTTTCACAAGCGGTCACCCTGCAGTTTTCTCTGGATAATGCTGTGGAGACTTTTCACAACACATCTAATAATTGTGAACCTTCCACTCACATGTTTATTATCTTGTCCGCTGGTCAGACTGGGGGGGATGAAAGCTGGACAAGGGATGAAGAATGATCCTTATTACATATAATGGGTGCACTGAGCGATTGTGAAAAGTCGCAGAGGACTGAGAGCAGAAGGGCAGAGGGTTTCCTCTTCCTCACAGGGACCAGCACAGAAGCCGGAGCAGAAGGGCAGAGGGTTTCCTCTTCCTCACAAGGACCAGCACAGAAGCCGGAGCAGAAGGGGAGACAAGGGCTGAGCCACTTACACAGACAGAAAGCTGAGAAGAGGAGGGCATGTTATTACTCCAGGATCCGCTCCATTCATTCCCTATGTGGCATTCAAGCGCTGAGCTCGGCTTTTCCGGAGCCCCATAGAGAATGAATGGAGCTGAAGTTGATCCCTGACTTTCCACTCCTTCCCGATCAGACGATGGCTCGCAGCGGTCAGACTCCACGATCAGTAAGTGATCACCGAGCCTGTGGATAAGTGATAACTTGTTTTCTTCAGACATCCCCTTTAAGTAATGGAGCATGCCAGCAGAGAAGGTGGGAGGAGGCGCTGGTTACAGGGGAAACGTTACCTCTGGAGGCCGCATTTAGGGCATGTGAGGGGCGGACACTTCCCATATTCATCATTACTGAACCCCCGCTCTGTGCGGCTCTTATCTGAGCTGCAGGAGACGCAGCAGTTACTAATCAGCCGCTCTCTGTTCACTTGCAGCCGTCCGAGCCCTGCTGTGCCTGTTAGGGGTGAAGTTCGGGTCCTTCGAGGCATCTACTATGCAGCCTGCACAGCAGATCACAGCCCGAGCACAGCGTCTCCGGGTAAATCTCCACCTTGTGAGTTGCTTCTTGTGCAGCAGCCCCATGCAAGTTGCTCTGCTCTCCTCGGCCAGCTCCTGCTGAATACTGAGCTTCTCTGCCCAATCTAGGAGCTCAATAGCCCTGATCACGTCAGTGGTAGCCCAGCGCTGCTGGATCAGATTTACAAATGGCAAACTAATCAGCCCTAGGTATTTCTAATATGTGCAGAGCAGGCGACATAAGTCTGACCGGTGTCCTCATAGACCTTTCCTCAGCCGGGGTCTAATAGGAGCAGTAAAATGGCCATCATGGGGTCCATTGTTAGATCTCAGCTGCCATAGAAACTCATTGACACCATGATCATGCCTCCCTCTCCTGTCTAAAGTGCCTAAATGCTGTGGAAGCCCCCTACTGTGTCATTCAATGGATTAAGCTGCCAGGATCAAGGTTGGCTCCACTGTGGGCAGCTGAGGCAGGAGCAGGACTGTGTTATACAGCCACACTTCTGCCGCAGATCTTGTAAGGACCTGCCTGATGATAATGTGTCCTATAGAGCAGGTCTTGGTACCGGACTGCCCTGTACATATTTACCACTAGCTGGGAACCAGTTACTTACAAGGTCTAGTTTCGAATGTGTTTCCAGGATCTGTAGTTATCAGCATTTTATCCTTAAGGCCGAGTTATAATATCACTGTAACACTCTCGCCCTGTACCTGTATACCTGCCCTGTGTGCTGCACAAAAGTATATAACAAAATGTGTGTACACAGATATCTATCTCCTGAATGGTATTACTGCTAGATCTCCTGTACATAGAAATATGAGGTTCTTAGCGCACATTTTGAGCAAATTGTGCGAGCCCATCTGCCAACGTCAAGGCGACCTCTTCAGATGGGTCCCTACACTAACATTACACTAACTTACTAACTGGGACTAGTTTTTTGTATTATTATTATTACCACCATTTTTACTATTTATTATTATTGCATTAATGCAATTAATTGTAACTGTTATAAAACGAATTAAAAAAATGTAATTCTAATTTTTTTTTATTAATCTTGTGATTCTAATAATGGTATTACTAAAATTCCTATGCCTAAAGCTGTTGATCCAGAAGAAGGCAAAAACCCCAGGACACCTTCAGCCACTTTGTGTCACAGGGGAAAAATTCCTTCTTGACCCCGGGAAAAGGCGATCAGTCTTAGGACCCTGGATCAAACCTAATAATGTTATTACAAGTTATATAATATTACACTAATTATTGTACTACTGGAGTTATTTTAATTTGTTTTTATAAATCTATTTGATATGGTTATTATTACATTGTGCTATCTTATTACAGTATTATTCTTCTTTCCTTTCACTACTAATACTGCCCTATACCTACAGTGTTGATCCAGAAGAAGGCAAAAACCCCAGGACACCTTCAGCCAATTTGTGTCACAGGGGAAAAATTCCTTCTTGACCCCGGGAAAAGGCGATCAGTCCTAGGACCCTGGATCAAACCTATTAATGTTATTACAAGTTATATAATATTACACTAATTATTGTACTACTGGAGTTATTTTAATTTGTTTTTATAAATCTATTTGATATGGTTATTATTACATTGTGCTATCTTATTACAGTATTATTCTTCTTTCCTATCGCTACTAATACTGCCCTATACCTACAGTGTTGATCCAGAAGAAGGCAAAAACCCCAGGACACCTTCAGCCAATTTGTGTCACAGGGGAAAAATTCCTTCTTGACCCCGAGAAAAGGCGATCAGTCCTAGGACCCTGGATCACACTGCTATTCTACCTACTACTATTACTACTGTTATTTTATTACTTTCTTACTATTATCACTAGTATTATTACTCATATTACACTAATACGGATATACTACCACTATATTACTACCATCCCTTTCCCCCTAGGGATCTTAAGGTGCAGTTCTGTCCTCCTCCTCCTATTCTGTCCTCCTCCTCTTCCATCCTCCTCCACTTTCGTCCTCCTCCTCTTCCGTCCTCTTCCTCTTCCGTCCTCCTCCTCTTCTGTCCTCCTCCTCTTCCGTCCTCCTCCTCTTCCGTCCTCCTTCTCTTCCGTCCTCCTCCTCTTCTGTCCTCCGCCTCTTCCGTCCTCCGCCTCTTCTGTCCTCCGCCTCTTCCGTCCTCCGCCTTTTCTGTCCTCCGCCTCTTTCGTCCTCTTCCTCTTCCGTCCTCTTCCTCTTACGTCCTCCTCCTCTTCGGTCCTCCTCATCTTCCATCCTCCTCCTCTTCTGTCCTCCTTCTCTTCCGTCCTCCGCCTCTTCCATCCTCCGCCTCTTCTGTCCTCTGCCTCTTCCATCCTCCGCCTCTTCCGTCCTCCGCCTCTTCCGTCCTCCTTCTCTTCCATCCTCCTCCTCTTCCGTCCTCCTCCTTTTCCGTCCTCCTCCTCTTCTGTCCTCCTCCTCTTCCGTCCTCCGCCTCTTCCGTCCTCCATCTCTTCCGTCCTCCGCCTCTTCCGTCCTCTTCCTCTTCCGTCCTCCTCCTGAGACGTAATAAATAGCATTAAAGCTGCAGTAATTATTTATATTATATATACACACTGCTCAAAAAAATAAAGGGAACACTCAAATAACACATCCTAGATCTGAATGAATGAAATATTCTCATTGAATACTTTGTTCTGTACAAAGTTGAATGTGTTGACAACAAAATCACACAAAAATCATCAATGGAAATCAAATTTATTAACCAATGGAGGCCTGGATTCGGAGTCACCCCCAAAATTAAAGTGGAAAAACACACTACAGGCTGATCCAACTTTGATGTAATGTCCTTAAAACAAGTCAAAATGAGGCTCAGTATTGTGTGTGGCCTCCACGTGCCTGTATAACCTCCCTACAACGCCTGGACATGCTCCTGATGAGGTTGCGGATGGTCTCCTGTGGGATCTCCTCCCAGACCTGGACTAAAGCATCCACCAACTCCTGGACAGTCTGTGGTGCAATGTGACGTTGGTGGATGGAGTGAGACATGATGTCCCAGATGTGCTCAATGGGATTCAGGTCTGGGGAACGGGCGGGCTAGTCCATAGCTTCAATGCCTTCATCTTGCAGGAACTGCTGACATACTCCAGCCACATGAGGTCTGGCATTGGGCACAACCCCCATCTGTGGACGTCTGGCCCTCATCCCACTCTCATGGAGTCGGTTTCTAACCGTTTATGCAGACACATGCACATTTGTGGCCTGCTGGAGGTCATTTTGCATGGCTCTGGAAGTGCTCCTCCTGTTCCTCCTTGCACAAAGGCAGAGGTAGGGGTCCTGCTGCTGGGTTGTTGCCCTCCTATGGCCCCCTCCACGTCTCCTGGTGTACTGGCCTGTCTCCTGGTAGCGCCTCCAGCCTCTGGACACTACGCTGACAGACGCAGCAAACCTTCTTGCCACAGCTCGCAATGATGTGCCATCCTGGATGAGCTGCACTACCTGAGCAACTTCTGTGGGTTGTAGAGTCCGTCTCATGCTACCACGAGTGTGAAAGCACAACCAACATTCAAAAGTGACCAAAACATCAGCCAGAAAGCATTGGTACTGAGATGTGGTCTGTGGTCTCCACCTGCAGAACCACTCCTTTATTGAGTGTGTCTTGATAATTGCCAATAATTTCCATCTATTGTCTTCCATTTGCACAACAGCATGTGAAATTGATTGTCAATCAGTGTTGCTTCCTAAGTGGACAGTTTGATTTCACAGAAGTTTGATTTACTTGGAGTTATATTCTGTTGTTTAAGTGTTCCCTTTATTTTTTTGAGCAGTGTATATTTTCTCATGTCCATGTATTTACTACTAAAAGTAATTTTTTACATTTAGGTTTCATTAAGTGTTTTACACCGACTATTACAGACTTATTGTTTCCCTGCACATTCAAGTTTTGTGTTTTCTTTGGGCATAGATCAGCTAATAGGCACTCAGGAAAAAAAAACAGATTAAAGATCTACAAACTCTCCCTTAAGACTAAGGAGCTCACTGATAGATTCTCAGTTAGCTAATTTTGCAGCCAGCAATAGACAGTGCAGCACAGATGCTACAGAAGGCAACATTTTTAATGAAACTCAATTACAGAAATCGATTTTAGCCCCAAATACTTGCATTAAAGTAAAAAAAATGGCCCCAAAGCTGGACAACCGCTTTAACTCCTTACCAACATCTGCCGTACATGTATGGTATAAGTCAGTAGCGGGTGTATGGAGCAGGGTCAGCTCGCCCCGTACATGGCAGATAATGGCTGTGACAAACAACCAGGACCTGTCTCTAACAGCTGCGAGTGGAGCGAAGATCTGCCCACCACTGTTAACCTGTTCAGTGCTGCTGTCAATCTCTAACAGCAGCATTAACAGCGCGCCAGCATTGGGACGCGTCGTTCCATACGCCCACCGGCGCTCCTGTGACACGATCATAGGGCGCCGATGGACTGCTATGACATCCGGGGGTCTGCTGAAGCCTCCGTGCCTGTCATCATAAAGCTTCATTTGGGCTGTAAAGAAGACCGTGGTTTTGCTATATGGAGCATTACTGTGGTATCGCTGTATATAGCACAAGCAATCAGATGATGTATACAAATACAGTGAAAAAAAGTATATATATATTTATTAAAACCCCACACGTTCAACTCACCTCCCACTAAAAATAAAGATAATAAAAATATACACATTTTGTGGTATGGTCTCTTTCAGAGAAATACAATCTATCAAAATATAAAAAAAAAAAACGATCAGTGAACACAGAAAAAAATTCAAAAAGACAAAATTGCATTTTTTCGTTCGCCTCAATACTGCAGAAAATCCTGTAAGAAGCGATGACCATGACATATGTGTCCCAAAATGTTATCAATAAAGTCCTCTTGCCCTTCAAAAAATAAGCCCCCACACAGCTCCATCAACCTGGAAACTGAAAATGTTTCGGGTCTCAGAAAAAATGGTGACAGCATCAAAAAAAAGTTTTTTTCTTTTGCCAAAACTATTGGAGAAGTTTGGTCTTGCTGTAATCACACTGAGGAGTAGGATCCTATTACCAGGTCATTTTTACCACACAATGTGCGCCGTTAAAACCGTTCCCAGAAAAACAATGTCAGGCTTTTTTTTTCGCACTTTTACTGCACTTGAAATGTTTTTCCCGTTTTCTAGGACTATGTGGTAAATGAATGGTGTCATTTATAAGGACAGCTCATCCTACAAAATAACAAGACCTCACACTATGTGGACAGATATCAAAAAGTTAGAAAAGTTGGAAAAAGCGGAGGAAAAAACAGAAAAAAAACATAAATTGGTTATGTCGGGAAGGGGTAAAGCTGAAGAAACGCATGTAAGAGCAGAATATGGAGGAAGGTCAGATATCACAGACTGGTGGATACTACCTGCTCCATCGCTGGCAGAATACTCCACCCCCATGGTGTCCGCTGATATCTTCTCTTGTAGCAACGTCTCCAAACTCTATAAAACATCGGGAACAGTCAGCAGAGGGTTTGATGATTGGCTCATATTGGCGATATACTCAGGGGCATTACTGGGGCCAGGGAAGATTGGGAATGAATAGCGTATTGACTGTTAGAGATGTGATCTCTTCCATTAAAGGGGATGTCTAGTTGGAACAAGTTATCACTGATCTCTGGATAGGTGATGACCTGTCCCAGTGGGAGCACCCCTTTATTATGTGGTATATATGGAGGATGTGATATCATGCAGAGTTCTAGCAGTATTACACTTCGTTCCGTTCTGCGTGCATCTGGGCCATTCCCTATGGAGGAGCGGAGCTGGGGGGAAATATCAGGATCTCGTCGCTGGATCCATCCAGATGGGAGATGTAACGAGTGCGGCGTCCCCCACTGGTGTCTCAGCGTATTATGTGTTGGGGAATAATAACTTATTGTCTGGTAAATGTGCTGATTCCTGTGAGTTGTGGTCGCTGAGTGCGTGTGATGGGATGTGGCTCCGTCCGTTATATTATATCACGTCTTATACCTATAATCTCTCGCTGATCGCAGGTGTCTGTCTTCACACTCAGATGAGAAGGAACAAACTGACGATATAGGACTTTTTTTTTTTCCAAATTCAAACCGAGCAATCCTATTGGCTGAGTATGAATGCAGTTACCATGGTGACAGAAGTAGCAGCAGATTTAAAGGGACAAAACACTAATATTGTACTAAAGTGTATTTTATTATATATTTCACATAACTGACTGGGTACACCTTGGTGTGGGTGGGATGGCTTTTTTTAAATCAAAAACCATGTTTACTAAGTACCCTATATTATATATATTCACTATTGCTTTTTACTTACTTATAGCAGGGTATATGCTCATATTGTTTCTATCCTAAGTTTGTCTATTTTCTAATAGAGACATGACCAGTCCTCTTTAGAATTTTATAGTGACCCCATTGAGGTCATGGACTGATATTGGGGATTGCAGAGTTGGGGCAAGGTGACAGGTGACAGTAAGTGACATCAAATGAAGGCTATGGTGCATACACAGTAAATCAGTCGTGTTATTCCACAGAAATGCTGTTCTATAAGGCTGTGTGCCCACGTAGCGTTTTTCAAGCGTTTATGCTGCGGAATTTCCGCAGCGGAAACGCTTGTAAAACGCTAGGTAATCCGCACCCCATGGTCCCCAAGGGGATTCCGCATGTTCTATGCACATGCTGCGGATTTTTCCGCAGCGTTTATGCTGCGTACAAAAATCCGCAGCATGTCATTTAATTTTGCGGAAGCGCAGCGGAACTCCCGCCATTGACTTGCATTGAGACGCACAGAAACCGCGACTGTACATTTTTACAAGCGGCTTCTATGCGTCTCTATGTGCGGATGGTACCCAGTTCTGGAGGAGAGGAGACTCTGATCCAGACCTGGGTACCATTGTACCTGTAAAAAAAAGAATAAAATAACAAATAAAGTTTATATTCACCTGTCCGGCGTCTTCTCTCTGAATGCCAGCAGCGCTGAAGGACCTTCGGTGACGTCACAGTCATGTGACCGCAGGCCCTTCACCGCTCTGTCTCGCGATATGCCGGCAGCCGGGAACCAGCCAGGAAGCAGCGCTGCAGCCACGCCGGGGCCTCGGGGGTAAGTATAGCTTTATTTGTTTTAATTTTTACGGTTCACACTGTATAAATCCATGCTGTTTCCATGGATTTATACAGTGTGACCTAGTTGTCAAGCACTTGGCAGTGATGCTAATCGCTTGGAAAGTGCTTGTCAATCTGCATGCAGAAATGCATGTGAATCCGCATGTGGATCCGCATGTATTCTGCAGGAAAAACGCATGCACAATCTGCATGCGTTTTTTTCTGCCAGGGAGATGCAGAAATGCTGCAGAAATTTTCTGCTTCATTTCTGCATCGTGGGCACATAGCCTAAAACACAAAATATCTTCATATGGTGAGGAGTTGTGTTGTGTTTTCATCATT
Organism: Phyllobates terribilis; assembly: GCF_046119375.1. NCBI lineage: Eukaryota > Metazoa > Chordata > Amphibia > Anura > Dendrobatidae > Phyllobates > Phyllobates terribilis. The sequence goes on along the minus strand of NW_027363680.1, from coordinate 197,100 downwards.
TACATTCTAGCGTGGTGATCACATAAAATGTAAAATTCCTATTAAATAATTACTGAATGACAGTAGCCTGTATCCCTGGAGGACAAGTCATTTACCGCTTCACCAGGTTTGATGTTCTAATGCATTTAGATGTTTCAGTATTTGTATATATGTATATATATATTTTTTCCCCTCTTAAGGGTATTCAAGCGCAGACGGTGACCAACTTCTTCCTCGCCTTTGAAGCACAGCTTTCAATTATTCCTGTCGTAAACAAGGTAAAAAGCTTAGAGCCGAACACTATCAGACTCCTTCAGTCCCGCAGCAGGTAAATCTGTGAACATCGCCGGCACTGCTGCTGTTCCTAGTACCGATCCCTCTATGAGCGGCTGTGCAGTAATGAAGGCAGGATTCACCCCAAACTTGCTCGTCGTTTTTTTCGATTTCCAGTTCTGGTAATTAGTTATATGTAGCACCCTGAGGATTCGGCTGCTACAGGGGTATTGCACCTCAACCCAGAGGTGTGATATTCCACTCCCGGGTAAGGATGGAGTGTGGAACTGAGCTCAGATAGACTGCATGCACTACATACATCCCATTTCAGAGGAGCAGGCCGACGGTACTCCCACTTGGAAATGTGCAGGTACAACCGAGCCTGTTCCTGGCTGGAGTGGGAGGGGGGTGGTACATCCCACGTAGTGTAGGGGCAGATAGGGGGAGCAGTCTGGGTAGTGATAGGAGCTCATTGGGTGCTGGTCACCTGAGCTCACACATAGAGGGATATATAAGGTGGGCACCAACTAGAATCAGGGTCAGACGCAGAGAGTCAGTCAGCTGCAGAGGACAAGTCAGATGCAGAGAGCAGGAAACAGCAGCCCTGGAGAGAGAGAGTGGAGCAGAGAAAGACCCAGAGGGGGAAGACTGAAGGGACCCAAGAACCCAAATTAGAGCACCGGGTGAGGAGTCAGCAAAAGGGCACCGGAACCCAAACTGGTGGGGGTAAAAACAATCCCTAGCCAGAGACCGGAGATCGTGGGCAGCGTTTGCCACGGTCACCCACCATATTCACCCCGAAGGCAAACCACATGAAGGGTCAGGGAACCCAGGGCCAAGGGTGTCCCAAAAGAAGGCCCGAGGGAGCTGGACCTAGGTGAATCACTGGTGGGGACGGCTGAAGAAAGGACAGAGGGAGAGCTCAGGGCCACGCTCCGGACTTGTTTGGGGGTTGGCTGGATCCAGGACCTGGTGGACGCAGCACGGCTCGGGTGGTCACTAGCAGCTGGAGTGACCAGTACAACATCTGCAGTAAGTAAACACCCTTAACTGCACAACCCGAGTCTGTCTTCATTGCCGGCTGCACCGCACCACCACAACCTCCATCCTCTGCGCCTGTCCCCTCTGAGGCTATACCCCTCCCGTTGGGGGTTATCCCACCAAGCTGCGCATCCACCATCAGCCTCAGCGGACCCTGCTGCAGCGGCGGCCACAGTGACCGCATCACAACGGGTGGCGTAGTCGACACAAAAGAACTTTAGTAACATCTGTAAAGCTGCCACATAACACTGAGCTTGACGCCCTGGGCACGGGACCGGGTCACAGCCGCTCGGAGACTACAACCCCCCATCTGATCCGGTGCCGGGTATTCCCTTCAAAAAGGAATATGTCCCAGGGGGCGCGTCATATACACATGTGTATATCCAGTGGTCAACTCAAAACCTGTGTATGGAAAATGAATTGTTTGCTGTATGCATCGCATTTGTAGGATGCACACTGTTCATTTCATTATGGAGCGGAGTAGGAGGAGACTTTCATTACTGTTCCCTTTACTTCCTCCCTGCTGATAGGAAAAGCCATGCTGTTTGCTTGTGTCCTGTGATTACAGCAGCCTGCAACCGTTTTCAAGCGTGCACTTCCCGGCTCAGGCATCAAGCAGTAAATGATAAAATTAAAACGCTGCTATCCCTTTGTTAGTCACTTTTTTATCTTCTTCCCCCTTCTACGAATGCTGTAGTCCGTTATTCTAGAACTGCTCTGAAAATGGTTCTCTCTGGAGTGTTGGGATTTGGGTTTAGGGTGGGTTAGGGAATTGAAGTTCAGATACTTTGTTCATGTTTTATACTATGGAATTACTATGTCATGTATGTTATTTGAAAGATGGAAAATTTGTATTTGGAGTTTTTCAATAAAAATTATTTGATTAAAAAAAAAATCATGAAATTAAAATTCCTCCCGTTCTTGAGAAAGAATAGGATTTTTACTAAGAGGTAAATTGCACGTTCCTTGTTTTACAGGCACTTTACATTTTTGCTAGTTTTGTGCGATTACACAATTCCTTTTAAAGGCCAGTGCCAGTTGTACATCTCTCCCTAAACTCTTGCTCAGCACTATATTTTATGCCAGTTTTATTATATGGTTTCTAGATTTTGTTCAGCTTTGATAAATAATTAGTATTTATACTTTTGCTTTTACGCTGCGTGCCCACGTTGCGGATTACAAGCGTTTTTGATGCGGAATTTCCGCAGCGGACATACTTGTAAAACGCATGGTAATCCCCACCCCATGGTCCCCAAGGGGATTCCGCAAGTTCTATGCACATGCTGCGGATTTTTCCGCAGCTTTTATGCTGCGTTCAAAAATCCACAGCATGTCAATTAATTTTGCGTTTCCGCAAGCGGAATTGCCTTGTGCAATGCATTAAAAACGCAAGGCAATTCCGCATGTGGAATACGCGAGATAAACGCACGAAAAACGCGCGATAAATGCGTACGGAATTCCGATGCGTTTTTCATGCGTTTCCGCGGCATTTTTGCAGTTGCGTAAACGCCGCGGAAACGCATGAAAAACGCATGGTAGAAGGGCAGCAATGTTCCCCAATTGAAATCCGCATGTGCAGGTTTGCCTTGGTTAAAACTGCACAATCCTTTACTGGACTGGTCTACTAATGAGATTAAGTCTTGGAGTCCTAAGTGCTATGATAAATGTTGTAATGGTCGCATTGCGGCTGTGGAAAAAGGGGAATTATCTGTACCTATTCAGGATTTTTGGAAGGTTTTTTCAGAGGAGGAGTCGCAAGTTTTACCTCCTCATAGGGACTATGATTGCACCATTGAGTTTGTTTCTGGAGCTACTCTTCCCAAGAGTCGCTTATTAAATCTGACTATCCCTGAAAGAAAGGCCTTGGAGGAATACATACAGACGAGCTTGGCTGCTGGTCACATTAGACCTTCTAAGTCGCCTGTGGCCGTTGGATTTTTCTTTGTTAAAAAAAAAGACGGTGGTTTACGTCCATGTCTGGACTTTCGTGAAATTAATAAGATTACCGTACGCAATTCCTACCCATTGCCGTTAATTCCAGACTTGTTTAACCAGTTAGTGGGGACCAAGTGGTTCTATAAAATTGATCTCCGGGGGGCATACAATTTGTTACGAATGAAGGAGGGTGATGAATGGAAAACTGCTTTTAACACTCCGGTAGGTCATTTTGTGAATCTGGTGATGCCCTTCGGTCTTACCAATGCACCCACGTTTTTTCAGAACCTTATTAATGACATCCTGAGACCTTTGATTGGCAAGAATGTGGTTGTGTATTTGGATGACATTCTGATTTATTCACCAGATCTGGATTCCCATTGGCAGAGCGTACGTGAGGTGTTGCAGTTATTGAGTGATAATTCACTTTTTGCTAAGCTGGAGAAATGTGAGTTCGCTGTGCAGAGAATTAGTTTTTTGGGCTACATTATCTCCAGCGAGGGCTTTGAGATGGACCCGGTGAAAGTTCAGGCTGTGCAGGAATGGCCTAGGCCTATTGGTTTGAAATCGATACAGAGATTTTTGGGTTTCGACAATTATTACAGGAAATTCATTAAGAATTTTTCTATAATTGTTAAGCCACTGACTGATCTCACCAGGAAAGGTGCGAATACGGTCCAGTGGACTACTGAGGCCATTGAAGCTTTTGTGTATCTCAAGGAGAGGTTCAGTTCTGCCCCTATCCTTATGCAGCCTGATGAGACCAAGCCTTTTTTGGTCGAGGTTGATGCTTCTTCGGTGGGGGTCGGTGCAGTTTTGTCTCAGGAGAACAAGGATGGAGTACATCCCTGTGATTTTTTTTCAAAAAAATTTTCAGAAACCGAACTTAATTACGATGTTGGTAATCGGGAATTGTTGGCTATTAAACTTGCGTTTGAACATTGGCATCATTTCTTGGAAAGTGCTAAATTTCCTGTTCAGGTTTTCACAGATCATAAGAATTTGATCTATCTGGATGCTGCCAAACGCTTGAATGCCCGTCAAGCTAGGTGGGCACTTTTTTTTTCTCGGTTTAATTTTTCTGTTACCTATATCCCTGGTACTAGGAATGTTAAAGCCGATGCTTTATCTCGCAGCTTTTCCCCCATGGTTGGTACCGAGGAGGAGGAGAGCATTTTACAGGAAGGAGTTGTGGTAGCAGCATTAGACTCTGTTTTGGAAGAAGGGATTCTGAAAGCCCAAGAGGATGCCCCATCTAACACTCCTCATGGGAGATTGTTTGTGCCTAGAACCTCTAGGAGAGATTTGTTTGTGGGGTATCATGAGTCTCGGTTGGCAGGTCATCCAGGAATTTCTAGGACTAAGAGACTTATCAGTCGCAGTTTTTGGTGGCCCGGGTGGCAGAAGGAAGTCATCAAGTGGGTGCGTCAGTGTACGGTGTGTGCTAGGTCAAAGGCTTCCCATACCCCTGCTGCGGGGTTGCTTTGACCTCTGGAGGTTCCTAGTGCGCCTTGGACGCATTTGGCAATGGATTTTATTACTGACCTTCCTGTGTCCGAGGGTTTCACTGACATCTGGGTGGTCATGGACCGTTTTAGCAAGATGTGTCATTTGGTTCCATTCATTAAGCTACCCTGCGCTAAGACACTCGCTAAGGCGTTTGTTAAGGAAATTGTCAGGCACCATGGCGTTCCCACCGACATTGTTTCTGATAGGAGACCTCAGTTTGTGGCTCGCTTTTGGCGTGCTTTTTATGACAGGTTGGGAGTCCATTTGTCATTTTCGTCTGGTTATCATCCTGAGTCTAATGGACAGACTGAAAGAAAGAACCAGGATGTGGAACAGTTTTTGCGTTGATTTGTGGCAGACAATCAAGAGAGGTGGTCTGAGTTTCTGCCACTCACAGAATTTGCTCTTAACAACCATACATCCTCCTCTGCTGGGTGTTCTTTTTTTGTTGTACTGGGAGACATCCGTCTTTTGGTTCGTTCTCCAAATTGCGGTCGGCGGTGCCGGAGGAGGAGAATTTTTCCGGTGATTTGGAGAGAGTTTGGACTAATGTACGTTGTAACCTTCAAGAGGCTAACAAAAAGTCCAAGAAGTATTTTAACAGGAAATGTAAAGAGGTTTTGTTTACTGTGGGTGACATGGTTTGGTTGTCCTCAAAGAATCTGCGATTGAGGATTTCCTCTAAAAAATTGGGTCCGAAGTTTGTGGGGCCTTTTAAGGTGCTTCAGGTGGTTAACCAGTCTGCTGTTAGGTTGGAGGTTCCTTCCTCCTGGAAGATTAATCCTGTGTTTCATGTTTCCTTGTTGAAAAAGGCTGATGTATCGGATAGGGAGGCCACTGTCACAGTTCCTCCGGTGGTGGAAGACGGCGAATATGAAATTTCTCGTATCCTGAATTCCAGAGAGCATAGAGGGAGATTGCAGTATCTTGTCGCTTGGAAAGGTTTCGGTCCCGAGGAATAACTCCTGGGTTAAGGCGGATGATGTCTCTGCCCCTAGACTTGTCAGAGCTTTCCACAGGAGATTTCCAGATAGGCCTGGGCCTGGAGGATCCGGAGGATCCTCATAAAAGAGGGGGTACTGTTAGAACCCTCCTGTTTGTTTTTGTTTCTATCTTGTGTTTTGCGGTCACGTGACCATCTTCCTATTTATTCCAGCTCCGCCCTTCTGGCCTTGCTAGACTTCAGTGTTGTTTAGACTGTCTTTCTAGCCAGGTGCTTTTGTGCCTATCTATCTCTAGTTTGCTTGGTCCTCTGGACCTCTAGTACTTTTGTCAGTTTTTCTTTTGCTCTGCAACAACTTCTGTTAGGAGGTGTCCCATTTTTGTCCCAGTCCTTAGTTCTATTAGGGACCCCTTCCTTTCTCTATAGGTCTCCGTTCAGACTAGCCGAGGACGAAGGCGGGTCTGTTCACAAGGAACAGGTTGCCTGCTACAACGTAGGGACTCAGCTTAGTCTTACTGTGGGGACAGCTCTCCCCTTCTTTCCCTAGTTTATGTTGCAGATCATAATAATCTTGGATCTACTCATACTTAACAGACAGAACCTTCAGTGTTTCTCACTCACACACCACCTCCTCATCTCGCATCCTATCTGTCAGTGTTCCCCAAGGTTAAGTCATAGGACCCCTGCTCTTCTCCATCTACACCTTCGGCCTGGGACAGCTCATAGAGTCCCACGGCTTTCAGTATCATCTCTATGCTAACGACACACAGATTTACCTCTCTGGACCTGATATCACCTCCTTACTAACCAGAACCCCAAAATGTCTGTTCGCTATCTCATCCTTCTTCTCTGCTAGATTTCTAAAACTTAACATGGATAAAACAGAATTCATCATCTTTCCCCCATTTCACTCAGCCTCCCCATCTGACCTATCCATCAAAATCAATGGCTGTCCACTTTCCCCAGTCCCACAAGCTCGCTGCATCAGAGTAACCCTGGACTCTAACCTCTCCTTCAAGCCACATATCAAAGCCCTTTCCTCCTCCTGGCGACTCCAACTCAAAAACATGGATCCGCATATTCCTCAACCATGAATCTGCAAAAACACTAGTGCACGCCCGGTACACACCTACACGCAACCTACAATCCTCACAAGATCTCCTTCTCTACTCCCCTCTTATCGTTTCTTCTCACAATTGCATACAAGATTTCTCCCGTGCATCCCCCCTACTCTAGAACTCTCTACCCCAAAACATCAGACTCTCGCCTACCGTGGAAACCTTCTAAAGGAACCTGAAAACCCACCTCTTCCGAAAAGCCTACAACCTGCAGTAATCATTGCTCCACCACACCGCTGCATGACCAGCTCTACCCTCACCTACTGTATCCTCACCCATCCCTTGAAGATTGTGAGACATCGCAGGTAGGGTTCTCTCTCCTCCAGTACCAGTTTGCCATTGCGTTTTTGTTCAAGATTTTTGCAATTGTGTTTGCTATGTATACCCCCCTTTTCACATGTAAAGCACCATGGAATAAATGGAGCTAGAATAATAAATAATAATAATAATAATAAAGTGCCACACACAGTGTCCTGGTATCTCATCCATGCTCTTTCTATTTTATCTTTCATTTGCAGAGATATTAGCAATGAAAGTATTTGGCGCCTAATGAGTTAAAAAAAATTAAGTCCAAGTAGATGTTATCAGAGTTTTCACTGGGGGTGCGAAATTCTTCTCCCTGCATGATGCTGACCAATTATAAGCAGACGACAACACTGAAAAGAAAGATGATCACATCCCCACCATAGCTTAGAGCAGATTTCTCAGTGTCTAAGATGTAAGGATACAGACCTGGTCTCCTGGGCTAACCTCCTGCATGATTAGAGCACACAACTGACTAATACCTTTCAGTTAAGGTCTCTGTGGGTGAAGGGGCAGCACAAGAGAGTTTAGTTGTGCAACATTACAAACCTTTCTAACAGCTTTCCTCCTCTTATGGCACTCTCACCTCTGCTGTTCTGCGCTTATCCCAAACTGCCTGTCCAGAAATGAGAGCACAGTGTCAGTATCACAGTTAGATCCGTTGTGCTCAACTTGTACTCATTCTGCAGTGAGATTAGAGCAGACTGTCATTGCATTTCACCATAGAAGTAACCCAGAACACACTGCTCCTGTGTGAGGTGTAATAACAGCCTAATATCACTGCAGAAAGAATACAGGTTGCTTGAGCACAGAAGACATAAGTGTGATACTGGCACACTCCGTAATCAGGAGAGTCAATAAAAGGGTTTGTAATGTGACACAGAGAAACTCAGCTGTGCGGCTCCTTCCTTGTCTAAGAGCTGTTACCTCTGCTTTCTAATCATGCAGAAGGTTAGACCAGGAGATCAGGACTCTCCATCATTACACATCTTAGGCTAGGTTCCCACGATGAGCTTTTGGTGAGTTTTTGATGTTGCAGAATTTCTGCACCCATTAAGATAGGTTACTTGCATTATTTCTAAAATATGCAGTGTAAAAACTCACTAAAAACTCATAGTGAGAACGTAGCTTTATACCCTAAGAAACCCGCTTTGAGCTATGGTGGGGGCGTGTTCTTCTTTTCTTTGAGTGTTGCTGCTTGCTTATGATTGGTCAGCATCATACAGGAGAAATCTGCAGCATATTTAAGGATTTCTCACAAGCCTCATTCGGGTAAGGCTGAGTGCCCACGTAGCGTTTTTCAAGCGTTTATGCTGCGGAATTTCCGCAGCATAAACGCTTGTGAAACGCTAGGTAATCCGCCCCCCATGGTCCCCAAGGGGATTCCACATGTTCTATGCACATGCTGCGGATTTTTCCGCAGCGTTTATGCTGCGTACAAAAATCTGCAGCATGTCATTTAATTTTGCAGAAGCGCAGCGGAAGCCCCGCCATTGACTTGCATTGAGACGCATAGAAACCGCGACTGTACATTTTTACAAGCGGCTTCTATGCGTCTCTATGTGCGGATGGTACCCAGTTCTGGAGGAGAGGAGACTCTCATCCAGACCTGGGTACCATTGTACCTGTAAAAAAAGAATAAAAAAACAAATAAAGTTTATATTCACCTGTCCGGCGGCTTCTCTCTGAATGCCGGCATCGCTTGAGGACCTGCGGTGACGTCACAGTCATGTGACCGCAGGCCCTTCACCGCTCTGTCTCGCGATATGCCGGCATCCAGGAACCAGACAGGAAGCAGCGCTGCAGCCACGTCGGGCATCAGGGGTGAGTATAGCTTTATTTGTTTTCATTTTTACGGTTCACACTATATAAATCCATGCTGTTTCCATGGATTTATACAGTGTGACCTAGTTGTCAAGCACTTTCCAAGTGATGCTAAAATCGCCTGGAAAGCGCTTGTCAATCTGCATGCGTTTTTTCTGCCAGGGAGATGCAGAAATGCTGCAGAAATTTTCTGCTTCATTTCTGCATCGTGGGCACATAGCCTAAATGCAAAAAGGTAAATAAAATTACCAAAATTTCCACAACAAAAGTGTAGCTCTACCTACAGCGTATTCACACCCAGACTATAAGATTACGGCCGGTCTCTGGGTGGTGTTTTTTTACACAGTAGTCAGAACCTACAACATTGTGGTGCCGTGCATTACATGGGCTATACTAAGGGAGCGCCTGTCAGCATAGAGCGAATACGTCCATATACCGACCAGCAGAAAGTGTAAGAGAAGAACTATAGAAGGATGGACCATAGTGGAGCATTCCGGACTGGAGCAACATAAGGAGCCAGAAGGCTTCCCCCCGGTATTCCATGCTATGTGCTCCTTATAAAGTGACATCTCTCCATAGACCCCTCTGTGAAGACCACCCCCTTATCCAGATGATACATTCTCACTTCCACCATATATAATGCAGACTGGCCATTTTATTTTTTTTTCAGAAAATCCCCAATTTTGGGTCGTCAGCTGTAAAAGAAGAAATGCTTTACACCAGTGCTGGGAACCTATGGCAGCGTGCAGAGGAGGCAGCAGAGCCCTCCTGGGGGGCACCATGGCCGCAGCACTAGCGCTACTGGATCGGGCCGGCGGGGAGAACTCTGAGCCGCCGAGTGCCGGCACCAGCTCCGCTACTGCAGCTAGATGTGCGATCTCTCTCGGACGGAAACACATCGAGCTGGAGTGTATTGCAGCGCACGAACTAGACAGGCCCGTGCGCTGCAATACACGCTGCCGGCCAATCAGAGGCCAGCGGCTGCCGGCCAATCAGAGGCCAGCATGACGTCGGCCGGTCAATCAGAGGCCAGCGGCTTCCGGTCAATCAGAGGCCAGCATGAATTCGGCCGGCCAATCAGAGGCTAGCGGCTTCCGGACAATCAGAAGCGGCTGCCGGCCAATCAGAGGCCAGCATGACGTCGACCGGTCAATCAGAGGCCAGCGTCTGCCGGCCAATCAGAGGCCAGCATGACGTCGACCGGCCAATCAGAGGCCAGCGGCTTCCTTCCAATCAGAGGCCAGGAATAATTCGGCCGGCCAATCAGAGGCCTGCGGCTTCTGGCCAATCAGAGACCAGCATGACGTTGGCCGGCCAATCAGAGGCTAGTGGCTTCCGGACAATCAGAAGCGGCTGCCGGCAAATCAGAGGCCAGCATGACGTCGGCTGGCCAATCAGAGGCCTCTGATTGGCCGGCTGCGTGTACTGCAGCGCGCAGGGGCCTGGCTAGTACGTGCGGTGCAATACACTTCAGCTAGATGTGCCGACTACAGGAGAGGACGCTGCGCGGGAGAAGAAGGAAGGTGAGGAGGAGGGTTCATTATGTGTTTTTTTTTTTTTTTTAATATGGGATGCACAATTCCTGGGGGGGGGGGGGGGGGGAGAGGGAGCATATATACCAGGATTGAGGGGAGGGCCAGCATATATACCAGGATTGAGGGGAGGGCCAGCATATATACCAGGATTGAGGGGAGGGCCGCATTTATACCAGGATTGAGGGGAGGGCCAGCATTTATACCAGGATTGAGGGGAGGGCCAGCATATATACCAGGATTGAGGGGAGGGCCAGCATATATACCAGGATTGAAGGGAGGGCCAGCATATATACCAGGATTGAGGGGAGGGCCAGCATATATACCAGGATTGAGGGGAGGGCCAGCATATATACCAGGATTGAGGAGAGGGCCAGCATATATACCAGGATTGAGGAGAGGGCCAGCATATATACCAGGATTGAGGAGAGGGCCAGCATATATACCAGGATTGAAGAGAGGGCCAGCATATATACCAGGATTGAAGGGAGGGCCAGCATATATACCAGGATTGAAGGGAGGGCCAGCATATATGCCAGGATTGAGGGGAGGGCAGCATATATACCAGGATTGAGGAGAGGGCCAGCATATATACCAGGATTGAGGAGAGGGCCAGCATATATACCAGGATTGAGGAGAGGGCCAGCATATATACCAGGATTGAAGAGAGGGCCAGCATATATACCAGGATTGAAGAGAGGGCCAGCATATATACCAGGATTGAAGGGAGGGCCAGCATATATGCCAGGATTGAGGGGAGGGCCAGCATATATGCCAGGATTGAGGGGAGGGCAGCATATATACCAGGATTGAGGGGAGGGCCAGCATATATACCAGGATTGAGGGGAGGGCCAGCATATATACCAGGATTGAGGGGAGGGCCAGCAAAGATACCAGGATTGAGGGGAGGGCCAGCATATATACCAGGATTGAGGGGATGGCCAGCATATATACCAGGATTGAGGGGAGGGCCAGCATATATACCAGGATTGAGGGGAGGGCCAGCATATATACCAGGATTGAGGGGAGGGCCAGCATATATACCAGGATTGAGGGGAGGGCCAGCATATATACCAGGATTGAGGGGAGGGCCAGCATATATACCAGGATTGAGGGGAGGGCCAGCATATATACCAGGATTGAGGGGAGGGCCAGCATATATACCAGGATTGAGGGGAGGGCCAGCATATATACCAGGATTGAGCGGAGGGCCAGCATATATACCAGGATTGAGGGGAGGGCCAGCATATATACCAGGATTGAGGGGAGGGCCAGCATATATACCAGGATTGAGGGGAGGGCCAGCATTTATACCAGGATTGAGGGGAGGGCCAACATATATACCAGGATTGAGGGGGGGGGCCAGCATATATACCAGGATTGAGGGGAGGGCCAGCATATACACCAGGATGGGGGTGAGCACTTTCTTTATTTCTGCAGTCTCTTACCCCTGCTCCTGTCTGTGGCTGCTCTATGCTGCCCTCGTCTGCTCTTTGTATCAGTTGTTTGTATGAGTAAAACCTCAATATTTAGGATAAATTGCCGTGTTGGCACTTGGCGATAAATAAGTGGGTTTTGGATTGCAGTTTGGGCACTCGGTCTCTAAAAGATTCGCCATCACTGCTTTAAACCAATCAATGTGCAAATATCAACATTTTTGAGAAAATACAATACATTTGATCAGATGTCAAAAAATATTCCAGAAAAAAAAAATTGTGATCAGAAATCATAAAGAAAAATTAACTCTTTAAAACCATTTTTACCAAAAATACATTGTAAAAAAAAAGAAGTGTAATTTTCTACAGTACAATATTTATTTCTATTTTTCTCAAAAGAATTTTCATTTTAGGCCCCCAACAATTGAAAATCAATGTAAAAAGTGTATTTTAATACAATAAAAAAATCAGGGTAATTGTTCAGTTGTATTGCCAGTTTTACAGCACGACCCGTAGCGATTTACGATCCCACAGGCCGATGAGCTACAATCTTCCTGAGAAAGGATTCATCAATGTATTAGATGCTTTCTTGCATGTTTCTACATGGAGCAATACACATATGTTCCATGTCCCTTCCTCTAAGAAACCTTCAATGAACCCTGATAGGATCTACAGAGAATAGACAAGACATCCTTTACAGTGTTACTCACTTACTCGATACTCAGTCTAATTTCATCATTCATTTTACTTTCTGCTTATAAATGCATTCATTAAAATAATGAATATCTGCATTGAGGACAGTAGAAGAACTAGTTTGTGTTTGTTCATCAAGATGCATTATCTTGGTCTCGTCTTGGCACTGTTAACTGTTGGTAGGTAGGCAGAGTACTGGAGAGGTTGCTCCCGTCGTTCAGAGAGTTGCTCCGGTGCGGTGTACTGTTGGTAGACTGACCGCTTTGTTGGTTTGCTATCAGGTGGTGAATCATATCGGTTATGAGATTGAGTTTATGATCCATTTGAGTTACCTACAAATGTATAAAAAAAAATTCAAACAAAGAGAATAGCATAGATACAGACCACACTCCATACACATTTCACACTACCCATGAGCGCTGCCTGATATTGTAGCTTATCCCTAACCAAATCAATGGGGCGCTGAGTTGCAATACCAGACACACCCCATGGACAAGAGAGGCACAGTTTTGGGGAGAAATAAAGTAGATAGATCCTTTAATGCAATATTGGTTAGCCATTTAGACATTGTTGTTTTAATTGAAAACTAGAGTTGGTGCGATTCGTTTCGCAGCACTGGGTCCATCGGCCACGTCAGTAATCTTTGGATGCTGGACAGGAGCCTCAAGACCTGCCTTCTACCTTCCAAGATTCCCTGCTTCTCTTCTGATTAGCTGCATCTTTATGGTTACAGCATGATGCATATGTGACATTGCATCAGGCCGGCTAATCAGTAAAACAGCTGTGGATGCCGGGATGTAGGAGGTGGTTCTCAGGGCTCCGATGCAGCGGTCAGAGATTATGGATGTGGCTGATGGACTGGGTCCTGCGAATTGACTCGCACCAACTCTATTGGAAACCTTTGTCAGATTGAACTGCTTAATGAACTCAGAAAGAGCTTTCTGTCCACATCCATGAAAGTAGTAGCCAACACTTAAAGGGGTTTTCTACTACTCGGACATCTCCTTCTCCATATATATATTTTTGCCCTCAGTAAAATAATAACACCTATACTCCCTTCCAGTGTTCCAGCCGTGTCGGCATTGGCTCTCCTTGGGATCACGTGACATTGTTATGTCAAGTGATCCCTGCTGCCAATCAGCGCTGGCTTCACTCTTCCTGCCTCCAGTTATAGCACATACCTGTACATCTGGAGTAAGAGCAGCAACATCTCTCACTTCCTCTGGATGTATGCAAGTTGGCCAAAGGCGGGGAGAGTAAAGTCAGCACTGATTGCCCCTAGGAATCATGAGACATAATGTCATGCTGTCACGCAAGGTGTGGGAAAGACTAAGTGCAACACAAAGGTAAAACGGAAAGGGAACCCAGACTAGGGAAAGTGGGGAGTGGAGAACTCCTAGGCTGATCTAGTGTCACCCTGTCTCCACTAATGTCCCTTTATTGGTTCTTCACCAATCGCCGCACGCATACCTCAGCCTGTCTATCCCTGGCATTAGGCTCAGGCTAGGGAACAGAAAGGATGAGCACTAGTTGATCCCCACTGAACACTAAAGACAACAAGGGGGGACAAACAAGGGAAAATCGCTTAGCTTTACTCGACTCCAGACAAATGCGCACACGTTCTCTAGCACCAGAGAGATAGAAGTACTGCTCTTGCTCAAGCCTTCACAAGGGGTAATGAATATCGCCGGCACTTCCCTCTGGCTCACAACAGGTATTTATACATCCAGGCCAGGGTGTTAATTAGCCCGAGGAAGCTAGCCCCTGGGTCCTAGAGATACATATTCTAAGAAGTTGTCTGTAAGGCCAAATGAAGAGATCTCCTGCAACCAACTGCAGGATGACTGTCTGTCACTTCTGACACACCCATGACACACGCAATCCCCAGGAGAGCCAGTGCAGACACCGCTGGAATAGTGCTGGCACTGGAGGTGAGTATAGGTGTTATTATTTTACTGGGGGACACACATATGGATTGAGATGTAGTTGTCTGAGTAATGGAAAACCCCTTTAAGCCTCCATACACAATAGACTAAGCTAATAGTCTAAGGGGACATCCAGACTCTTCCCTGCCAGATGAGGTCAGAGGAGGTAAAATTCAAACTGCCTGACCCTTAATGCCCGACCCTTTTGTTATTCAGGTGATAAGCTGCTGCCAGAGCCGTTTGGCAGTGATTTTCACAGTTCTCCACTTTGAAAACACATGAACATTTAACCAAGCCAAACCTTCTCGTGTATGAGAGTTGGGAGAGGTAGTGGACGGCCGAACCAGCAATCAACGTTCAGTTATTGTGTGTGGCCACCTTAACTTGTCTGTGCAAGTCACAGATGACCACAGGTATTTAGACTCTTTGCAGTGTATGAGCAGCGCTGTAGAATTGGTGTCTGGATGCACCATTATGTATTTTACACTTTTTCAGAGAGTGAGGAATATTCTGTATGTAGTATGTGGTAATTGTCTGTATATCCTGTACTCCATGTGTGTATGTGTAAGTAGTAGCTGTGCATAATATAAATATATATGGTTTTATCTTATTTTCTTACCTTGTCCTCGACACGGTTCAATCTTGACCCAATTGTATTAGAGCCTCGATCTTTCACTTTATCTGGAAATAAATAAAAGTAAAAAAAAGTCATTTTTAAATTTACTATTAGAAATTAGCATTTTTTGGGTCCACTGGCATTCAACCAAATTTGTGAAACTGTTTATGATTTACAGTTCAGAGAATATAACATGAGAAACGATTTACCTATTCTTCCACAAAGCGATGAAATATGGCATCCTTATTCTGGACAACCTCTTAAAAAAAGGCTTTCCCATTGTTACAAATGACGGCATATTGCTTGGATTTGCCATCATATGATGTCAGATTACTACCATTACTATTGTTAATTTCTCTAAAACATAGCATTTATTCCATTTCATAGTGGTAGGAAGTGGAATCTATCCAGAAAGAAACAGCGGGGGCTTCCCCAATGACTGGTCCAGTCTGTAAGAAAGGAAAAAAATCACTGGTGTAATCAAAAAGTATTTTTATTGAAGAGAAATTCCACCTAAAACTTGCAAACTGTCTCTTCCAGTGCAACCTATTAGAAGTAGCAATCCTAAAAGTCAATATCAACCTTTTAACAAGCCTTGCCACATGATTTAGGATAAATGGCAAACTAGAATCTCAATTTGCAGCCATGGTGTTTCGGGGTGTTGCCCCTCAGCAGTGCAAAGCATGAGATCTGATTTAGCTGTGTGAGAGACTTCAGAAGGAAAAACTTTACCCCTTAGATCCCAGTGAGGAGAGTGAAATGCCAGAGTAAGGAGGCTTATAAACCATGCAATGGCTCCCCGGGGAGCTTACAAGCCTCCTTACACTGGCATTTTTTAGACAAATTATCTTACTTTTCCTCTAAGGATTCAATTTTCTTCCTTTTTTCTATTACTTTATCACTGTTGATGACTCCCACTGATTTGCTATAGCAATGAGATGTGCACATATATACATATATACAGTTGAAACCAGAAGTTTACATACACTATATAAAAAGACACATATGCATGTTTTTCTCAATATCTGACATGAAATAAGTATAAACCTTTCCCGTTTTAGGTCAATTAGGATTACCATCATTTTTAATATTTGCCAAATGCCAGAATAATGAGAGAGATAATGTTTTAAGGCATTTTTATTACTTACTGCAAAGTCAAAAGTTTACATACACTAAGATTACTATGTATTTAAACAATTCTCGACTGCCCATATGATGATGCCATGTGTTTGGAAGCTTCTAATAGTTTTTTGGGCAACATCTGAGTTAATTAGAGACACACCTGTGGATGTATTTTAATGCACACCTGAAACACACTGCTTCTATGTGTAGCATCATGGGAAAGTGTAAAGAAATCAGCCAAGATATCAGGAAGAGAATTGTAGACTTGCACAAGTCTGGCTTATCCTTAGGTACAATTTCAAGATATCTGAAGGTGCCTCGTTCATCTGTACAAACAATTATATGCAAGTACAAACAAGATTGGAATGTCCAGCCATCATACCACTCAGGAAAGAGACGGGTTCTGTGTCCCAGAGATGAACGTGCTTTGGTCCGACATGTGCATATCAACCCCAGGACAAAAGCAAAAGACCTTGTGAAGAGGATGGCAGAAGCTAGTAAGATTGTCAGAGAGACAATTCACAGTGAAACGAGTACTGTATCAACATGGGCTGAAAGACCACTCTGCCAGGAAGAAGCCATTAATCCAAAAGAAACATAAAAAAGCCAGATTAATGTTTGCAAATGCACACAGGAACAAAGACCTTAATTTTTGGAGACATGTCCTGTGGTCTGATGAAACTAGAATTGAACTTTTTGTGCATAATGACCATCGTTAAGTTTAGAGGAAAAAGGGAGAAGCTTAGAAGCCTAAGAACACCATCCCAACTGTGAAACACGGGGGCAGCAGCATCATGTTGTGGGGTTCCTTTGCTGCAAGAGGGACTTAGTGCACATCACAAAATAGATGGCTTCATGAGAAAAGAAGATTATGTGGCAATACTGAAGCAACATCTCAAGATATCAGCCAGGAAGTTAAAGCTTGAGCAGAAATAGGTCCTCCAAATGGACAATGACCCGAAGCATACTGCCAAAATGGTAACAAAGTGGCTTAACCCCTTCATGACCAAACCAAATTTTTTTAAATCTGACCAGTGTCACTTTATATAGTAATAACTCTGGAATGCTTCAACATATCCCATAGTTTTCGAGACTGTTTTTTGTGACACATGATACTTTATAATAATGGTAAATTTAGGCTGATATGGTTTGCGTTTATTTATAAAAATATCAGAAACTTGGCAAAAATGTTTTAAAAATTGCACTTTTCAAACTTTGATTGATTATGTCTTTAATCCCAATAGTCATACCACACAAAAACAGTAATAAATAACATTTCCCTCATGTCTGCTTTACATCAGCACCATTTGTAAAATGTTGTTTTATTTTGTTAGCATTTTAGAAGATTTAAAAATGTAGCAGTTATTTTTCATTTTTTTCAAGGAAATTTACAAAACTTATTTTTATAGGGACCTGTTCAGTTTTGAAGTGACTTTGAGGCTGCGTGCCCACTGTGCGTTTTTCAAGCGTTTTTGCTGCGGAATTTTCGAAGCGAAAACGCTTAAACGCTTGGTAATGCGTGCCCCATGGTCCTCACTGATAACCCGCATGTGCTGTGTGTTGGTATATGCAACAGTTGTGGACTTCTTTGTTTGTGTGAAGGAGGACTTTATGCTGATCTGACAGTAGATGGCGATGTTGTGTAAAGTTTCCTTGTTTACTGTATTGTGAAAGAAAAAAAAGTCTCTCTTGTATTTTCTATTTTGTTCTTACTTCCTGATGCAGTACTGTGTGACTGTGCGTTTTTTCCTTTACCTCATGTTCTGAGAAGTAAAAGCTTGTTATCCCATGTAATCTGCTTTGTGAAGTTTTATACTGCAACTGTGGGTATCCAGAAGCTGTGCAACACTGTGCACATGCTGCGGAAATTTACGCTGCGGATTATCATTGCGGAAAAATCTGAAGCATACCCATTAATTTTGGATAAATTTTGGACTGAAGGCATCAAAACTATGAATTAACACATGTGGAATTATATACTTAACAAAAAGTGTGAAACAACTGAAAATATGTCTTATATTCTAGGTTCTTCAAAGTAGCCACCTTTTGCTTTGATGACTGCTTTGCACACTCTTGGCATTCTCTTGATGAGCTTTAAGAAGTAGTCACCGGAAATGGTTTTCACTTCACAGGTGTGCCCTGTCAGGTTTAATAAGTGGAATTTCTTGCCTTATAAATTAGGTTGGGAGCATCAGTTGTGCAGAAGTCAGGTGGATACACAGCTGAGAGTCCTACTGAATAGACTGTTAGAATTTGTATTTTGGCAAGAAAAAAGCAGCTAATTAAAGAAAAACGAGTGGCCATCATTACTTTAAGAAATAAATGTCAGTCAGTCCGAAAAATTGGGCAAACTTTGAAAGTGTCCCCAAGTGCAGTTGCAAAAACCATCAAGTGCAAGAAATAAACTGGCTCACATGAGGACCGCCCCAGGAAAGGAAGACGAAGAGTCAACTCTGCTTCTGAGGATAAGTTTATCCGAGTCACCAGCCTCAGAAATCGCAGGTTAATAGCAGCTCAGATTAGATACTAGGTCAATGCCACACAGAGTTCTAGCAGAAAGAGAGAAGGACATAGAGTTTAGCGATAAAAAACATAATTTTATTAATTCAATTTCTTAAAAACTTGCATACATAATTTAACATACAGTTTAAGATGTAAAGATGGGTACCCAGTGAGGGCTGAAGTGCCCAGGCGCACAGCACATACACAGGTCGCAGAGATCAGCTGCATTTATTGGACAAAAATGGGGCACTACTTATAGCAGGCACTTTGCAGAGAGAAAAAAAAGGGGAAGGGGGGGGTTAAACATATATTGG
The DNA here is from genome assembly GCF_046119375.1 of Phyllobates terribilis. Taxonomy (NCBI): domain Eukaryota; kingdom Metazoa; phylum Chordata; class Amphibia; order Anura; family Dendrobatidae; genus Phyllobates; species Phyllobates terribilis. The sequence goes on along the minus strand of NW_027363680.1, from coordinate 178,035 downwards.
TAGTCCATACAATATTACGTGCAGAAGTCCATGTAATAATCTCCCCAATGAATCATAAAGTGCAGGTGTCTTGCGCAAAGAAAAATAAATAATAATAGTAATCCATTCAATGTTCCATGCAAAAGCTCTATGCAATAGATTACCCAGTAGATTGTATAATCACAGTCCCTGCAATAATGTGCCACTAATGACAGGTGAGATACCTATACATGGGAGCCCTCAGTAAAGAATGTATTAGGCATGCCATAAAAGCATGAATATAAGAGGAGCTTCCCAAAAAGTAGAGAGAGAAACAGTCAGAAACAATGCATACCCATGTGTGTGCAGCCCGCACCAGGTCGTCAGCCTAGCCCCGAACCCACGCTCTCGCCATATGGCTTCCTCCGAGTTCTAGCAGCAGACACATCTCTACAACAACTGTTAAGAGGAGACTTTGTGCAGCAGGCCTTCATGGTAAAATAGCTGCTAGGAAACCACTGCTAAGGACAGGCAACAAGCAGAAGAGACTTGTTTGGGCTAAAGAACACAAGGAATGGACATTAAACCAGTGGAGATCTGTGCTTTGGTCTGATGAGTCCAAATTTGAGATCTTTGGTTCCAACCACCGTGTCTTTGTGCGACGCAGAAAAGGTGAACGGATGGACTCTACATGCCTGGTTCCCACCGTGAAGCATGGAGGAGGAGGTGTGATGGTGTGGGGGTGCTTTGCTGGTGACACTGTTGGGGATTTATTCAAAATTGAAGGCATACTGAACCAGCATGGCTACCACAGCATCTTGCAGCGGCATGCTATTCCATCCGGTTTGCGTTCAGTTGGACCATCATTTATTTTTGAACAAGACAATGACCCCAAACACACCTCCAGGCTGTGTAAGGGCTATTTGACCAAAATGAGAGTGATGGGGTGCTACGCCAGATGACCTGGCCTCCACAGTCACCAGACCTGAACCCAATCGAGATGGTTTGGGGTGAGCTGGACCGCAGAGTGAAGGCAAAAGGGCCAACAAGTTCTAAGCATCTCTTGGAACTCCTTCAAGATTGTTGGAAGACCATTTCCGGTGACTACCTCTTGAAGCTCATCAAGAGAATGCCAAGAGTGTGCAAAGCAGTTATCAAAGCTAAAGGTGGCTACTTTGAAGAACCTAGAATATAAGACATATTTTCAGTTGTTTCCCAAATTTTTTGTGTTAAGTATATAATTCCACCTGTGTTAATTCATAGTCTTGATGCCTTCAGTGTGAATGTACAATTTTCATAGTCATGAAAATACAGAACAATCTTTAAATGAGAAGGTGTATCCAAACTTTTGGTCTGTACTATATTATATATATATATATATATATATATATATATATATATATATATATATATATATATATATATATTATTTAGAATCATTTATGTTTATTTCAGACATGTAGTTCATACACATTCTAAAATATGTAGATCTATATTCTTTCTATTTGAACAAAGGAAATGTTTGATGCCTAAAAGGAGTTTTCATAAGTGATCTCTTGAGCAGCTCAGAGCTATGCAGTCTCCTTACTTCCTGATTTCTGGCAGGACGGGCTCTTCTCCCTGAGTGATACCTCTGATGAGCAAGCACACAGCCACAGACAGTGAGAGCCTAGATACTGGGTGCAGGAATTGTGATTCTACAGGATGGATAAGAGCATCTCGTCAAAAGCCTAAAGGGAGAAGGCAGGGAGCAGCTAACTGGTGTATAGAAATGAATGGGCTGGACAGAGATAACGGTATGTTAGGAATTAACTTTTCTCCTGGAATGTGACTACTGCACACTCTCTACCAAGGTCTACTAGTGACTGAACTCCATGGAAATGAGCTTTACACTATGTAAGATAAAAGCTCTCATTGCAGGAGAATGACAGCAGATAGAAAAAGCAAGTCAGTGGCAAACTTGCGTATTTTCATGCTGTTTAACTAATTAAAGCAACTTAGTAACTTGAGAATACCTGTTTATTGACAAAGGTGTTATGAGACTTAATGAGGTTGTCTGGTTTAGAAACCACTTGCACATACTTGGGGCACTATACAGGTTAATAGTGGGGATTCTCCGTTGTAAACCTGAACCCATTTTATGCAGACTAGAGAGCAGTTACATGGAGTCATTCCCACTTTGAAGGTCCCAGTACTTCATTCATTACATAGTCAGCTTATTGATTTCACTGGATACTGTGCAGTACCTCCTGTTTCCTTTGGTGGCAGTGCAGGAGAATTAAATGCTTGTTGCCAGATTTTTCAACAAATGGCTTATCGCTGAGATTGCCAGCAACAGATCATCCTTTAGTCAGCATATTGGGGCCCTTCTAACAAAAAGACATTAACTAATGCAGACATTCCTTTTAAGTACAGAGCATATGCCAGTATACTATCTGCAAAGTAAAAAATAAATACATTCTTAAGTGCTTAAAAGGAACGTGTCCTCTGTTGTTTAACCCCTATCTGCCCTACATGTATAGTGCATGTTGGGTGCGAGTGTGTGGAGTGGACTCTGCAACTCAACCCGCAATATACCTGCAGATTCCAGCTGTGTTATACTGCCGGTATTTGTCTGTAAAAGCCGCTATTAGAGCAGCTCTGGTTGCTGCTGTTAACCCCTTAGATGCTGCAGTAAATCCCTGACCGTGGTAGTTAAGGTGCGATGTCCCAGAGGTTCACCATTTTGGATGCCCATGGGATGTTGCCTTCCACCCCCCTTCACTAAGTGAAAGTGCTGCTTATGGATTTCAGTGGCAACCATGAGCCTGCTGACCGCCCCCATGGCTGCCATGTTGGTACATGAAAAAGTGGGATTGAAACATCGTATATAACCCAAAAAATGTTATTAATGAAAACCTCAGCAATTAACAAGCCCTCATAAAGCTCTATCGACCGAATCTCTGAAATATTTTCACCATCAAAATAAAACTATACAAGTTTGATATCTGGTTTTTCAAGTTTGCTCGACGTGAAGAATCATGTTCACAGGTCATTTTCACTGCACAATGAAACCTTAGAAACAAAACCCAAATACAATGAAAAACGCAATCCCATTTAACTTCGCTTGGAATTTTTGTTCCAGTTTTCCAGTATATTGTAGGGTAAAAAAACAGCCCTCATACAGCTATGTCACACGAAAGGGGAGAAAGAAGGAGAGGAACAAAGAAAAAGCGCAAAAACTAAAACTGTCCATGGTGAGAAGGGATTACATTAAATTTACTTTAAATGTCATTTTTTTAGATTTTCACTTTTTAACATCACAATCAAAAAAAACAATCCTGAAGTCTTACAATTTTCACACTGGCCACTATTCCTAAGAATAGACTCATTGTGAAGGAAGGGTGAGGAGGTGAGCTGTGACTATCATTTATTGTGAATGGTGGCTACTTTATCTGCTTTATATAGAGGTGTCATCTTTCATTGTCATTTTCACTGATGATAATAAAACTGCTGAAAAATCTTCTGCATACAACAGGAAATATGAAACTAATTTTGGCCAGGGTGATAATTGCAGGATCTGTGGGTGTGTTTTTTTAGTTTAGATGGTTACTATAGTGAAAAAAAAGTTAAAAAAAATAATAAATTTCATGTAAAAAGGTAATTTAAACAATTGGTTATTGTTTGATAACACATTCTCTTTAACTGCTCTTCTCTAATAAGATGGCAATATTGCACCGCTGCAAAAATAGGAAGAAGTAGTTTGTCAATTTTAAAGCAGCTTCTTGGAAACTAATGACTTAGTCATTGATATAACATCCTGACAAAATGACTGTTCACTGTCTGTTTCTGAGAAATTAATTCAAAGCTCACAACCGATATGGCTGCACTTCCTATTATCACTTTTGCAAAGACAGACAGTGGATAATGATTATTTCTATTATATATGATCTACGGTATATTCTGATTTTCTAAAAGTGAGATAAGTGACAAGTCTATTGGAAGTAGCAATCCTAAAAGTCAATATCGACCCTTTAACGAGCCTTGTCACATGACTTGGGATAAAAGCCAAACCAGAATCTCAATTTGCAGCCACGGTGTTTCAGGGTATTGCTCCTCGTCAGTACAAAGCATGAGATCCGATTTGACTGTATGAGAGGCTTCTCACTGGGATCTAAAGGGTCATTTTTCTCCTTGTGGAGATTATATATACACTGGCATGCCAGGCATGTCAGATACTCGGCACTCAAATATTCAGAATGATAATGCAATTCTTTATTTCATAAAGAAATCCCAAAATTCAATGTAACGTTTCAGCCTTATGCAAAAGGCCTTTTTCAAACACTGAGACATAAATGAAACAGATAAAGAAATCAATATTACAAAATTAACACCACAATAGAATTTTTTATTTTAATTTTTTTATTATAAGAAAATAACATCCTGTTGTATTGTTGAAATCACTTGAGATTTATTTAAATATAAAGACATTATTATATAATGTCAAATTAATGTGGGAATTCATTTACTTCATGCAAAATAAATTACAATATGACCAATTACATTTCAATATCTCATATACAGTTGAAACCAGAAGTTTCCATACACTATATAAAAAGACATACAGTATATGCATGTTTCTCTCCATATCTGACATGAAATCAGAATAAACCTTTCCTGTTTTAGGTCAATTAGGATTACCATCATTTTTAATATTTGCCAAATCCCAGAATAATGAGAGAGCGAGAATGCAGTAAGTAATAAAAATGCTTAAAACAAAGTCAAAACTTTCCATCCATTTCATTAGTATTTGGTACCATTGTCCTTAACCCCTTAAGCCCCGCGGGTGGTTTGCACGTTAATGACCTGGCCAATTTTTACAATTCTGACCACTGTCACTTTATGAAGTAATTACTCTGGAACGCTTCAACGGATCCCCCTGATTCTGAGATTGTTTTTTCGTGACATATTGTACTTCATGATTGTGGAAAAATTTCTTCGATATCACTTGCGTTTATTTGTGAAAAAAACGAAAATTTTGAAAATTTTGCAATTTTCAAAATTTTAATTTTTATGCCCTTAAATCAGAGAGATATGTCACACAAAAGAATTAATAAATAACATTTCCCACATGTCTACTTTACATCAGCACAATTTTGGAACCAAAATTGTTTTTTGTTAGGGAGCTATAAGGGTTAAAAGTTGACCAGCGATTTCTCATTTTTCCAACAAAATTTACAAAACCATTTTTTTAGGGACCACATCACATTTGAAGTCACTTTGAGAGGTCTATATGACAGAAAATACCCAAAAGTGACACCATTCTAAAAACTGCACCCCTCAAGGTGCTCAAAACCACATTCAAGAACTTTATTAACCCTTCAGGTGCTTCACAGGAATTTTTGGAATGTGGAAGAAAAAAAGTGAAGATTTAACTTTTTTCACAAAAATGTTACTTTAGACCCAATTTTTTTTTATTTTCGCAGGGGTAACAGGAAAAAATGGACCCCAAAATTTGTTGTGCAATTTCCCCTGGGCACGCAGATACCCCATATGTGGGGAAAAACCACTGTTTGGGCGCACGGCAGGGCTCGGAAGGGAAGGAGCGCCATTTGACTTTTTGATTGTAAAATTTGCTTGAATAATTAGCGGACGCCATGTTGCGTTTGGAGAGTCCCTAATGTGCCTAAACAGTGGAGCTCCCCCACAAGTGACCCCATTTTGGAAAATAGACCCCCCAAGGCACCTATCTAGATGCATAGTGAGAACTTGGAACCCCTAGGTGCTTCACAAATTGATTCGTAAAAATGAAAAAGTTTTTTTTTTTCCACTTTTTCATTTTAACGAATCAATTTGTGAAGCACCTGAGGGTTCCAAGTGCTCACTATGCATCTAGATAGGTGCCTTGGGGGGTCTAGTTTCCAAAATGGGGTCACTTGTGGGGTAGCTCCACTGTTTAGGCACATCAGGGGCTCTTCAAACGCAACATGGTGTCCTCTAACAAATTGAATGGAAAATCGGCTCAAATTGTTAGCGGACACCATGTTGCGTTTGGAGAGCCCCTGTGTGCCTAAACATTGGAGCTCCCCCACAAGTGACCCCATTTTGGAAACTAGACCCCCCAAGGCACCTATCTAGATGCATAGTGAGCACTTGGAACCCTCAGGTGCTTCACAAATTGATTCGTTAAAATGAAAAAGTGGAAAAAAAAAAACTTTATACGTTTATTTTTTACGCCGTTCCTCGTGCGGTATAAGTGATGAGATTACTTTATTCTTTGGGTCGGTGCGATTACAGCGATACCAGAATCATATTGGGTTTTTATGATTGACAGCTGTCACACACTAAAAGACACATATTTTGTAAAATCTAGTTTTTGCATTGCCATATTTTGGCCGACAGTCATGTGGCGGCTTGTTTTTTGCGGGATGAGTTGGCGTTTTTATTGGTGCCATTTTCAGGCATGTGACATTTTTTGATCGCTTTCTATTCCAGCTTTTGGGAGACAGAATAAACAAAAACCAACAATTCAGGAATTTTTTTTTTGTTTTTTTTATTCTGCTCCGGGTGTGGTAAAATTGATAAGGTAGCTTTATTCTTCGGGTCAGTACGTTTACAGCGGTACCACATTTATATTGTTTTTTATGTTTTGGCGCTTTTACACAATAAAAGCTATTTTATAAAAAAAAATATTTTTTTGCATTGCTTTATTCTGAGAGCTGTAACTTTTTGATTTTTCGGATGATGGATCTGTATGGCAGCTTGCTTTTTGCGGGACGAGATGACGTTTTCAGCGGTACCATTTTTATTTATATTCGTCTGTTTGATCGCGTGTTATTCCATTTTTTGCATGGCGGTATGATGATAAAGCATTGTTTTTTGCTTTGTTTTTTATTTTTATTTTTTACCGTGTTCACTGAAGGGGTTAACTAGTGGAACAGTTTTATAGTCCAGGTCGTTACGGACGCGGCGATACCAAACATGTGTACTTTTATTGTTTGTTTGTTTTTTCATAATATTTATTGATGGGTACATTATATTTTTATTTTTAGTGGATTATTTTTTTTTTATATTTTTACAATTTTTTTTTTTCTTTTTCACTTTCTGGGAGTTTTTACACTTTTTTTACTTTGTCCCACTGTGGGACTTTCACTTTTTTTATTCTGATCGCCTGCACAGCATAGGGATGGAGCACCATCCCTGTGCCATGCAGGCTGTCAGCGCTGGACAGGGAGAAGATAGTTTGGAGATGCACTGCGCATGTCCAAACAATCTTACTGCTGTCTGGTGACCCGGATGTTGTCATGACGACATCGGGTAGTCATGGCAACACCCGGGAAGCCGCGGCAGACAGCGCTGGAGGCCGGAAGAGGAGGTGAGTATACCGATCACCTCCCCTTGCCTCCGCAATGCTGCGATCGACTTCGATCGCAGCATTGCGGGGGTTAATGTGCTGGGAGCGGTGCGGAACCACTCCCTGCACATAGTACTGGGTGTCAGCTGTGACAATCAGCTGACACCCGGCGGCGATCGCCTGTGTGCGCGCGCGATCGCGGTGACGTACTAATACGGGTCAGGCTCTTAAAGCCCAGGGCACAGACGCGTATTAGTACGTCATGGGCTTTAAAGGGGTTAAAATGGTAACACTTTTGGGTGGTTTCCAACATATAAGACTCGCAGGCTAAGTGCCCACGAAGCAAAAATGCTCCAGATTTTTTCTGTATCTCCCTGGCAGGAAAAATGCATGCGGATTTTACATGCGTTTTTCCCGCCAGGTAGAAGCGTTTGTCAAGCGCTTTTCCAAGCGATTTTAGCATCAGTTGGAAAAGTGCTTGACAACTTGGTCACACTATATAAATCCATGCAACCGGCATGGATTTATATAGTGTGACCAAGTTAATAGTTAAAAAAAAGAATAAAAATGGTAAACAAAAAAAACATTCTACTCGCCTTCCGATAGCCCCCGGTCTCCTTCTCCGGTGCGTCCGGTGTCTTGGGCGGCTCGCGATGGTGTAAAAGGACTTTCCATGACGTCATTTAGTCATGTGACAGGTCAAGCGACCTCCGACATCAATGGTCACGTGACCTGTCACATGACTAAATGACATCATGGAAGGTCCTTTTACACCACCACGAGCCGCCGAAGACACCGGACGCACCATACAGGAGACCGGGGGCCATGAGAAGGTAAGTATAATGTTATTTTTTATTTTATTCTTTTTTATCTACAGGTACTATGGTACCCGGGTCTGGAGGAGAGTCTCCTCTTCTCCAGACCTGGGTACCAACCACACATTGAATCACTTAATATCCACATGTGTACATGTAGTCATTAAGAAATTATGCAATTCAATGGAAGTCAATGGCGGGAATTATGCCGCGTTTCCGCAAAATTAATGGATATGCTTCAGATTTTTCCGCAATGATAATCCGCAGCGTAAATTTCCGCAGCATGTGCACAGTGTTGCACAGCTTCTGGATACCCACAGTTGCAGTATAAAACTTCACAGAGCAGATTACAGGGGATAACAAGCTTTTACTTCTCAGAACATGGGGTAAAGGAAAAAACGCACAGTTACACAGTACTGCACCAGGAAGTAAGAACAAAATAGAAAATACAAGAGAGACTTTTTTCTTTTACAATACAGTAAACAAGGAAACTTTACACAACATCGCCATCTACTGTCAGATCAGCATAAAGTCCTCCTTCACACAAACAAAGAAGTCCACAACTGTTGCATATACCAACACACAGCACATGCGGGTTATCATTGAGGACCATGGGGCACGCATTACCAAGCATTTAAGCATTTTCGCTTCGAAAATTCCGCAGCAAAAACGCTTGAAAAACGCACAGTGGGCACGCAGCCTCAAAGTCACTTCAAAACTGAACAAGTCCCTATAAAAATAAGTTTTGTAAATTTCCTTGAAAAAAATGAAAAATAACTGCTACATTTTTAAATCTTCTAAAATGCTAATAAAATAAAACAACATTTTACAAATGGTGCTGATGTAAAGCAGACATGAGGGAAATGTTATTTAGTACTGTTTTTGTGTGGTATGACTATTGGGATTAAAGGCATAATCAATCATAGTTTGAAAAGTGCAATTTTTAAGACATTTTTGCCAAGTTTCTGATATTTTTATAAATAAACACAAACCATATGAGCCTAAATTTACCATTATTATAAAGTATCATGTGTCACAAAAAACAGTCTCAAAAGCTATGGGATATGTTATTCCAGAGTTATTACTACATAAAGTGACACTGGTCAGATTTAAAAAAATTGGTTTGGTCACGAAGGGGTTAAGCCACTTTGTTACCATTTTGGCAGTATGCTTCCGGTCATTGCTCATTTGGAGGACCCATTTCTGCTCAAGCTTTAACTTCCTGGCTGATGTCTTGAGATGTTGCTTCAGTATTGACAACATAATCTTCTTTTCTCATGAAGTCAACTACGTATTTTGTGATGTGGACCAAGTCCCTCTTGCAGCAAAGCAACCCCACAACATGATGCTGCCACCCCCGTGTTTCACAGTTGGGATGGTGTTCTTAGGCTTCTAAGCTTCTCCCTTTTTCCTCCAAACTTAACGATGGTCATTATGCACAAAAAGTTCAATTCTAGTTTCATCAGACCACAGGACATGTCTCCAAAAATTAAGGTCTTTGTTCCTGTGTGCATTTGCAAACATTAATCTGGATTTGTTATGTTTCTTTTGGAGTAATGGCTTCTTCCTGGCAGAGTGGTCTTTCAGCCCATGTTGATACAGTACTCGTTTCACTGTGAATTGTCACTCTGACAATCTTACTAGCTTCTGCCATCCTCTTCACAAGGTCTTTTGCTTTTGTCCTGGGGTTGATATGCACATGTCGGACCAAAGCACGTTCATCTCTGGGACACAGAACCCGTCTCCTTCCTGAGTGGTATGATGGCTGGACATTCCAATCTTGTTTGTACTTGCATATAATTGTTTGTACAGATGAACAAGGCACCTTCAGTTATCTTGAAATTGTACCCAAGGATGAGCCAAACTTGTGCAAGTCCACAATTCTCTTTCTGATATCTTGGCTGATTTATTTACACTTTCCCATGATGCTACACAAAGAAGCAGTGTGTTTCAGGTGTGCATTAAAATACATCCACAGGTGTGTCTCTAATTAACTCAGATGTTGCCCAAAAAACTATTAGAAGCTTCCAAACACATGGCATCATCATATGGGCAGTCGAGAATTGTTTAACCACTTTGCGCCAGAGCCTGTTTTTGCCTTAGCGACCGGGCCAATTTTTTCAATTCTGACCACTGTCAATTTATGAAGTAATTACTCTGGAACGCTTCAACGGATCCCGCTGATTCTGAGACTGTTTTTTCGTGACATATTGTACTTCATGATAGTGGTAAAATTTCTTCGATATCACTTGCGTTTATTTGTGAAAAAAATCGGAAATTTGGCGAAAATGTTGAAAATTTTGCAATTTTCAAACTTTGAATTTTCATGCCCTTAAATCAGAGAGATATGTCACACAAAATAGTTAATAAATAACATTTCCCACATGTCTACTTTACATCAGCACAATTTTGGAACCAAAATTTTTTTTTGTTCGGGAGCTATAAGGGTTAAAAGTTGACCAGCGATTTCTCATTTTTCCAACAAAATTTACAAAAACATTTTTTTAGGGACCACATCATATTTGAAGTCACTTTGAGGGGTCTTTATGACAGAAAATACTCAAAAGTGACACCATTCTAAAAACTGCACCCCTCAAGGTGCTCAAAACCACATTCAAGAACTTTATTAACCCTTCAGGTGCTTCACAGGAATTTTTGGAATGTGGAAGAAAAAAATGAACATTTTACTTTTTTCACAAAAATATTACTTTAGACCCAATTTTTTTTTATTTTTGCAGGGGTAACAGGAAAAATGAACCCCTAAATTTTTTGTGCAATTTCTCTTGAGCGCGCTGATACCCCATATGTGAGGGAAAACCACTGTTTGGGCGCACTGCAGGGTTCGGAAGGGAACGAGCGCCATTAGACTTTTTGAATGTAAAATTTGCTTGAATAATTAGCGGACGCCATGTTGCATTTGGGGAGCCCCTGATGTGCCTATACAATGGAAACCCCCCCACAAGTGCCACCATTTTGGAAACTAGACCCCTTAGGGAACTTATCTAGATGTGTGGTGAGCACCTTGCACCCCCAGGTGCTTCACAGAAGTTTATAATATTGAGCCGTAAAAATAAAATTTTCACATTTTTCCCACAAAAAATGTTTTTCATCCCCTAATTTTGCATTATCATAAGGATAACAGGAGAAATTGCACCATTAAATTTGCTGTGCAATTTCTCCTGAGTATGCCGATACCCCATATGTGGGGGAAAACCACTATTTGGGTACACTGCAGGGTTCGGAAGGGAAGGAGCGCCATTTGACTTTTTGAATGTAAAATTTGTTTGAATAATTAGCGGACGCCATGTCGCATTTGGGGAGTCCCTGATGTGCCTAAACAGTGGAAACCCCCCACAAGTGACACCATTTTGGAAACTAGACCCCTTAGGGAACTTATCTAGATGTGTGGTGAGCACATTGGGAGACATAATAAACAAATCAGTAGCAGGTGAAGAATTGGTTTTATTTATTTTTTACGCCGTTCTTCGTGCGGTATAAGTGAAGAGATTACTTTATTCTTCGGGTCGGTGCGATTACAGAGATACCAGATTTATATCGGGTTTTTATGACTGACAGCTGTAACACACTAAAAGACGCTTTTTTTTGTAAAATCTAGTTTTTGCGTCGCCATATTTTGAGAGCTATAATTTTTCCATATTTGGGCCGACAGTCATGTGTCATGCTCCGTTTTTTATTTATTTTTATTACGTTGTGCACAGAAGGAGTTAATTAGTGTGACAGTTTTATAGCTCGGGTTGTTTCAGATGCAGCGATACCAAATGTGTACTTTTTTTGTTTTTGCATAAATATACGGATTTATCGGTTTAATATTTTATTTATTTATTTTGTGATTTTTTTTTTTTAGTAGTTTGAAAACATTTTTTGTTACTTTTTTTTTACATTTTTACTTAGTACCTGTATGGGACATTAATTTTTATTTTTCTGATCACTGATCTCATGTAATGTAATAGACATATATTACATTACATGAGATCTTTGCTGACTGTTTCACAGTCAGAGTCTCCTGCCAGGCTTCAGCTGCAGGCTGAGCCTGGCAGGACACCATATATGGCAGATCTGGAGGCGGTCATGTGACCTCCAGCTGCCATAGCAACGTCAGGTCCTGGAAGGTATCAGGGGTCGTCAGAGAGGTAAGTAGAAGACCCTTCTCCTCCTGCTGTCTTCTATATGCCGCGATCACTATAGATCGCGGCATATAGAAGACAGCAAAGGGTTAACATCACTGGGACCTGATCCAATCAGGTCCCGATCATGTTCCCTGTCAGAGCTATCGCTCTGCACCGCACCCGTAGCGCTTGCAGGACCCTCGGGGTGCTGAGCGCTGCGGGACCACCCACCGTTTTTAAGCGTCCGCGCTGCACAGAGCCCTGGCAGCGCCGACGTTTATCTACAGTGGGTGGTCGGGAAGTGGTTAAATTTAAAAAAAAAAGTTTTCACAAAGTAAAATAGAGAGTTACCTTTTTATTATCATCTAGGACTGTGTTCATACTTTCTATCCCTAGCGTATCAATAGGTCCATCAAAGATAACCCATTTTCTTTCCGGGGTCTCAGATAACGCAAACTCCCGGAAAGTATTAGCGACTATCCCATCGGTCCACTGCAAATGAAGAGAGGCATCAATAAAATTGCTCTTCCCATAAAATCCAATACAATCCCACAATTGAACGGATTATTAAAGGGAACGCCTGGGATTATGATATTGATGATACACATGTATTGACTACACGTGGCCCCTATTGAAGTGAATGTGCCGGCACCGGGAGAGACCGCAAGTAAGTGATTTGCATATATGCAGTCACATGCCAACTAGAAGTGCGTGACCTCACTCAAAGCAAGTGTATTGAGTGAGGCCAGACACAGTCTAGTCAGAATGTGGCTGGAAGTATGCAAATTTATGCTAATTTCTGGCATAAATAATACAATTTGTTGCTTCCATGTCTGATGAGGAAAATAAAATTTTTGTGCAAACAGGGAGTAAGTCATAATAAAATGATTGCCCGGCAATGTATGGCTGGGGTCTATGTCTCTGAAGGAACCCCTTCTACCATGTCCATAAGCCATAAAAGGGGAGATTTTCCCATTTTCAGCAAAGATATTAGTATTATAAACAATAATTCCAATCATAGACGAACCTCATGTGACACTGGATCAAACTGCCCGAACAGCTGCCCCATGGTGATGGCTTTAGGGTTCACTGTCCGGTAAATCACTTTTTCTTCTTCGCACCCTCGCTCATTCATAAGAGACAGCGTATCAGCGAGGACGTGGAGGACCTTCGTTTTTCCAGAGAACGGCTCTCCAACCAACATAAAACTGTACGGGATAAACAAAATGCAGCATGGTCCATTGTATAAAATGGAAACAGCGAAGAATAAATCCCCCGTCCCATGGACTTCTGTAGTTGCAGCTCACCAGTGTCTGACAATCATCATCTCATACGTCTGGATCATGTCCTCCAGGAAGACCTTCTCGGGCTGGATGTTGTGTCCAGCACAGCTCTCCTGTGCGCATTCCAGTAAATCCTGAGCAAAAGGAAGGTAAAATATTTCATCAGTCTGTTTACAGTGGATCCAATTAGAGGTGGGAGAATACATTTTCAGGACCCAGATCAGTATTCTGTGGCCGCTGGACGGGACGCCTGAGAGACGCCTCTTAGCTGCCGGCATCCCCGGCTCCTCTTCTGATTATATGGCCTGGTGTACATCATGCTGCAACCATAACGTCATGCCAGGCCGGCTAATGTGAAGAAGAGCCGGGGGGGCAGGAAGAAATAAGGTGGCTCTCAGGGGTCTCATTCAGTGCCCACCACTGACCTGATGTCACGCACAGTGTAGGAAAGACAAAGTGCGACACAAAGGGATGAGGGGAAGGGAGCCCAAACACTAGGGAAAGGGGGAAATGGAGACCTCCTAGGCTGATCTGCAATCACCCTGTCTCCCCTACCGACTCTATATTGGTTCCTCACCAATTGCCGCACAGGAACCTATCCCTGTATTTCCTTAGCGCTTGGCCCTGGATAGGGAAGGGGGGGTGAGCACTAGTCGATCCCCACTGACAACTAAAGACAGCAAGGGGAGACAGACACAGGGGAAGTAGCTTAGCTTGAGTCGACTTCAGAGAGATGGCACACACATCCTCTTAGCACCAGAGAGGAAGTAAGAGCTGCACTTGCTCCAAGCCTTCACAAGGGGTCATGTGAATATCACTGGCACCTCTGTGTAGCAACCAGGAAGTATTTAAACACCCAGGCCTGATTGTCAGTTAGAACAGGAGGGAGGTAGCCGCTGGGTCCTACAGTGAGACCGCTAAGAAGATGTCTGGAATGCCAAACGAAGGGATCTCCTGCAACCAACTGCAGGGCGACTGTCTGTCACATCTGACGCACCCATGACACCTGGCCATTGGATTAGTCTCCTGCGAATCAATTCATTCATCTAAAAAAAAATTCTCCATAACCTACAACTAAACTAGTGATAAATCACTCACAGATGTTTTAACCATTTTTTTTTCTACATCAGATCATCCTGCATTGGAGGTATAAGTGAGCCCCCTTACCTCTGGTGCCCCTGTGCAGCTGCCCAGGTTGCACTAATGGGACCGGACGATGAGTGACAAGGTCATGTAACCCAATTCCAAAGCAGTGGATCAGGATCGGGTGAATTCAATGGGATTGGTCTACCATCTACTGTGTATGGGGGCCTCATGACAGATTATGTTGGGGGACATAAAAATCGGGCGGTTGGAATTTAATCACCCAATCCTTATTTTCTGACCCTGAAATTAGCAGCTGCCATAAGATTCTGGCAGCGACTCGGTCATAGAGAAAACAGGAGCGAGCATTCCTGAATATGGGGGAGCCGGGAAAGATAACGGTCATCCAAATGATAGCTGGCCAGCTATATAGGACCTATCACTTGCCATTAATATGCAATTTTATTACCTGGTGTAAATGCCGCTGTTCTCCTGAATCCGGTGTTGTTTTCTTTTGCTCCTGCGCCTCTCCATTCCTGAGATATAGCCTCTTTATAGAAATCTAGTTCATAATTTTAATAGCCAAGTGGGCGTGGTCATCAAGTCCTCTCTGTGGGAGTCTTCAGGAAGGCCTTGCCCAGTTGGCTTAAAGGGCTAGAGGAGAGTGACAGATGTCAGGAACGGAGAGGAGCAGGAAGAAAAGAAAAACAATGCCGGAGTCAGGAGAACAGCGGCATTTACATATTTATGGCGAGGGACAAGTCCTCTTTAAGTCTTGGAAAACCCCTTTAAGACACTATTATATTTTAATACCTTATAGTCGGCTTCCGGAAGTTGAATGCCAGGGAACAGGTCGCTGGTAATCCCATTGAACAGAGGAATATCAGGAGACAAAGATTTGGGTTCGTTTACATCCTTAATTGACCGCAAGAGCTAAATAGAATGAAAAAGGATTAAATGATAAAATAATTCATATACAATATGACATGAAACAATATTAAAAGTGAAGAACCCCATTACAAAGGAGCCGTCAGTTCTTGTGGTATGTCTGTATTAGTAAAGAATAGTATTCTCCAAAAAATAAGGATGAAACCTCTTTTCCTAAAACTCTACATTGTATCGTCCCTCTGTTATACCTCCTGGAAATGTATGTGTAAATGATATATAATGTATATATAATCTATATAGGGGACAACCCTATACAATCTGACTGTGCCCAAACAGTGGTGACATTGTCAGACTGTGTAGGGGACTCGTTATTGACAGATTTCAATTAATTCCTACATTTCCAGGAATGATAAAAGAGGAATGGAACGCTGCTGAGTTGCACTAAAATATGCTGCAGAATTGTTTTTCCATAGGGAATACATGTGGCCTCTGTGTTACTGTTAATTGCCGGCTGCAGAATGAGTTAAGTGAGATACTGTCAGTGAACTCGTTTTTGCTGGCTGACGGGGAGTTTGTAAATGTTTTATCTGTCTTTTTCTGAGCTCCTCTCAGTTTATTTATGACCACAGACCTTATCAAAATTGAATGTGCAGGGAATCAAAAAGCCGGTGAAAGCCAAGCGATGCAACATTTTTAATAAAACCCAATTGTTAAAATGATTTTTAGCCTAAAATACATGCGATTAAGTTAAAAATCAAAACTGTCCCATAAGATGAACAAGCTACGTGTTTAACAACTATAGTTTTGACACTTTTGCACAGATGAGATCTAACAAGCCAGGAACAGTAATGTACAGAAATTATTTGCAAGTCTCTGTCTGCTACTATAAAATCATACAGCTCTAATTTTTGTGATCCAAATGCTTCTCGGTAAGATGGTAATGCTATCCTATACGAGATGTAAAGCGACCAACAGTTCAGAACTTACAAGAATATCTTCATTTTCATGGGGGAATTTCAGCTTCAGATTGCCAGCAGCGGTCAGCACAGCCTTTACTGCACGCATCCCATAATCATAATGAAACTGGGACGAGAGCGGCTCCGAGCACAGCCGGTAAGTCATTACCATCTTCACCGAGAGAGGTTTAGCGTGCAGAAAACCGTAAGAATAAAGGCAGATCTCCGCAATCAGAGCATAGTTGGGGACCATCATTGCTACAGTCCGGAAAAGAACCTGAAATGCGCAAACCAGATGGGTCAGTCAACAAATGAAACTAAATTACTGTAAACTAGGCATAGAGCAGGGGAACCCATTATGTCCATTTACACTATCCTCCACCCCAGACCTAAAAGTGATGTGTCTATTCCACATCAGAGGAAAGTCAGTCAAAGTGTGGTTAAAGGGGTATTCCCATCTCCAAGATCCTGTCCCAATATGTAATAGGTGTAATAATAATAATGTTTGCAAATATCTCCAATTAGAAATGTAGTATAGTTCTTCTGATTAGCTATGTTGCTTAAACCCATGTGCAGGACATTGCAGTAGCTTAGGTATCCATGGTTACGAGCACTCATAGTAACAGTTAGTTACTTGCTAGTGGTCGTAACCATGGATACCTAAGCTACTGCTATGCCCTGCACATGGGTTAAGCGACATAGCTAATCAGAAGAACTATACTACATTTCCAATTGGAGGTATTTGCTATTAATATTATTATTACACCTATTACATATTGGGATAGAATCTTGGAGATAGGAATACTCCTTTAACACTTTCCAAATCTCTCTCCACACCTCTACTGTGTCCATTTTGGAAAATAGGAGAACGGGACATCAATATTAAGGAGCTTGCAGAAATGAGGGCATCAGGTGTTGTGATTATACATAGGAAATGAACAATCTCATATAGGTTTGGGGGAGAATAATCCCTTTGATGAAATCTTATGTTTCTTTTGTAAACCTAGTATTTACTTGAAAGTTTGTGAACCCCTCAAAAATTTCTGTATTACTGCATAAATTTGACTTAAAGCTACATCAGTCTGTGAGGTCACAAAGGAACTCAAGGTAACCTCTAAGCAACTAAAGGCCTCTCCTCAGATTAGCTAATGTAATTGTTCATGAGTCCACCATCAGAAGGACAATGAACAACAATGGCGAGCATGGCAGGATTGCAAGGAGAAAGGCAATGCGATTTAAAATGTCACTGCTAAAACTCACCTGGGCACATCAATAGGTAACTGGAATAATGCTTTGTGGAAGGATGAGGCCAAGATAGAGATTTTAAGTGAGAAGCTATATGTTTGCAGAAAGAAAATACTGCATTACAGCATAAGAACCTCCTATCATCTATGAAACACAAAGATGGTAATCGTAACATGCTTTGGGCCTGTTTTGCTGCACTTGGCCAAGGACGGCTGCCATCATTGATGGAACAATGAATTCTAAAATCGATCAGCAAATGCTAAAGGAAAATATCAGGATATCAGTTCATGTACTGAATCTCAAGAAAACGTGGGTCATGCAGCAAGACAATGGCCCAAAGACACAAGTCGTTCTACAAAAGAATGGTTGAATAAACATAAAGTTTTGGAATGGCCGAGTCATAGTCCTGAGCTTAATCCTATAGAAATGTTGTGGAAGGGCCCGATGCAAGGCACTGGGACGCTTTACCTTGAGGTTATCCGGCAGCTCAGAACGTCCCGCGTAGCCAGGATTCATGGTAATGGCTACGAAGCAATTTGGGTTAAACTTCAGTTCTGTTCCTTCGAAGTTGAACATGTCCATCTTCATCTGGAAGGCTCTCTGGATGCGGAGAATCTGTTGGGCCACCACGGACAACACCTCCAGCTCAATACGGTTAAACTCATCAAAACACGCCCATGCTCCCGATGATGCCAGCCCTTGGAAAAACTAAAAAAAAGTATATACAGTACAGACCAAAAGTTTGGACACACCTTCTCATTTAAAGATTTTTCTGTATTTTCATGACTATGAAAATTGTACATTCACACTGAAGGCATCAAATTATTAATTAACACATGTGGAATTATATACTTAACAAAAAAGTGTGAAACAACTGAAAATATATCTTATATTCTAGGTTCTTCAAAGTAGCCACCTTTTGCTTTGATGACTGCTTTGCACACTCTTGGCATTCTCTTGATGAGCTTCAAGAGGTAGTCACCGGAAATGGTCTTCCAACAATCTTGAAGGAGTTCCCGGAGATGCTTAGCACTTGTTGGCCCTTTTGCCTTCACTCTGCGGTCCAGCTCACCCCAAACCATCTCGATTGGGTTCAGGTCTGGTGACTGTGGAGGCCAGGTCATCTGGCGTAGCACCCCATCACTCTCCTTCTTGGTCAAATAGCCCTTACACAGCCTGGAGGTGTGTTGGGGTCATTGTCCTTTTGAAAAATAAATGATGGTCCAACTAAACGCAGACCGGATGGAATAGCATGCCGCTGCAAGATGCTGTGGTAGCCATGCTGGTTCAGTATGCCTTCAATTTTGAATAAATCCCAAACAGTGTCACCAGCAAAGCACCCCCACACCATCACACCTCCTCCTCCATGCTTCACGGTGGGAACCAGGCATGTAGAGTCCATCCGTTCACCTTTTCTGCGTCGCACAAAGACACGGTGGTTGGAACCAAAGATCTCAAATTTGGACTCATCAGACCAAAGCACAGATTTCCACTGGTCTAATGTCCATTCCTTGTGTTCTTTAGCCCAAACAAGTCTCTTCTGCTTGTTGCCTGTCTATAGCAGTGGTTTCCTAGCAGCTATTTTACCATGAAGGCCTGCTGCACAAAGTCTCCTCTTAACAGTTGTTGTAGAGATGTGTCTGCTGATAGAACTCTGTGTGGCATTGACCTGGTCTCTAATCTGAGCTGCTGTTAACCTGCGACTTTTAAGAACCTAGAATATAAGACATATTTTCAGTTGTTTCACACTTTTTTGTTAAGTATATAATTCCACATGTGTTAATTCATAGTTTTGATGCCTTCAGTGCGAATGTACAATTTTCATAGTCATGAAAATACACAAAAATCTTTAAATGAGAAGGTGTGTCCAAACTTTTGGTCTGTACTATATAATCAAAACATGTCAGCAGAACATCGGTTGGAGTCAGTTTATTATCTGCAATGGAGCAGCTTAACATTGTATGTACCTTTGACATTGCTATGTAGTCCAAACCATCAGAGCAGTTAAAGACCACACACTGCACGGCCAGCGCCTTGGCCAAATCTTTGGTGGTCTCAGTTTTTCCTGTGCCGGCCGGACCTTCTGGAGCTCCACCAAGATTTAGATAAAAAGCACCGATCTACCAATGAAACATGAAAGAACTGGTATGAAATATCAATAAACTTTCTAATAAGTTTCATGCATCATACAAAAGTCAAAAAGATTTCTGAGCATAACCCATCACATCATACCAGAGTCCGCTAGCATCTGTCAGTGAGCGGAGTGATGACCAGGCGTGGGGAGTCGCCCAGGTACTCATAGGTGGACTTCACATTGCAGTTGATGATTCGCACTCTCGCATTCTCATTCTCCCAGTAATAGCGGAGTTGGGCAAGCCACTGGAAGTCTGTTCATGAGAAACTCCTGAGCAATGTAGGAAAAGATAGTCAACCTCTAAGACACTGCAGAATCACAAGGGAGAGTTTCTAAAGGGAAGGCAAATGCCCATACATTATAGGACAAAACTCCTAGTCACCGAATTCTGCTTTTTTCATTTAGTCCCATTGCCCACGGTGTATAACATCCGGACTCTCAGCCCCCAGTTTATAAAATCCGGCCTCTCGCCTCCCCCGGTGTATAACATCCGCCCCTTGCCCCTAGTTTAGTATAACATCCGTCCCCTTGCCCCCCCCGCCAGTGTATAAAATCCATCCCCTCAACCCCACTGTATAACATCCAACCCCAAGCCATCCATTGCATAACATCCGGCCCCCAGGGTATAACATCTGGCCCCTCGCTCCCTCCCCCTGGTGTATAACATCTGGCCTCTCGCCTCCCCCGGTGTATAATATCCGTCCCCTCGCTCCTAGTGTATAACAACCATCCCCTCGCCCACGATGTATAATATCCGTCCCCTCGCTCCCTCCCCCTGGTGTATAACATCCGTCCCCTCGCCCCCCGCCAGTGTATAAAATCCATCCCCTCAACCCCACTGTATAACATCCAACCCCAAGCTCTCCTTTGCATAACATCCGACCCCCAGGGTATAACATCCGGCCCCCAGCCCCGGTGTATAACATCTGCACCCTCGCTCCCTCCCCCTGGTGTATAACATCCGGCCTCTCGCCCCCCGGTGTATAATATCCGTCCCCTCGCCCCCAGTGTATAATATCCGTCCCCTCGCCCCCGGTGTATAATATCCGTCCCCTCGCCCCCGGTGTATAATATCCGTCCCCTCGCCCCCGGTGTATAATATCCGTCCCCTCGCCCCCGGTGTATAATATCCGTCCCCTCGCCCCCGGTGTATAATATCCGTCCCCTCGCCCCCGGTGTATAATATCCGTCCCCTCGCCCCCGGTGTATAATATCCGTCCCCTCGCCCCCGGTGTATAATATCCGTCCCCTCGCCCCCGGTGTATAATATCCGTCCCCTCGCCCCCGGTGTATAATATCCGTCCCCTCGCCCACGGTGTATAATATCCGTCCCCTCGCCCACGGTGTATAATATCCGTCCCCTCGCCCACGGTGTATAATATCCGTCCCCTCGCCCACGGTGTATAATATCCGTCCCCTCGCCCACGGTGTATAATATCCGTCCCCTCGCCCACGGTGTATAATATCCGTCCCCTCGCCCACGGTGTATAATATCCGTCCCCTCGCCCACGGTGTATAATATCCGTCCCCTCGCCCACGGTGTATAATATCCGTCCCCTCGCCCACGGTGTATAATATCCGTCCCCTCGCCCACGGTGTATAATATCCGTCCCCTCACCCCGGTGTATAATATCCGTCCCCTCGCCCCTTAGTGTATAACATCCAGCCCTCGGACTTGTATAACATCTAGCCCCTTGTACCCCCAGTGTATAACATCAATCCCCTCGGCTCTGGTGTATAATATCCGTCCCCTTGCCCCTCAGTGTATAACATCTAGCCCCTCGGCCTTGTATAACATTAAGACTCTCGCCCCCCACCAGTGTATAACATCAATCCCCACGCCCCCCGGTGTATAACATCCGCCCTCCCATGCTGTGTGCTGTTACTAACATATGACAGAACGGCTGGTGGTGCAGAGCTCTCTGATACCAGCGCGGTCCTGTAATAGGAGCCACCGGGGTAACAAGTCTGGATATTAAAATTTCTTCCCTCCTAAATCTTCCCCCATCACATGTGAGTGATATTATTAAGGAGTAGAAGGAACTGCAGCAACTCAGGAGACCCCGGAACATTACAGAGCGGGGTCACTGAGTGCTGAGGAGCAGAGGGCAGAACGCTTTCCTGACTCCATTGGTAACAACATCACCACAAACACTGCGCCCCCGCCAGGAGCTTCATGGCCGAGCAGCTGCATGCAGCCTTACATCACCAAGCACGATGCCGAGCGTCAGATGGAGTGGTGTGAAGCCGCCACCACAGGACTCTGGAGGAGACCTGTTCTGTGCAGTGACGGATCACACTTCTCTATCTGGCATCTGATGGACGAGTCTGGATTTGGTGAATGCCAGGAGAACGTTACCCTATTAACTGCATTGTGCCCGCTGTACAGTTTGCTGGTGGAGGTATGGCCTTGTTTTTAGGGGTTGGTCTAGGCCCCTTAGTTCCAGTGAAAAGATATCTTAATGCTTCAGCATAAGACATTTTAAACAATTGCAGCTTCCAACCCTAAGGGAATAGAAGAGCAGAACTGTTTCACACACGTTCTCAACCTCAACCCCACTAAACACCTTTAGGATGATTAATTAGAACAAATACTGGACAATGGCAGCATAAATATGTCACCGCAACATAGGGAAGAACAATGTCAGTCACACATCAATTACATTGCCATATGTCTGCTCAGGCTTAGAATGGCTGACCATTCGGAGAATTACATAATACCTACAAAGAAGCCGAACAAAAGGTCATTAAAGGAATTGACATAAAAACCCTTTATTAGTACATCCATGGTTATGGAAGGACACCGCACAGAGGAGGGCACACACACCATTGATAGAAAATATTACACACCGCACCTAGGCCATCCAAAACACTGACTATAAAGAATATCAATTGTGGCAATGAGTCATATACAGGGGACGCCGACACATACAGATGCAAAAACATTCCTATACAGTTATATGAAAAAGTTTGGGCACCCCTATTAATCTTAAGCTTATTGTTTTATAAAAATTGGTGTTTTTGCAACAGCTATTTCAGTTTGATATATGGAATAACTGTTGGACACAGTAATGTTTCTGCCTTGAAATGAGGTTTATTGTACTAACAGAAAATGTGCAATCTGCATTCAAACAAAATTTGACAGGTGCATAAGTATGGGCACCCTTATCATTTTCTTGTTTTAAATACTCCTACCTACTTTTTACTGACTTACTAAAGCACTTTTTTTGGTTTTGTAACCTCATTGAGCTTTGAAGTTTATAGCCAGGTGTATGCAATCATGAGAAAAGCTACTTAAAGTGGCCACTTGCAAGTTGTTCTCCTGTTTGAATCTCCTCTGAAGAGTGGCATCATAGGCTCCTCAAAACAACTGTCAAATGATCTGAAAACAAAGATTATTCAACATAGCTGTTCAGGGGAAGGATACAAAAAGCGGTCTCAGAGATTTAACTTGTCAGTTTCCACTGTGAGGAACATAGTAAGGAAATGGAAGAACACAGGGACAGTTCTTGTTAAGGCCAGAAGTGGCAGGCCAAGAAAAACATCAGAAAGGCAGAGAAGAAGAATGGTGAGATCAGTCAAGGACAATCCTCAGACCACCTCCAGAGAGCTGCAGCATCAACTTGCTGCAGATGGTGTCACTGTGCATCGGTCAACTATACAACGCACTTTGCACAAGGAGAAGCTGTATGGGAGAGTGATGCGAAAGAAGTCGTTTCTGCAAGCACGCCACAAACAGAGTCGGCTGAGGTATGCAAAAGCACATTTGGAGAAGCCAATTTCCTTTTGGAAGAAGGTCCTGTGGACTGATGAAACCAAGATTGAGTTGTTTGGTCATACAAAAAGGCATTATGCATGGCGGCAAAAAAACACAGCATTCCAAGAAAAACACTTGCTACCCACAGTAAAATTTGGTGGAGGTTCCATCATGCTTTGGGGCTGTGTGGCCAATGCCGGCACCGGGAATCTTGTTAAAGTCGAAGGACGCATGGATTCCACTCAGTATCAGCAGATTCTTGACAATAATGTTCAAGAATCAGTGACAAAGTTGAAGTTACGCAGGGGATGGATCTTTCAGCAAGACAATGATCCAAAACACCGCTCTAAATCTACTCAGGCATTCATGCAGAGGAACAATTACAATGTTCTGGAATGGCCATCCCAGTCCCCAGACCTGAATATCATTGAACATCTGTGGGATCATTTGAAGAGGGCTGTCCATGCTCGGCGACCATCAAACTTAACTGAACTGGAATTGTTTTGTAAAGAGGAATGGTCAAAAATACCTTCATCCAGGATCCAGGATCTCATTAAAAGCTACAGGAAGCGACTAGAGGCTGTTATTTTTGCAAAAGGAGGATCTACTAAGTATTAATGTCACTTTTCTGGTGAGGTGCCCATACTTATGCACCTGTCAAATTTTGTTTGAATGCAGATTGCACATTTTCTGTTAGTACAATAAACCTCATTTCAAGGCAGAAACATTACTGTGTCCAACAGTTATTACATATATCAAACTGAAATAGCTGTTGCAAAAACACCAATTTTTATAAAACATTAAGCTTAAGATTAATAGGGGTGCCCAAACTTTTTCATATAACTGTATAGTGACCACCATCTCAATAGGCATAAATGACTACTGCCCCATAGACGTCACTGTAAGTACACCCCAAGATTGCTTTACTGTGACAAGATCAATTGTGTCCTATGAAAACTCAAAGAAAAGAGGGGGGGATATAACATAGATATGGAAAGAAGATAGGAATGGGGTGAAATGTATGAAGGTGCTCTGCATTTTGAGCTGTGATATCTGTAGAGGGACGGACTCCATATTAACATCCTGTATATGGATTTAGAATAGGAGGCCATAAAAGCCCCTGTAGGTGTAATGTGGAGGGGGCACAATACCTTTCTCCATGTAGTGTATAATAAATAGAACATGGTATTGGAAAGTTTGGTGCCAGCCATGATGTTTGCACAAACCTGTTTGGATCATTTCCATGCCCATGTCACGAGCGTGCCCCTCTATGGTGACGAGAGCCCCCAATGTGCTGCGAGTCTGCTGGGACAATTTGCCTCCTCGCACAAGCTCCACAATATCATTTAGCTGGAGCTGCAGATTATCATAGGAGTTTTTCAGGCCCTACAAGAAGGATGTAACGGTGAAATCATCTGCAGAAACATTCATAGAACATACATATTGCAAGGGGGCTGAAATCTATACAGATTATAAGCTGCAGACTAGATTGAGAACTCCACAATATGCAGGCACTTTTTAATGTACACAACAATTTTACAACATATCTTTATAGAAGTTGGAGATCT
The DNA here is from genome assembly GCF_046119375.1 of Phyllobates terribilis. Lineage (NCBI taxonomy): Eukaryota > Metazoa > Chordata > Amphibia > Anura > Dendrobatidae > Phyllobates > Phyllobates terribilis. Next base: position 152,888 of record NW_027363680.1, on the reverse strand, counting down.
GGATTGAACCCAGAGCTCCAAATACCCAGATGTACCTCTATAAAACCCTGCCACAAACAGCATGGAAAACTCAATGCAGATGGATTCATTTTATGCTGGTATTATGGGAAATCCCATACAATGTCTTCCCTTATTGGTAGATATGACGAGAGTAGAGATGAGCGAATGGATTTGCAGGACTCTGGTCCAACAGTCGGGTCAGTATTCCACGGCCGCAGGACCGGAGCTCCATGAAACGGCATCTCCGGCTCCTCTTTTGATGTCGATGTCATAGTTGTGGTGTGAGGCACAAATGACATCACGCCTGGCCGGCTAATCAAAAGAGGAGCCAGGGATGCCGGCATGTAAGAGGCGGTTAGCAAGGCTCCCATCCAACAGCCACAGACTACTAACCTGCTCTCTTAGACCAAGGTCCTGCAAATTTAGTTGCTCATCTCTAGACAAGATGCATGAATCAATGCAAAATCCCAACAATACTATGGAGCCTTTTGGGTACCTTCAAGATATTGAGCCGCTGTACAACTGCAACCCCCAGGAGAAGACCCCTGGGCAAGAACAGTACATGGGCTCTTTGCAGTCTAATAACGTACTGTGAAAGAAGCTACTTGCATCTTTTGATGTGAATGTGGGTCCCCTTACCTCTGTTGCACCAATGGTATATCCACCCCTGGAAACTCCTATAAGCTGCATCCCTGGGTATGACAGTCTATTAGCAGGAGAACACATGAAGTCTGTCTATGAATGTATATATATGTATTTCTCCCAGAAAATTATTACAATTACACATGTTTTGTTGTTCACATGTTTATTTAATTTGTGTGTATTGGAACAACACAAAAAGAAGATATTGGTCAACAATTTTGGTTCTCAAGTCCTCAGACAGTTCTCTTTTCCTCTTTCTGTTCTCCCTACTTAGTGTGGCACGTAACAACGCAAAGATTGAGTCAACTTTTCCCCTTTGTATCGGGTTTCAGGTCTGATTTTCATATTGCCCACACCTGTTACTTGCCACAGGTGAGTTTGAACGAGCATCACAAGCTTGAAACAAAATTGTTTACCCACAATTTTGGAAAGATGCCAACAATTTTGTCCGGCCCATTTTTGGGGTTTTGTGTGAAATTATATCCAATTTGCCTTTTTTTCTCTGTTTTTTTTGTGTTGTTCCAATACACACAAAGGAAATAAACATGTGTATAACAAAAAATACACATGCAATTGCAATAATTTTATGAAAAATACTTCAAGGGTGCCAACACTTCCGGCCATGACTGTTTCTAGTGAAGCAACCTTGATCAGTAAAGGAGCTTATGCCGTACCTCTGGGCCACTACCGATAGCTTCATGCCCTTCACTGGTCCAGAACATCTGAGACACACAGAGCACGACCTGTCCCGGCCATTCCCTCACCCAGTCTTTTCTTGCAGTCTCAGGGTATGCCTTTTAAAAATCAAAGTTAAATTACGTTGACAGAAACATTTAAGAGAGGGACAACCTTACTAGTATTATCTAGCAAATTCATTTCTACCGATTGCAGGTAGAAGATCTGCTACCTGGCTCTATAGCAAGAGATACATCATCCACAAATCATTCACTGCTGCCAAATAATCTTATACAAATATAAAAGTACTAGATTAGTTCCAATTAATGCTTTTGGTCTGTAGGTAGATTCGTACCATTCGTGACCGAGCAATAACATCATGCACGCTCCTTAACATGACATCTTCCCCTTGGATGAGCCACTTCTCCACGGCCCCCCGAGCCTCGGAGGTGGAGATGGTCTGGATGAGCTCTAAGCGTTCCCCCTCGGTGCTGTACATGGCTTTGATGTCCAGGTTAGGAAGGAACTCCAGCTTTGCGATGCCTTCAAAGCCCTTCTTTAGACGTGGTTGGACCCGCAGAGGATCTTTAGTCTCAGAGAGAATTTCTAGCATTTCGTCGTTGGACAGGAAGAAAAAGCTAAAGCGAAAATGCACAATATGATAAAGATGTCATTAAAGTATTGGGTCAGGCGCCATTTGTATTACTGTCTATGTGAGAAAATAGAAAAGCAAAGCTTTAAAGTAAAGATTCAGTCCCCATACACATTGGATTAAAATAGTTTAAACCTGACGATTGCAGCAGGACCGGCCTACCCACTGATGTGTATGGGGGTCTCCTGACTCTCCCCCGATAGAGGATGTCAGGGCCAGAAGGATCGGGCAGATGGGATTTCAATACCCGGTCTTTTGGTTCTCAGGGGAGATAACCCGCTGCCGGAGGTGTCCAGTACAGACTTTCTCCTCTCTCCCCATTAAAAACACATGACTGTTCAGCAGAATATGTGGGAGTCAGAAGAAGTAGCCAAATAACCATTCAGACCACGGGTATCTCATATCTGATGCGTATGGCTAGCTTAAAGGGGCTATCCAGTTTTGGGAACTTTTTTTATTTAACTGAAATGTGTATTCCCATCTCCAGGATTCTACCCCAATATGTAGTAGGCGTCATAATAATATTAGCAAATACCTCCAATTAGAAGTGTAGTATAGTTCTTCTGATTTGCTTTGTCGCTTACCCCATGTGCAGGGCATTGCAGTAGCTTAGGTTACGACCACTAGCAAATAACTGTCACTATATGAGTGGTCGTAACCATGGATACCGAAGCTACTGCAATGCCTTGCACATGGGGAAAGCGACATAGCGAATCAGAAGAACTATACTACACTTCTAATTGGAGGTATTTGCTAATATTATTATTACTACGCCTACTACATATTGGGATAGGATCTTGGAGATGGGAATACCCATTTAATTGCGAGTATTTGCGACAATTCAGTTTCATTAAAAATGTTGCACCGTTAGGCTTTTTGTTTCCTGCACATTCAGCTTTGATGTGATCTGTGGTCATAAATAAGAGGAGCTGAAAAAAGACAGATTAAAAATAAGTCCAATAGCCAGCGCAACACAGAGCCAATAGAAGGCAAACAGTGCAAAATTATTAATGAAATCCAATTACAAAAATGATTTCAATGCGTTTAAATAAGAAAAAAAATAAATTCTTTAAGTAGTATATAGAATCATTGCAACAAGTGAAAGGACTATACCGTGGGAAAAAAGCCTCTTCTTCTCCAGATAGGCATTCAGCCCTTTCATGATTTTATCCAGAAGCACATTGCTGTCCTGAAGTTTTTCCTGAAGTCCGGTCAGAGAAGTGGCGCTTAAAACCTAAAACAAAGTAGATAGCCCATGAGTAAGATTCCATTATATAGTTATAGAGACTGAAAAAAGGTCACATTCATTGACTATTGTGCCAATAGTTCATATTAAAAAAATAATTAGAACATACAGTTATATGAAAAAGTTTGGGCACCCCTATTAATCTTAAGCTTAATGTTTTATAAAAATTGGTGTTTTTGCAACAGCTATTTCAGTTTGATATATGTAATAACTGTTGGACACAGTAATGTTTCTGCCTTGAAATGAGGTTTATTGTACTAACAGAAAATGTGCAATCTGCATTCAAACAAAATTTGACAGGTGCATAAGTATGGGCACCTCACCAGAAAAGTGACATTAATATTTAGTAGATCCTCCTTTTGCAAAAATAACAGCCTCTAGTTGCTTCCTGTAGCTTTTAATGATTTCCTGGATCCTGGATGAAGGTATTTTTGACCATTCCTCTTTACAAAACAATTCCAGTTCAGTTAAGTTTGATGGTCGCCGAGCATGGACAGCCCTCTTCAAATGATCCCACAGATGTTCAATGATATTCAGGTCTGGGGACTGGGATGGCCATTCCAGAACATTGTAATTGTTCCTCTGTATGAATGCCTGAGTAGATTTGGAGCCGTGTTTTGGATCATTGTCTTGCTGAAAGATCCATCCCCTGCGTAACTTCAACTTTATCACTGATTCTTGAACATTATTGTCAAGAATCTGCTGATACTGAGTGGAATCCATGCGTCCCCATCCGTCCATCCTGGATAGGTGTATATGCACCGCCATCCATCCATCCTGGGTAGGTGTAGATGCCTCTCCATCCATCCATCCTGGGTAGGTATACATGCCCCTCCATCCATCCTGGGTAGGTGTATATGCTTCTCCATCCATCCTGGGTAGGTGTATATGCCCCGCCATCCATCCATCTTGGGTAGTAGATGCCCCTCCATCCATCCATCCTGGGTAGGAGTAGATGCCCCTCCATCCATCCATACTGGGTAGGTGTAGATGCCCCTCCATCCATCCTGGGTAGGTGTATATGGTCCTCCATCCATCCATCCATTCTGGGTAGGTGTATATGCCCCTCCATTCATCCATTCTGGGTAGGTGTATATGCCCCTCCATCCATCCATTCTGGGTAGGCGTAGATGCCCCTCCATTCATCCATTCTGGGTAGGTGTATATGCCCCTCCATCCATTCTGGGTAGGCGTAGATGCCCCTCCATCCATCCATTCTGGGTAGGTGTAGATGCCCCTCCATCCATCAATCCATCCTGGGTAGGGGTATATGCCCTCCATCCATCCATTCTGGGTAGGCGTAGATGACCCTCCATCCATTCATCCTGGGTAGGTGTAGATGCCCCTCCATCCATCCATCCCGGGTATGGTGTAGATGCCCCTCCATCCATCCATCCTGGGTAGGTGTAGATGCCCCTCCATCCATCCATCCTGGGTAGGTGTAGATGCCCCTCCATCCATCTATACATCCTGGGTAGGTGTAGATGCCCCTCCATCCATCCACCCATCCTGGGTAGGTGTAGATACCCAGGATGAATGGATGGATGGATGGAGGGGCATCTACACCTACCCAGGATGGATGGATGGATGGAGGGGCATCTACACTTACCCAGGATGAATGGATGGATGGGCAAGTGTAGATGCCCCTCCATCCATCCATCCTGGGTAGGGGTAGATGCCCCTCCATCCATCCATCCTGGGTAGGTGTATATGCCCCTCCCTCCATCCATCCATTCTGGGTAGGTGTATATGCCCCTCCATCCATCCATCCATCCTGGGTAGGCGTAGATACCTTTCCATCCATCCATCCTGGGTAGGTGTATATGCACCTCCATCCATCCATCCATCCATGCATCCATCCAATCTGGGTAGGTGTATATGCCCCTTCATCCATCCATTCTGGGTTTGCGTAGATGCACCTCCATCCATCCTGGGTAGTCTATTCTGGTAGGTGTATATGCCCCTCCATCCATCCATCCATCCTGGGTAGGAGTATTTGCACCTCCATCCATCCTGGGTAGGTGTATATGACCCTTCATCCATCCATCCATTCTGGGTAGGCGTAGATGCCCCTCCATCCATCCATCCATCCTGCGCAGTCTATTCTGGTAGGTGTATATGCCCCACTATCCATCCATCCTGGGTAGGTGTAGATGCCCCTCCATCCGTCCATTCTCGGTAGGTGTAGATGCCCCTCCATTCGTCCATTCTCGGTAGGTGTAGATGCCCCTCCATTCGTCCATTCTCGGTAGGTGTAGATGCCCCTCCATTCGTCCATTCTCGGTAGGTGTAGATGCCCCTCCATCCATCAATCCATCCTGGGTAGGTGTAGATGCCCCTCCATCCATCCATAGTAGGTGTAGATACCACTCCATCCATCCATCCATTCTGGGTAGGTGTTTATGCCCCTCCATCCATCCTAGGTAGGTGTATATGCCCCTCCATTCATCCTGGGTAGGAGTATTTGCCCCTCCATCCATAGTGGGTAGGTGTATATGCCCCTCCATCCATCCATCCTGGGTAGGTGAATATGCCCTTCCATCCATCCTGGGTAGGTGTATCGGCCTCTCCATCCATCCTGGGTAGGTGTATATGCCCCTCCATCCATCCATCCAGAGTAGGTGTATATGCCCCTCCATCCATCCATCCTGAGTAGGTGTATATGCCCATCCATCCATCCTGGGTAGGTGTATATGCCCCTCCATCCATCAATCCATCCTGGGTAGGTGTATATGCCCCTCCATCCATCCATTCTGGGTAGGCGTAGATGCCCCTCCATCTATTCATCCTGGGTAGGTGTAGATGCCCCTCCATCCATCCATCCATCCTGGGTAGGTGTAGATGCCCCTCCATCCATCCATACATCCTGGGTAGGTCTAGATGCCCCTCCATCCATCCATCCATACATCCTGGGTAGGTCTAGATGCCCCTCCATCCATCCACCCATCCTGGGTAGGTGTAGATGCCCTTCCATCCATCCATTCATCCTGGGTAAGTGTAGATGCCCCTCCATCCATCCATCCTGGGTAGGGGTAGATGCCCCTCCATCCATCCATCCATTCTGGGTAGGTGTATATGCCCCTCCATCCATCCATTCTGGGTAGGTGTATATGCCCCTCCATCCATCCATCCTGGGTAGGCGTAGATACCTTTCCATCCATCCATCCTGGGTAGGTGTATATGCACCTCCATCCATCCATCCATCCATCCATCCATCCATCCATCCATCCATCCATCCATCCATCCATCCAATCTGGGTAGGTGTATATGCCCCTTCATCCATCCATTTTGTGTTTACGTAGATGCACCTCCATCCATCCTGGGTAGTCTATTCTGGTAGGTGTATATGCCCCTCCATCCATCCATCCATCCATCCTGGGTAGGAGTATTTGCCCCTCCATCCATCCTGGGTAGGTGTATATGCCCCTCCATCCATCCTGAGTAGGTGTATTTCCCCCTCCATCCATCCATCCTGGGTGAGTGTATATGACCCTTCATCCATCCATCCATTCTGGGTAGGCGTAGATGCCCCTCCATCCATCCATCCTGCGCAGTCTATTCTGGTAGGTGTATATGCCCCTCTATCCATCCATCCTGGGTAGGTGTATATGCCCCTCCATTCGTCCATTCTCGGTAGGTGTAGATGCCCCTCCATCCATCAATCCATCCTGGGTAGGTGTAGATGCCCCTCCATCCATCCATAGTAGGTGTAGATACCACTCCATCCATCCATCCTGCGCAGTCTATTCTGGTAGGTGTATATGCCCCTCCATCCATCCATTCTCGGTAGGTGTATATGCCCCTCCATCCATCCATCCTGGGTAGGTGAATATGCCCTTTCATCCATCCTGGGTAGGTGTATCGGCCTCTCCATCCATCCTGGGTAGGTGTATATGCCCCTCCATCCATCCATCCTGAGTAGGTGAATATGCCCCTCCATCCATCGTGGGTAGGGGTAGATGCCCCTCCATCCGTCCACTCTGGGTAGGTGTATATGCCCCTCCATCCATCCATACATCCTGGGTAGGTCTAGATGCCCCTCCATCCATCCACCCATCCTGGGTAGGTGTAGATGCCCTTCCATCCATCCATTCATCCTGCGTAAGTGTAGATGCCCCTCCATCCATCGTGGGTAGGGGTAGATGCCCCTCCATCCATCCATTCTGGGTAGGTGTATATGCCCCTCATTCCATCCATCCTGGGTAGGTGTAGATACCTCTCCATCCATCCATCCTGGGTAGGTGTATATGCACCTCCATCCATCCATCCAAACTGGGTAAGCATAGATGCCCCTCCATCCATCCATCCATCCTGAGCAGTCTATTCTGGTAGGTGTATATGCCCCTCCATCCATCCACTCTGGGTAGGTGTAGATGCCCCTCCATCCATCCATGGTAGATGCGAATACCCCTCCATCCATTCTTCCATCCATCCATCCTGGGTAGGTGTATATGCCCCTCCATCCATCCTGGGTAGGTGTATATGCCCCTCCATCCATCCTGGGTAGGAGTATTTGCCCCTCCATCCATCCTGGGTAGGAGTATTTGCCCCTCCATCCATCCATCCTGGGTAGGTGTATATGCCCATCCATCCATCCTGGGTAGGTGTATATGCCCCTCCATCCATCCTGGGTAGGTGTATCGGCCCCTCCATCCATCCATCCATCCTGAGTAGCTGTATATGCCCCTCCAGCCATCCTGGGTAGGTGTATATGCCCCTTCATTCATTCTGGGTAGGTGTAGATGCCCCTCCATCCATCCTGGGTAGTCTATTCTGGTAGGTGTATATGCCCCTCCATCCAACCTGGTTAGGTGTAGATGCCCCCTCCATTCATCCATCCTGGTTAGGTGTAGATGCCCCTCCATCCATCCATCCATCCTGGGTAGTCTATTCTGCTAGGTGTATATGCCCCTCCATCCATCCTGGTTAGGTGTAGATGCCCCTCCATCCATCCATCCTGGGTAGGTGTATATGCCCCTTCATCCATCCATCCATCCTGGGTAGGTGTAAATGCCCCTCCATCCATCCATCCTGGCTAGGTGTAAATGCCCCTCCATCCATCCACTCTGGGTAGGTGTAGATGCCCCTCCATCCATCAATCCATCCTGGGTAGGTGTAGATGCCCCTCCATCCATCCATGGTAGATGCGAATACCCCTCCATCCATTCTTCCATCCATCCATCCTGGGTAGGTGTATATGCCCCTCCATCGATCCATCCTGGGTAGGTGTATATGCCCCTCCGTCCATCCAGTGTAGGAGTATTTGCCCCTCCATCCATCCTGGGTAGGTGTATATGCCCCTCCATCCATCCATCCTGGGTAGGTGTATATGCCCTTCCATCCTGGGTAGGTGTATATTCCCCTCCATCCATCCATCCTGGGTAGGTGTATCGGCCCCTCCATCCATCCTGGGTAGCTGTATATGCCCCTCCAGCCATCCATCCATCCTGGGTGGGTGTATATGCCCCCTCCATCCATCCAGTGTAGGAGTATTTGCCCCTCCATCCTTCCATCCTGGGTAGGTGTATATGCCCCTCCATCCTTCCATCCTGGGTAGGTGTATATTCCCCTCCATCCATCCTGGGTAGGTGTATATGCCCCTCCATCCATCCTGGGTAGGTGTATCGGCCCCTCCATCCATCCATCCTGGGTAGCTGTATATGCCCCTCCAGCCATCCTGGGTAGGTGTATATGCCCCTCCATCCATCCTGGGTAGGTGTAGATGCCCCTCCATCCATCCTGGGTAGTCTATTCTGGTAGGTGTATATGCCCCTCCATCCAACCTGGTTAGGTGTAGATGCCCCCTCCATTCATCCATCCTGGTTAGGTGTAGATGCCCCTCCATCCATCCATCCATCCTGGGTAGTCTATTCTGGTAGGTGTATATGCCCCTCCATCCAACCTGGTTAGGTGTAGATGCCCCCTCCATCCATCCATCCTGGGTAGGTGTATATGCCCCTTCATTCATCCATCCATCCTGGGTAGGTGTAAATGCCCCTCCATCCATCCATCCTGGGTAGGTGTAAATGCCCCTCCATCCATCCATGCTGGGTAGGTTTATATGCCCCTGACTAGCCCAGGGGAATGGGTATGACTCGGTACCCGGGCCTTTAGGGATGTCGCGGTGGTCGGCTCCCGGGCCCGTACCCTGGGGTCGCTCCTTTAAAAGGGTTGGTGATTTGTGAAGTTTATAAAAGAGTTTGTGACGCCACCTGTGGTTTCTGGTGAGGATCACCAGCGCTGCGCAGTCCACTGAGGCCGGTGATAAGGCAGCTCGATGGTATAGCTTCCCACAGGTGGAGCTAGGCCTCAGGGCAGCGTATGGACGGGGAAAGCAGGACGGAGAGACCCAGCCGGGTCAGAGCAAGAACAGGGACAGACACGATTGTCACTTCAGTACCTTTTACTGATGGAAATTCAGGCACGTCCCAGAGCACTGTAGGGTGAAGGGTGCACGTCAGGATCCTCCCCAATGAGCGGGTTTTGGGCCTCCTGTTTCTTGCCTCTGCGTAGTAAGTTTCTGACCTTCCTGGAGCAAGGCCTAACTTTGTCTCTGTCCTGCGCTGGCTGACCTTCTGGTAGGGCCTTTTCTTGGATTACACGCTCCCGACTTAAGGGGCCTATGTGTCTCCTGGCTCTATTACGTATCAGCACTTTTGCAATACTGGGACTTGTAGTTCTCCAGGGATTCTGGTTATATCTTACTGGGTCGTGGAGATCCCGGTAAGCTTCGGACCCGATGTCCGGTAACTGCTTCTTCAGGGTGAGCTAGTTAAGCTCCTCTGCCCCCTATGTATTAACTCTCCACTCGCCTTCGGCCTACTCGGGCCCTCACTAGGCTATACACACTAACGGCAGCTTGCCGCGCTTCACCGATCTTATGGCGCCGGCACACCTAAAGCTCACCTCTCTGAGCTACAACTGAGTCTAGAACGTGCTCCACTGCAGACTGACCTCTCTCAGGCTTTTGCACTGCAGGAGCTCTCTCAACAGGTTTGCTTTCTGTCGACTCCAGTCTAGACTAACTGCTGCCTGGCTCCACCTTCCCTTATATATCTATCCTTAACGGGCTCCCTCTGATGGTCTGAGGTGGAAGGTGGAGATGTGTGAATGGTTATGGGGGCCTCTTGTGGAGGAATCCATCAATACACCCTGCTAGGATCTGTGATACCAAGCGCAGCTAGGCGTCACACACCCCCATCCATCCTGGGTAGATGTATATGCCCCTCCATCCATCCCGGTCAGTATATGCCCCCCTCCATCCATCCATCCTGGTGGATATATCCTCCCCTTCATACTGGTGGGTATATGCCCCCCCCCTACATCCATCCTGGCGGGTATATGCCCCCCCCTCCATCCTGGTGGGTATATGCCCCCCCCTCCATCCATCCTGGTGGGTATATGCCCCCCCCCTACATCCATCCTGGCGGGTATATGCCCCCCCCTCCATCCTGGTGGGTATATGCCCCCCCCTCCATCCATCCTGGTGGGTATATGCCCCCCCCTCCATCCATCCTGGTGGGTATATGCCCCCCCCCTCCATCCATCCTGGTGGGTATATGCCCCCCCCCTCCATCCATCCTGGTGGGTATATGCCCCCCCCCTCCATCCATCCTGGTGGGTATATGCCCCCCCCCTCCATCCATCCTGGTGGGTATATGCCCCCCCCTCCATCCATCCTGGTGGATATATCCTCCCCTTCATACTGGTGGGTATATGCCCCCCCCCTCCATCCATCCTGGTGGGTATATGCCCCCCCCTCCATCCATCCTGGTGGGTATATGCCCCCCCCCCCTCCATCCTGGTGGGTATATGCCCCCCCCCTCCATCCATCCTGGTGGGTATATGCCCCCCCCTCCATCCATCCTGGTGGGTATATGCCCCCCCCCTCCATCCATCCTGGTGGGTATATGCCCCCCCCCTCCATCCATCCTGGTGGGTATATGCCCCCCCCCTCCATCCATCCTGGTGGGTATATCCTCCCCTTCATCCTGGTGGGTATATGCCCCCCCCCTCCATCCATCCTGGTGGGTATATGCCCCCCCCCTCCATCCATCCTGGTGGGTATATGCCCCCCCCTCCATCCATCCTGGTGGGTATATGCCCCCCCCTCCATCCATCCTGGTGGATATATCCTCCCCTTCATACTGGTGGGTATATGCCCCCCCCCTCCATCCATCCTGGTGGGTATATGCCCCCCCCTCCATCCATCCTGGTGGGTATATGCCCCCCCCCTCCATCCTGGTGGGTATATGCCCCCCCCTCCATCCATCCTGGTGGGTATATGCCCCCCCCCTCCATCCATCCTGGTGGGTATATCCTCCCCTTCATCCTGGTGGGTATATGCCCCCCCCCCTACATCCATCCTGGTGGGTATATGCCCCCCCCCTCCATCCATCCTGGTGGGTATATGCCCCCCCCCCTCCATCCATCCTGGTGGGTATATGCCCCCCCCCCTCCATCCATCCTGGTGGGTATATGCCCCCCCCCCTCCATCCATCCTGGTGGGTATATGCCCCCCCCCCTCCATCCATCCTGGTGGGTATATGCCCCCCCCCTCCATCCATCCTGGTGGGTATATGCCCCCCCCCTCCATCCATCCTGGTGGGTATATGCCCCCCCCCTCCATCCATCCTGGTGGGTATATGCCCCCCCCTCCATCCATCCTGGTGGGTATATGCCCCCCCCTCCATCCATCCTGGTGGGTATATGCCCCCCCCTCCATCCATCCTGGTGGGTATATGCCCCCCCCTCCATCCATCCTGGTGGGTATATGCCCCCCCCCTCCATCCATCCTGGTGGGTATATGCCCTCCCCCCTCCATCCATCCTGGTGGGTATATGCCCCCCCCTCCATCCATCCTGGTGGGTATATGCCCCCCCCTCCATCCATCCTGGTGGGTATATGCCCCCCCCCTCCATCCATCCTGGTGGGTATATGCCCCCCCCCTCCATCCATCCTGGTGGGTATATGCCCCCATATATTCAATGCGAAGGGAAAAAAAACAAAACAAACGCTTCTACTCACCTTCCACGTTCCCACGCAGCGCTTTGTCTGTGTTGCCTGAAGATGTCGGCGGTGATAACAGCTGAGAGGCTGAGATCACCGCACGGCGCCGCTGCAGATACTCACTCGGGACGTCCACTCCTAGGCATTTCCTCCCCGGCAGTTCCTGTCATGGCATGCTCTGACTGAGCAGTGCGTGCGACGACAGGGGGAATGTACAGCTTACACTGCAGGCTCCACAAAGATGGCTGAAATCTCCTCCCACGGCTGCGACCTGAACAGCCAAGGGGGCGTGCCCAGGTCACAGCTAGAGGCAGGAGGAGCGGCCTCTAATGTTAGAGAAAGGGTCGGTGACAGACTACTGTCTCTTATGGCCAGGGCTGCCGTAAATGAGGTGTGTAAGAGCGCTTCTTACACACCCCCCCAAATAAAAATGGCAGCCCCTAGTGGCCAATGTAAAAATAAATAAAAAACTAATAAAGTGGTACATTTAATTTTGTATTAAAAATAATTGATTACATAATTATTAATACAAAACATAAAATCGTGGCCCCTTCCCTGTAAGAATAGCACATGGCTCTTTTCACGTCTGGTTATTTCTCTAGCAGGTAGAATATGCTCCGTTATAGACCGTGGACAGGTTTACAGCTCTATTTATTGTGGACGATTGATCTGCAAATCAGAACTGAGACCGGTCCGATTTTCATCCGATTTGTAGATAAAGATCATCTATTGAAGTCAACGAGTCTGTCAGAAAAATGGCCAGAACCAACCATGTTGCCTGTACTGCTTGTTCTCCAGTGTCTATAGGCCGGGCAAGCGAGGCGAGGAAACCTTTAGCTTTTTACTTTACATATAAAAAAATATGCCCCACTGAGGAGAAAAACTGACACTGACCAAAATCAGATGAAAATTAGAAAAAAAACACTGATTAAAACCTGACATGTGAACGGGGCCTTAGGCCTTAATCAGATGTCAGCAGGGTCGGACTGGGGTGTCTGGGGCCCACAGGGGACGCTGACTCTAGGGGCCCACCTCCAGCAATATGCAGATCTCTCTTCTCTGCTCTCCCTGTTATAGTGGAGCAGTGACCGGCGGCTCCTCACATCTACTCTGCACAGACTACAACAGGGATGGACAATTTCTGTAGTTTACATGAAAGAGCTTCTTTGGTTAAAACAAGTCATCACAGATTCATGGGCTGCACAGGATAGGTGATCACTTATTGATTGGAAGAATGGGGAAGTTTTATCCCTGACAGGACACTTATCCCCATTTTAAAATGCAGCGACAGGTGGGACGTCTGACCACAGCCTCATTCGTTCTCTTGGGGGCTTCCAAAAAAGAGCAGCGCTCGCAGCCTCTGAGGGAATGAATGGATCAGTGGTCGAGTCGCACATGAGCTCCAGTGTAATGGGGAGAAAAGCTCCACAGTCTGCCGATCGCTGCAGGTCCCAGTAGTCAGACCCCCACCAATCAATAAGTTATCACTTATCCTGTGGAGAGGGGATTACTTGTTCTCCCCGGAGAACCCCTGTGAGTGCATCTCTGACGCTCTGCTCCAAGTATTTCATCTCTAAGGCCACAGCCCCACTATCAGTATTCAGTCAGGATTTTTTCTCAGGAGTGGGAGCCAAAACCAGGTGAGGAACAATCAGAGAAAAGGTAGAATAGAAACAAGTCACCAATTCTGTATTTATCACCCACTCCTGCTTTTGGCTCTCACTACTGAGAAAAAATACTGACCAAATACGGATAGTGAAGCCGTGGCCTCATGGAAAAAAATCTTTTCCTAGGTAATCTCAGCGAGAACAAATGACCGCCATACACAACATAATCCACTATAACAACACCAATAATATCACATACAAAAGGGACAAATATCACCACACCATGACCAGACCACATATTACCACCACATAGTGACCAAATAATACAATACTGATCAGGAATACAAACCACAATACTAACACTGTCACTATACATATGAGCTCTGTATATAGTGTCAGTGTACAGGTAATACAGTGATCCCCAGTGACAATATAAACAGGATCTCTGTATATAGTGTCAGTGTACATGTAATACAGTGATCACCGGTGACATTATACACAGGAGCTCTGTATGTAGTGTACAGGTAATACAGTTATCACGAGTGACATTATACACAGGAGCTCTGTATATAGTGTATAGGTAATACACTGGTCACCAGTGACATACACAGGAGCTCTGTATATACTATATACTGTAAGTGTACAGTAATACACTGACTCACCAGTGATGTCTCTAGGTGAAGTTCTTCATCTTCGCTTTTCCTCATCTGGCACAGTCCACCATCACTTCTTCCAGCCAGGAATCATCTCTGCAGAAAATAACACACAGTTATCAATAACTGATCTCTTTTAGAGCACATTCCCACTTTTCCCCAGGCTTCTACACTACACCAGTTGAAGAAATAAAGCGACATAGTGGCGCCCTGCACAGTAACAGGACCCCCCTTTTGTCCCCTCTTACGGAAAACAGTTTCCTAAAAATAAAATTATATTACAGAAGTAATAATGTCCCTAATTGGACTCTAAAGTAATAATGTTCCCCACTCGCCATCATAAACTAATAAAGCTCCTCAATCTGGCCCCTAAACAGTAATAAAGTCCCTTGTCCAGCGTGGCCCCCCATCTATCCATCCTGACCCCCCCCCCCCATGTATTCATTCTGGTCTCCATGTGTCCAGCCTGCCCCTCCCATAACCATCCGGGCCTCCATGTGTCCAGCCTGCCCCCCTTCATATATCCATCCTGTCCCACTCATATATGCATCCCACCCCACCCCATATATCTATCCAGGACCCCATGTGTCCAGCTTGCCGCCCTTCACCTCCATGTGTCCATCCAGGTCCCCATGTGTCCAGCTTGCTGCCCTTCACCTCCATGTGTCCATCCAGGTCCCAATGTGTCCAGCTTGCCCCCCTTCACCTCCATGTGTCCATCCAGGTCCCCAACTTGGCCCCCTTCACCACCATGTGTCCCCTTATGCGTCCAACCAGCCCCCCCCTTTCAGCCCCATGCCTCCATCCATATGTCTCCCCATGGGTCCAGCCAGCCCCCCCTTCAGCCCCGTGCCTCCATCCATATGTCCCCCATGCGTCCAGCCAGCCCCCCTTCAGCCCCATGTCCCCATGGGTCCAGCCAGCCCCCCCTTCAGCCCCATGTCCCCATCCATATCCCCATGGGTCCAGCCAGCCCCCCCTTCAGCCCCATATCCCCATCCATGTCCCCATGGATCCAGCCAGCCAGCCCCATGTCCCCATGGGTCCAGCCAGCCCCCCCCCCTTCAGCCCCATGTCCCCATGGGTCTAGCCAGCCCCCCTTCAGCCCCATGTCCCCATCCATGTTCCCATGGGCCCAGCCAGCCCCCTCCCCTTCAGCCCCATGTCCCCATGGGTCCAGCCAGCCCCCCCTTCAGCCCCATGTCCCCATCCATGTCCTCATGGGTCCATCCAGCCCCCCCTTCAGACCCATGTCCCCATCCATGTCCCCATGGGTCCAACCAGCCCCCCCTTCAGACCCATGTCCCCATGTGACCAGCCTGCGACCCCTCCATATATGGATGATGACCAATGCTGGGAACACTCACCCAGAAAAACGTGGATATTGCACTTGACTTGAAGTTGAAGCAGGGAGAGCTGTAGCCAGACCTGCAGCCTTGTTTCCAGGGTTATGGTGAGAGAGCAGAGTGCTGGTCACCGCATACTCAGCCCAGGAGCCGGCTTAAAAGGCAAGAGAGCAGGAGAGAAGAGGGCGGTGCGCGGTGCTGGTGCGGTGTTCCATACCCGGACGGGAGCCGGTGTTACAAGGCCAATTCCAAGGGAGCAGGAGCCGGGACTGGAGAGCAGAGCGCGGCGTCGGCGTATCAAAAGCCGGCAGGGGAGCAGGGAGAGGAGAGCGCGACGTCAGCGTGTCACCTGACAACACACCACTGCCAGCCATCAGCGGCAAAGCAGAGCGCGGTGCGTGTCACCGCCCACCAAGAACACGTCCTCAGTCATGTGACTATGCGCGTCACCCGCTGTCACCACTGAATAGTATGAGCGCCGCACGCGACGCTACATTTCCTTCGGCTGCGCTTTTAAAGGGCCCGCACTTTTTAAGAGCCTCCGCTACCAATTCTCTCACTCTCTCATCGGGGCCCACCGGGAATTTTTCCAGCTATCACACAAGGCCAGTCCTACCCTGCGCGCTGGCATCGGGGCCCCCTCCTCAAATACTTACCTCTCCCGTTCCCAGCAACTCCTGTGTCTTCAGCGTCTTCGGAGTCTGTCGTCACTACCGTGCGCCCTCTGTCTTATCTAGCAATCCATAAGTATAATGCAAACTATGGGGCCATTATACAGTATGGAGCAATCTATGGGGCCATTATACAGCATGGAGCAATCTATGGGGCCATTATACAGCATGGAGCAATCTATGGGGCCATTATACAGCATGGAGCAATCTATGGGGCCATTACACAGCATGGAGCAATCTATAGGGCCATTACACAGCATGGAGCAATCTATAGGGCCATTACACAGCATGGAGCAATCTATGGGGCCATTACACAGCATGGAGCAATCTATGGGGCCATTACACTCCTGGAGCAATCTATGGGGCCATTACACTCATGGAGCAATCTATGGGGCCATTATACAGCATGGAGCAATCTATGGTGCCATTATACAGCATGGAGCAATCTATGGGGCCATTATACAGCATGGAGCAATCTATGGGGCCATTATACAGCATGGAGCAATCTATGGGGCCATTATACAGCATGGAGCAATCTATGGGGCCATTATACAGCATGGAGCAATCTATGGGGCCATTATACAGCATGGAGCAATCTATGGGGCCATTATACAGCATGGAGCAATCTATGGGGCCATTACACAGCATGGAGCAATCTATGGGGCCATTACACAGCATGGAGCAATCTATGGGGCCATTACACAGCATGGAGCAATCTATGGGGCCATTACACAGCATGGAGCAATCTATGGGGCCATTACACAGCATGGAGCAATCTATGGGGCCATTCCACAGCATGGAGCAATCTATGGGGCCATTCCACAGCATGGAGCAATCTATGGGGCCATTCCACTTATGGAGCAATCTATGGGGCCATTCCACTTATGGAGCAATCTATGGGGCCATTCCACTCATGGAGCAATCTATGGGGCCATTCCACTCATGGAGCAATCTATGGGGCCATTCCACTCATGGAGCAATCTATGGGGCCATTCCACTCATGGAGCAATCTATGGGGCCATTCCACTCATGGAGCAATCTATGGGGCCATTCCACTCATGGAGCAATCTATGGGGCCATTCCACTTATGGAGCAATCTATGGGGCCATTCCAGCATGGAGCAATCTATGGGGCCATTCCAGCATGGAGCAATCTATGGGGCCATTCCAGCATGGAGCAATCTATGGGGCCATTCCAGCATGGAGCAATCTATGGGGCCATTCCAGCATGGAGCAATCTATGGGGCCATTCCAGCATGGAGCAATCTATGGGGCCATTCCAGCATGGAGCAATCTATGGGGCCATTCCAGCATGGAGCAATCTATGGGGCCATTCCAGCATGGAGCAATCTATGGGGCCATTCCAGCATGGAGCAATCTATGGGGCCATTCCAGCATGGAGCAATCTATGGGGCCATTCCAGCATGGAGCAATCTATGGGGCCATTCCAGCATGGAGCAATCTATGGGGCCATTCCAGCATGGAGCAATCTATGGGGCCATTCCAGCATGGAGCAATCTATGGGGCCATTCCAGCATGGAGCAATCTATGGGGCCATTCCAGCATGGAGCAATCTATGGGGCCATTCCAGCATGGAGCAATCTATGGGGCCATTCCAGCATGGAGCAATCTATGGGGCCATTCCAGCATGGAGCAATCTATGGGGCCATTCCAGCATGGAGCAATCTATGGGGCCATTCCAGCATGGAGCAATCTATGGGGCCATTCCAGCATGGAGCAATCTATGGGGCCATTCCAGCATGGAGCAATCTATGGGGCCATTCCAGCATGGAGCAATCTATGGGGCCATTCCAGCATGGAGCAATCTATGGGGCCATTCCAGCATGGAGCAATCTATGGGGCCATTCCAGCATGGAGCAATCTATGGGGCCATTCCAGCATGGAGCAATCTATGGGTCCATTCTACTTATGGAGCAATCTATGGGGCCATTATACAGCATGGAGCAATCTATGGGGCCATTATACAGCATGGAGCAATCTATGGGGCCATTATACAGCATGGAGCAATCTATGGGGCCATTATACAGCATGGAGCAATCTATGGGGCCATTATACAGCATGGAGCAATCTATGGGGCCATTATACAGCATGGAGCAATCTATGGGGCCATTATACAGCATGGAGCAATCTATGGGGCCATTATACAGCATGGAGCAATCTATGGGGCCATTATACAGCATGGAGCAATCTATGGGGCCATTATACAGCATGGAGCAATCTATGGGGCCATTATACAGCATGGAGCAATCTATGGGGCCATTATACAGCATGGAGCAATCTATGGGGCCATTATACAGCATGGAGCAATCTATGGGGCCATTATACAGCATGGAGCAATCTATGGGGCCATTATACAGCATGGAGCAATCCATGGGGCCATTATACAGCATGGAGCAATCCATGGGGCCATTACAGCATGGAGCAATCTATGGGGCCATTACAGCATGGAGCAATCTATGGGGCCATTATACAGCATGGAGCAATCTATGGGGCCATTATACAGCATGGAGCAATCTATGGGGCCATTATACAGTAGGGAGCAATCTATGGGGCCATTATACAGTAGGGAGCAATCTATGGGGCCATTATACTTATGAAGCAATCTATAGGGCCATTATACTTATGGAGCAATCTATAGGGTCATTATACAGTATGGAGCAACCTATGGGGCCATTACAGCATGGAGCAATCTATGGAGCCATTATGCAGCATGGAGCAATCTATAGGGCCATTATACAGCATGGAGCAATCTATGGAGCCATTATACAGCATGGAGCAATCTATGGGGCCATTATACTTATGGAGCAATCTATGGGGCCATTATAGAGCATGGAGCAATCTATGAGGCCATTACAGCATGGAGCAATCTATGGGGCCATTATACTTATGGAGCAATCTGTGGGGCCATTACAGCATGGAGCAATCTATGGGGCCATTATACAGCATGGAGCAATCTATGGGGCCATTATACAGCATGGAGCAATCTATGGGGCCATTATACAGCATGGAGCAATCTATGGGGCCATTATACAGCATGGAGCAATCTATGGGGCCATTATACAGCATGGAGCAATCTATGGGGCCATTATACAGCATGGAGCAATCTATGGGGCCATTATACAGCATGGAGCAATCTATGGGGCCATTATACAGCATGGAGCAATCTATGGGGCCATTATACAGCATGGAGCAATCTATGGGGCCATTATACAGCATGGAGCAATCTATGGGGCCATTATACAGCATGGAGCAATCTATGGGGCCATTATACAGCATGGAGCAATCTATGGGGCCATTATACAGCATGGAGCAATCTATGGGGCCATTATACAGCATGGAGCAATCTATGGGGCCATTATACAGTAGGGAGCAATCTATGGGGCCATTATACAGCATGGAGCAATCTATGGGGCCATTATACAGCATGGAGCAATCTATGGGGCCATTATACAGCATGGAGCAATCTATGGGGCCATTATACAGCATGGAGCAATCTATGGGGCCATTATACAGCATGGAGCAATCTATGGGGCCATTATACAGCATGGAGCAATCTATGCGGCCATTATACTTATGAAGCAATCTATAGGGCCATTATACTTATGGAGCAATCTATAGGGTCATTATACAGTATGGAGCAATCTATGGGGCCATTATACTTATGGAGCAATCTATGGAGCCATTATACAGCATGGAGCAATCTATGGGGCCATTATACTTATGGAGCAATCTATGGGGCCATTATACAGCATGGAGCAATCTATGAGGCCATTACAGCATGGAGCAATCTATGGGGCCATTATACTTATGGAGCAATCTGTGGGGCCATTATACAGCATGGAGCAATCTATGGGGCCATTATACAGCATGGAGCAATCTATGGGGCCATTATACAGCATGGAGCAATCTATGGGGCCATTACAGCATAGAGCAATCTATGGGGCCATTATACTTATGGAGCAATCTATAGGGCCATTACAGCATGGAGCAATCTATGGGGCCATTATACTTATGGAGCAATCTATAGGGCAATTACAGCATGGAGCAATCTATGGGGCCATTATACTTATGGAGCAATCTATAGGGCCATTACAGCATGGAGCAATCTATAGGGCCATTATACACCATGGAGCAATCTATGGGGCCATTATACTTATGGAGCAATCTATGGGACCATTATACAGTATGGAGCAATCTATGGGACCATTATACAGTATGGAGCAATCTATGGAACCATTATGCAGTATGGAGCAATCTATGGGGCCATTATGCAGCATGGAGGAATCTATAGGGCCATTACAGCAAGGAGCAATCTATGGGGCCATTATACTTCTGGAGCAATCTATGGGGCCATTATACTTCTGGAGCAATCTATAGGGCCATTACAGCATGGAGCAATCTATGGGGCCATTATACACCATGGAGCAATCTATGGGGCCATTATACAGCATGGAGCAATCTATGGGGCCATTATACAGCATGGAGCAATCTATGGGGCCATTATACTTATGAAGCAATCTATAGGGCCATTATACTTATGGAGCAATCTATAGGGTCATTATACAGTATGGAGCAACCTATGGGGCCATTACAGCATGGAGCAATCTATGGAGCCATTATGCAGCATGGAGCAATCTATAGGGCAATTATACAGCATGGAGCAATCTATGGAGCCATTATACAGCATGGAGCAATCTATGGGGCCATTATACAGCATGGAGCAATCTATGGGGCCATTATACAGCATGGAGCAATCCATGGGGCCATTACAGCATGGAGCAATCTATGGGGCCATTACAGCATGGAGCAATCTATGGGGCCATTATACAGCATGGAGCAATCTATGGGGCCATTATACAGTAGGGAGCAATCTATGGGGCCATTATACAGTAGGGAGCAATCTATGGGGCCATTATACTTATGAAGCAATCTATAGGGCCATTATACTTATGGAGCAATCTATAGGGTCATTATACAGCATGGAGCAATCTATGGGGCCATTATACAGCATGGAGCAATCTATGGAGCCATTATACAGCATGGAGCAATCTATGGGGCCATTATACTTATGGAGCAATCTATGGGGCCATTATACAGCATGGAGCAATCTATGAGGCCATTACAGCATGGAGCAATCTATGGGGCCATTATACAGCAGGGAGCAATCTATGGGGCCATTATACAGCAGGGAGCAATCTATGGGGCCATTATACAGCATGGAGCAATCTATGGGGCCATTATACAGCATGGAGCAATCTATGGGGCCATTATACAGCATGGAGCAATCTATGGGGCCATTATACAGCATGGAGCAATCTATGGGGCCATTATACAGCATGGAGCAATCTATGGGGCCATTATACAGCATGGAGCAATCTATGGGGCCATTATACAGCATGGAGCAATCTATGGGGCCATTATACAGCATGGAGCAATCTATGGGGCCATTATACAGCATGGAGCAATCTATGGGGCCATTATACAGCATGGAGCAATCTATGGGGCCATTATACAGTAGGGAGCAATCTATGGGGCCATTATACAGCATGGAGCAATCTATGGGGCCATTATACAGTAGGGAGCAATCTATGGGGCCATTATACTTATGAAGCAATCTATAGGGCCATTATACTTATGGAGCAATCTATAGGGTCATTATACAGTATGGAGCAATCTATGGAGCCATTATGCAGCATGGAGCAATCTATAGGGCCATTATACAGCATGGAGCAATCTATGGAGCCATTATACAGCATGGAGCAATCTATGGGGCCATTATACTTATGGAGCAATCTATGGGGCCATTATACAGCATGGAGCAATCTATGAGGCCATTACAGCATGGAGCAATCTATGGGGCCATTATACTTATGGAGCAATCTGTGGGGCCATTACAGCATGGAGCAATCTATGGGGCCATTATACAGCATGGAGCAATCTATGGGGCCATTATACAGCATGGAGCAATCTATGGGGCCATTACAGCATAGAGCAATCTATGGGGCCATTATACTTATGGAGCAATCTATAGGGCCATTACAGCATGGAGCAATCTATGGGGCCATTATACTTATGGAGCAATCTATAGGGCAATTACAGCATGGAGCAATCTATGGGGCCATTATACTTATGGAGCAATCTATAGGGCCATTACAGCATGGAGCAATCTATAGGGCCATTATACACCATGGAGCAATCTATGGGGCCATTATACTTATGGAGCAATCTATGGGGACATTATACTTATGGACCAATCTATAGGGCCATTATACTTATGGAGCAATCTATGGGACCATTATACAGTATGGAGCAATCTATGGAACCATTATGCAGTATGGAGCAATCTATGGGGCCATTATGCAGCATGGAGGAATCTATAGGGCCATTACAGCAAGGAGCAATCTATGGGGCCATTATACTTCTGGAGCAATCTATGGGGCCATTATACTTCTGGAGCAATCTATAGGGCCATTACAGCATGGAGCAATCTATGGGGCCATTATACACCATGGAGCAATCTATGGGGCCATTATACAGCATGGAGCAATCTATGGGGCCATTATACAGCATGGAGCAATCTATGGGGCCATTATACAGCATGGAGCAATCTATGGGGCCATTATACTTATGAAGCAATCTATAGGGCCATTATACTTATGGAGCAATCTATAGGGTCATTATACAGTATGGAGCAACCTATGGGGCCATTACAGCATGGAGCAATCTATGGAGCCATTATGCAGCATGGAGCAATCTATAGGGCCATTATACAGCATGGAGCAATCTATGGAGCCATTATACAGCATGGAGCAATCTATGGGGCCATTAAGCAGCATGGAGCAATCTATAGGGCCATTACAGCATGGAGCAATCTGTGGGGCCATTACAGCATGGAGCAATCTATGGGGCCATTATACTTATGAAGCAATCTATGGGGCCATTATACAGCATGGAGCAATCTATGGGGCCATTATACTTATGGAGCAATCTATAGGGCCATTACAGCATGGAGCAATATATGGGGCCATTATACAGTATGGAGCAGTCTATGGGGCCATTATACAGTAGGGAGAAATCTATGGGGCCATTATACAGCATGGGGCAATCTATGGGGCCATTATACAGCATGGGGCAATCTATGGGGCCATTATACAGCATGGGGCAATCTATGGGGCCATTACAGCATGGAGCAATCTATGGGGCCATTATACTTGTGGAGCAATCTATAGGGCCATTACAGCATGGAGCAATCTATGGGGCCATTATACAGCATGGAGCAATCTATGGGGCCATTATACAGCATGGAGCAATCTATGGGGCCATTACATCATGGAGCAATCTATGGGGCCATTATACTTATGGAGCAATCTATGGGGCCATTATACTTATGGAGCAATCTGTAGGGCCATTATACTTATGGAGCAATCTATGAGGCCATTATACTTATGGAGCAATCTATAGGGCCATTATACTTATGGAGCAATCTATGGGGCCATTATACGTATGGAGCAATCTATGGGGCCATTATACAGTATGGAGCAATCTATGGAGCCATTATGCAGTATGGAGCAATCTATGGGGCCATTATGCAGCATGGAGCAATTTATAGGGCCATTACAGCATGGAACAATCTATGGGGCCATTATACTTATGGAGCAATCTATGGGGCCATTATACAGCATGGAGCAATCTATGGGGCCATTATACATCATGGAGCAATCTATGGGGCCATTATACAGTAGGGCGCAATCTATGGGGCCATTATACAGTAGGGAGCAATCTATGGGGCCATTATACAGCATAGAGCAATCTATGGGGCCATTAGACTAATGGAGCAATCTATAGGGCCATTACAGCATGGAGCAATCTATGGGGCCATTATACAGCATGCAGCAATCTATAGGGCCATTACGACATGGAGCAATGTATAGGGCCATTACAGCATGGAGCAATCTATGGGGCCATTATACTTATGGAGCAATCTATGGTGCTATTACAGCATGGAGCAATCTATGGGGCCATTAAACAGCATGGAGCAATCTATGATGCCATTATACAGCATGGAGCAATCTATGGGCCCATTATACTTATGGAGCAATCTATGGGCCCATTATACTTATGGAGCAATCTATAGGGCCTTTACAGCATGGAGCAATCTATGGGGCCATTATACTTATGGAGCAATCTATGGGGCCATTACCGCATGGAGCAATCTATGGGGCCATTACCGCATGGAGCAATCTATGGGGCCATTACCGCATGGAGCAATCTATGGGGCCATTACCGCATGGAGCAATCTATGGGGCCATTACCGCATGGAGCAATCTATGGGGCCATTACCGCATGGAGCAATCTATGGGGCCATTACCGCATGGAGCAATCTATGGGGCCATTACCGCATGGAGCAATCTATGGGGCCATTATACTTATGGAGCAATCTATAGGGCCATTATACTTATGGAGCAATCTATGGGGCCATTATACAGTAGGGAGCAATCTATGGGGCCATTATACAGCATGGAGCAATCTATGGGACCTTTATACAGCATGGAGCAATCTATGGGACCTTTATACAGCATGGAGCAATCTATGGGGCCATTATCCTTATGGAGCAATCTATAGGGCCATTACAGCATCGAGCAATCTATGGGGCCATTATACTTATGGAGCAATCTATGGAGCCATTACAACATGGAGCAATCTATGGGGCCATAATACAGCATGGAGCAATCTATGGGGCCATTATACAGTAGGGAGCAATCTATGGGGCCATTATACTTATGGAGCAATCTATAGGGCCATTACAGCATGCAGCAATCTATGGGGCCATTATACAGTATGGAGCAATCTATGGGGCCATTATACAGCATGGAGCAATCTATGGGGCCATTATACAGCATGGAGCAATCTATGGGGCCATTATACTTATGGAGCAATCTATAGGACCATTACAGCATGGAGCCAATCTATGGGGCCATTATACAGCATGGAGCAATCTATGGGGCCATTATACTTATGGAGCAATCTACAGGGACATTATACAGTATGGAGCAATCTATGGGGCCATTATGGAGCATGGAGCAATCTATAGGGCCATTATACTTATGGAGCAATCTATGGGGCCATTACAGCATGGAGCAATCTATGGGGCCATTATACAGCATGGAGCAATCTATAGGGCCATTACAGCATAGAGCAATCTATGCGGCCATTATACAGCATGGAGCAATCTATGGGGCCATTATACAGCATGGAGCAATCTATGGGGCCATTATACAGCATGGAGCAATCTATGGGGCCATTATACAGCATGGAGCAATCTATGGGGCCATTATACAGCATGGAGCAATCTATGGGGCCATTATACAGCATGGAGCAATCTATGGGGCCATTATACAGCATGGAGCAATCTATAGGGTCATTATACTTATGGAGCAATCTATGGGGCCATTATACAGTATGGAGCAATCTATGGAGCCATTATGCAGCATGGAGCAATTTATAGGGCCATTACAGCATGGAGCAATCTATGGGGCCATTATACTTATGGAGCAATCTATGGGGCCATTATACAGCATGGAGCAATCTATGGAGCCATTATGCAGCATGGAGCAATCTATAGGGCCATTATACAGCATGGAGCAATCTATGGGGCCATTACAGCACGGAGCAATCTATGGGGCCATTATGCAGCATGGAGCAATCTATGGGGCCATTATGCAGCATGGAGCAATCTATGGGGCCATTACAGCATAGAGCAATCTATGGGGCCATTATACTTATGGAGCAATCTATAGGGCCATTGCAGCATGGAGCAATCTATGGGGCCATTATACTTATGGAGCAATCTATAGGGCCATTACAGCATGGAGCAATCTATGGGGCCATTATACACCATGGAGCAATCTATGGGGCCATTATACTTATGGAGCAATCTATGGGGACATTATACTTATGGACCAATCTATAGGGCCATTATACTTATGGAGCAATCTATGGGGCCATTATACAGTATGGAGCAATCTATGGAACCATTATGCAGTATGAAGCAATCTATGGGGCCATTATGCAGCATGGAGGAATCTATAGGGCCATTACAGCAAGGAGCAATCTATGGGGCCATTATACTTCTGGAGCAATCTATGGGGCCATTATACAGCATGGAGCAATCTATGGGGCCATTATACAGCATGGAGCAATCTATGGGGCCATTATACAGCATGGAGCAATCTATGGGGCCATTATACAGCATGGAGCAATCTATAGGGTCATTATACAGTATGGAGCAACCTATGGGGCCATTACAGCATGGAGCAATCTATGGAGCCATTATGCAGCATGGAGCAATCTATAGGGCCATTATACAGTATGGAGCAATCTATGGGGCCATTAAGCAGCATGGAGCAATCTATAGGGCCATTACAGCATGGAGCAATCTGTGGGGCCATTACAGCATGGAGCAATCTATGGGGCCATTATACAGCATGGAGCAATCTATAGGGCCATTACAGCATAGAGCAATCTATGCGGCCATTATACAGCATGGAGCAATCTATGGGGCCATTATACAGCATGGAGCAATCTATGGGGCCATTATACAGCATGGAGCAATCTATAGGGCCATTACAGCAAGGAGCAATCTATAGGGCCATTATACTTATGAAGCAATCTATGGGGCCATTATACAGCATGGAGCAATCTATGGGGCCATTATACTTATGGAGCAATCTATAGGGCCATTACAGCATGGAGCAGTCTATGGGGCCATTATACAGCATGGAGCAGTCTATGGGGCCATTATACAGCATGGGGCAATCTATGGGGCCATTATACAGCATGGAGCAATCTATGGGGCCATTATACAGCATGGAGCAATCTATGGGGCCATTACCGCATGGAGCAATCTATGGGGCCATTACCGCATGGAGCAATCTATGGGGCCATTACCGCATGGAGCAATCTATGGGGCCATTATACTTATGGAGCAATCTATGGGGCCATTATACTTATGGAGCAATCTATGGGGCCATTATACTTATGGAGCAATCTATGGGGCCATTATACTTATGGAGCAATCTATGGGGCCATTATACTTATGGAGCAATCTATAGGGCCATTATACTTATGGAGCAATCTATGGGGCCATTACCGCATGGAGCAATCTATGAGGCCATTATACTTATGGAGCAATCTATAGGGCCATTATACTTATGGAGCAATCTATGGGGCCATTATACAGTATGAAGCAATCTATGAAGCCATTATACAGTATGGAGCAATCTATGGGGCCATTATGCAGCATGGAGCAATTTATAGGGCCATTACAGCATGGAACAATCTATGGGGCCATTATACTTATGGAGCAATCTATGGGGCCATTATACAGCATGGAGCAATCTATGGGGCCATTATACAGTAGGGAGCAATCTATAGGGCCATGATACAGTAGGGAGCAATCTATGGGGCCATGATACAGTAGGGAGCAATCTATGGGGCCATTATACAGCATGGAGCAATCTATGGGACCTTTATACAGCATGGAGCAATCTATGGGACCTTTATACAGCATGGAGCAATCTATGGGGCCATTATCCTTATGGAGCAATCTATAGGGCCATTACAGCATGGAGCAATCTATGGGGCCATTATACTTATGGAGCAATCTATGGGGCCATTATACTTATGGAGCAATCTATGGAGCCATTACAACATGGAGCAATCTATGGGGCCATAATACAGCATGGAGCAATCTATGGGGCCATTATACAGTAGGGAGCAATCTATGGGGCCATTATACAGTAGGGAGCAATCTATGGGGCCATTACAGCATGCAGCAATCTATGGGGCCATTATACAGCATGGAGCAATCTATGGGGCCATTATACAGCATGGAGCAATCTATGGGGCCATTATACTTATGGAGCAATCTATAGGACCATTACAGCATGGAGCCAATCTATGGGGCCATTATACAGCATGGAGCAATCTATGGGGCCATTATACTTATGGAGCAATCTACAGGGACATTATACAGTATGGAGCAATCTATGGAGCCATTATGCAGTATGGAGCAATCTATGGGGCCATTATGGAGCATGGAGCAATCTATAGGGCCATTATACTTATGGAGCAATCTATAGGGCCATTATACTTATGGAGCAATCTATGGGGCCATTACAGCATGGAGCAATCTATGGGGCCATTATACAGCATGGAGCAATCTATAGGGCCATTATACAGCATGGAGCAATCTATGGGGCCATTATACAGCATGGAGCAATCTATGGGGCCATTATACAGCATGGAGCAATCTATAGGGTCATTATACTTATGGAGCAATCTATGGGGCCATTATACAGTATGGAGCAATCTATGGAGCCATTATGCAGCATGGAGCAATTTATAGGGCCATTACAGCATGGAGCAATCTATGGGGCCATTATACTTATGGAGCAATCTATGGGGCCATTATACAGCATGGAACAATCTATGGGGCCATTACAACATGGAGCAATCTATGGAGCCATTATGCAGCATGGAGCAATCTATAGGGCCATTATACAGCATGGAGCAATCTATGGAGCCATTATACAGTATGGAGCAATCTATGGGGCCATTAAGCAGCATGGAGCAATCTATAGGGCCATTACAGCATGGAGCAATCTATGGGGCCATTACAGCATGGAGCAATCTATGGGGCCATTATACTTATGGAGCAATCTATGGGGCCATTATGCAGCATGGAGCAATCTATGGGGCCATTATGCAGCATGGAGCAATCTATGGGGCCATTACAGCATAGAGCAATCTATGGGGCCATTATACTTATGGAGCAATCTATAGGGCCATTACAGCATGGAGCAATCTATGGGGCCATTATACTTATGGAGCAATCTATAGGGCCATTACAGCATGGAGCAATCTATGGGGCCATTATACACCATGGAGCAATCTATGGGGCCATTATACTTATGGAGCAATCTATGGGGCCATTATACTTATGGAGCAATCTGTAGGGCCATTATACTTATGGAGCAATCTATGGGGCCATTACCGCATGGAGCAATCTATGAGGCCATTATACTTATGGAGCAATCTATAGGGCCATTATACTTATGGAGCAATCTATGGGGCCATTATACAGTATGAAGCAATCTATGGAGCCATTATACAGTATGGAGCAATCTATGGGGCCATTATGCACCATGGAGCAATTTATAGGGCCATTACAGCATGGAACAATCTATGGGGCCATTATACAGCATGGAGCAATCTATGGGGCCATTATACAGTAGGGAGCAATCTATGGGGCCATTATACAGTAGGGAGCAATCTATGGGGCCATTATACAGTAGGGAGCAATCTATGGAGCCATTATACAGCATAGAGCAATCTATAGGGCCATTACAGCATGGAGCAATCTATGGGGCCATTATACAGCATGGAGCAATCTATAGGGCCATTACGACATGGAGCAATGTATAGGGCCATTACAGCATGGAGCAATCTATGGGGCCATTAAACAGCATGGAGCAATCTATGATGCCATTAAACAGCATGGAGCAATCTATGATGCCATTATACAGCATGGAGCAATCTATGGGCCCATTATACTTATGGAGCAATCTATGGGGCCATTATACTTATGGAGAAATCTATGGGGCCATTGCAGCATGGAGCAATCTATGGGGCCATTATACTTATGGAGCAATCTATGGGGCCATTACCGCATGGAGCAATCTATGGGGCCATTACCGCATGGAGCAATCTATGGGGCCATTACCGCATGGAGCAACCTATGGGGCCATTACCGCATGGAGCAATCTATGGGGCCATTACCGCATGGAGCAATCTATGGGGCCATTACCGCATGGAGCAATCTATGGGGCCATTACCGCATGGAGCAATCTATGGGGCCATTATACTTATGGAGCAATCTATGGGGCCATTATACTTATGGAGCAATCTATAGGGCCATTATACTTATGGAGCAATCTATAGGGCCATTATACAGTAGGGAGCAATCTATGGGGCCATTATACAGCATGGAGCAATCTATGGGACCATTATACAGAATGGAGCAATCTATGGACCTTTATACAGCATGGAGCAATCTATGGGGCCATTATCCTTATGGAGCAATCTATAGGGCCATTACAGCATGGAGCAATCTATGGGGCCATTATACTTATGGAGCAATCTATGGGGCCATTATACAGTATGGAGCAATCTATGGAGCCATTATGCAGCATGGAGCAATCTATGGGGCCATTATGCAGCATGGAGCAATTTATAGGGCCATTAGAGCATGGAGCAATCTATGGGGCCATTATACTTATGGAGCAATCTATGGGGCCATTATACAGCATGGAACAATCTATGGGGCCATTACAGCATGGAGCAATCTATGGAGCCATTATGCAGCATGGAGCAATCTATAGGGCCATTATACAGCATGGAGCAATCTATGGAGCCATTATACAGTATGGAGCAATCTATGGGGCCATTAAGCAGCATGGAGCAATCTATAGGGCCATTACAGCATGGAGCAATATATGGGGCCATTACAGCATGGAGCAATCTATGGGGCCATTATACTTATGGAGCAATCTGTGGGGCCATTACAGCATGGAGCAATCTATGGGGCCATTATACAGTATGGAGCAATCTATGCAACCATTATGCAGTATGGAGCAATCTATGGGGCCATTATGCAGCATGGAGGAATCTATGGGGCCATTATACTTCTGGAGCAATCTATGGGGCCATTATACTTCTGGAGCAATCTATAGGGCCATTACAGCATGGAGCAATCTATGGGGCCATTATACAGCATGGAGCAATCTATGGGGCCATTATACAGCATGGAGCAATCTATGGGGCCATTATACAGCATGGAGCAATCTATGGGGCCATTATACAGCATGGAGCAATCTATGGGGCCATTATACTTATGGACCAATCTATAGGGCCATTATACTTATGGAGCAATCTATGGGGCCATTATACAGTATGGAGCAATCTATGGAACCATTATGCAGTATGGAGCAATCGATGGGGCCATTATGCAGCATGGAGGAATCTATAGGGCAATTACAGCAAGGAGCAATCTATGGGGCCATTATACTTCTGGAGCAATCTATGGGGCCATTATACTTCTGGAGCAATCTATAGGGCCATTACAGCATGGGGCAATCTATGGGGCCATTATACAGCATGGAGCAATCTATGGGGCCATTATACAGCATGGAGCAATCTATGGGGCCATTATACAGCATGGAGCAATCTATGGGGCCATTATACAGCATGGAGCAATCTATGGGGCCATTATACTTATGAAGCAATCTATAGGGCCATTATACTTATGGAGCAATCTATGGGGCCATTATACTTATGGAGCAATCTGTAGGGCCATTATACTTATGGAGCAATCTATGGGGCCATTACCGCATGGAGCAATCTATGAGGCCATTATACTTATGGAGCAATCTATAGGGCCATTATACTTATGGAGCAATCTATGGGGCCATTATACAGTATGAAGCAATCTATGGAGCCATTATACAGTATGGAGCAATCTATGGGGCCATTATGCAGCATGGAGCAATTTATAGGGCCATTACAGCATGGAACAATCTATGGGGCCATTATACTTATGGAGCAATCTATGGGGCCATTATACAGCATGGAGCAATCTATGGGGCCATTATACAGTAGGGAGCAATCTATGGGGCCATTATACAGTAGGGAGCAATCTATGGGGCCATTATACAGTAGGGAGCAATCTATGGGGCCATTAGACTAATGGAGCAATCTATAGGGCCATTACAGCATGGAGCAATCTATGGGGCCATTATACAGCATGGAGCAATGTATAGGGCCATTACAGCATGGAGCAATCTATGGGGCCATTATACAGCATGGAGCAATCTATAGGGCCATTACGACATGGAGCAATGTATAGGGCCATTACAGCATGGAGCAATCTATGGGGCCATTATACTTATGGAGCAATCTATGGTGCTACTACAGCATGGAGCAATCTATGGGGCCATTAAACAGCATGGAGCAATCTATGATGCCATTAAACAGCATGGAGCAATCTAGGATGCCATTATACAGCATGGAGCAATCTATGGGCCCATTATACTTATGGAGCAATCTATAGGGCCATTACAGCATGGAGCAATCTATGTGGCCATTATACTTATGGAGAAATCTATGGGGCCATTGCAGCATGGAGCAATCTATGGGGCCATTACCGCATGGAGCAATCTATGGGGCCATTACCGCATGGAGCAATCTATGGGGCGTTTATACTTATGGAGCAATCTATGGGGCCATTATACTTATGGAGCAATCTATGGGGCCATTATACTTATGGAGCAATCTATAGGGCCATTATACTTATGGAGCAATCTATGGGGCCATTATACAGTAGGGAGCAATCTATGGGACCATTATACAGCATGGGGCAATCAATTGGGCCATTATACAGCATGGAGCAATCTATGGGACCTTTATACTTTTGGAGTAATCTATAGGGCCATTACAGCATGGAGCAATCTATGGGTCCATTATACAGCATGGAGCAATCTATGGGGCCATTATACAGCATGGAGCAATCTATGGGGCCATTATCCTTATGGAGAAATCTATAGGGCCATTACAGCATGGAGCAATCTATGGGGCCATTATACTTATGGAGCAATCTATGGAGCCATTACAACATGGAGCAATCTATGGGGCCATAATACAGCATGGAGCAATCTATGGGGCCATTATACAGTAGGGAGCAATCTATGGGGCCATTATACTTATGGAGCAATCTATAGGGCCATTACAGCATGCAGCAATCTATGGGGCCATTATACAGTATGGAGCAATCTATGGGGCCATTATACAGCATGGAGCAATCTATGGGACCATTATACAGCATGGGGCAATCAATGGGGCCATTATACAGCATGGGGCAATCTATGGGACCTTTATACTTATGGAGTAATCTATAGGGCCATTACAGCATAGAGCAATCTATGGGTCCATTATACAGCATGGAGCAATCTATGGGGCCATTATACAGCATGGAGCAATCTATGGGGCCATTATCCTTATGGAGCAATCTATAGGGCCATTACAGCATGGAGCAATCTATGGGGCCATTATACTTATGGAGCAATCTATGGAGCCATTACAACATGGAGCAATCTATGGGGCCATAATACAGCATGGAGCAATCTATGGGGCCATTATACAGTAGGGAGCAATCTATGGGGCCATTATACTTATGGAGCAATCTATAGGGCCATTACAGCATGCAGCAATCTATGGGGCCATTATACAGTATGGAGCAATCTATGGGGCCATTATACAGCATGGAGCAATCTATGGGGCCATTATACAGCATGGAGCAATCTATGATGCCATTAAACAGCATGGAGCAATCTAGGATGCCATTATACAGCATGGAGCAATCTATGGGCCCATTATACTTATGGAGCAATCTATAGGGCCATTACAGCATGGAGCAATCTATGTGGCCATTATACTTATGGAGAAATCTATGGGGCCATTGCAGCATGGAGCAATCTATGGGGCCATTACCGCATGGAGCAATCTATGGGGCCATTACCGCATGGAGCAATCTATGGGGCCATTATACTTATGGAGCAATCTATAGGACCATTACAGCATGGAGCCAATCTATGGGGCCATTATACAGCATGGAGCAATCTATGGGGCCATTATACTTATGGAGCAATCTATAGGGCCATTATACTTATGGAGCAATCTATAGGGACATTATACAGTATGGAGCAATCTATGGAGCCATTATGCAGTATGGAGCAATCTATGGGGCCATTATGGAGCATGGAGCAATCTATAGGGCCATTATACTTATGGAGCAATCTACGGGGCCATTACAGCATGGAGCAATCTATGGGGCCATTATACAGCATGGAGCAATCTATAGGGCCATTACAGCATAGAGCAATCTATGGGGCCATTATACAGCATGGAGCAATCTATGGGGCCATTATACTTATGGAGCAATCTATGGGGCCATTACAGCATGGAGCAATCTGTGGGGCCATTATACTTATGGAGCAATCTATAGGGCCATTATACTTATGGAGCAATCTATAGGGTCATTATACTTATGGAGCAATCTATGGGGCCATTATACAGTATGGAGCAATCTATGGAGCCATTATGCAGCATGGAGCAATCTATGGGGCCATTATGCAGCATGGAGCAATTTATAGGGCCATTACAGCATGGAGCAATCTATGGGGCCATTATACTTATGGAGCAATCTATGGGGCCATTATACAGCATGGAACAATCTATGGGGCCATTATACAGTATGGAACAATCTATTGAGCCATTATACAGCATGGGACAATCTATGGGGCCATTATACAGCATGGAGCAATCTATGGGGCCATTATACTTATGGAGCAATCTATAGGGCAATTACATCATGGAGCAATCTATGGGGCCATTATACTTATGGAGCAGTCTATAGGGCCATTACAGCATGGAGCAATCTATGAGGCCATTACAGCATGGAGCAATCTATGCGGCCATTATACTAATGGTGCAATCTATAGGGCCATTATACTTATGGAGCAATCTATGGGGCCATTATACTTATGGAGCAATCTATGGGGCCATTATGCAGTATGGAGCAATCTATGGAGCCATTATGCAGCATGGAGCAATCTATAGGGCCATTACAGCATGGAGCAATCTATGGGGCCATTATACTTATGGAGCAATCTATTGGACCATTACAGCATGGAGCAATCTATGGGGCCATTATTCAGTATGGAGCAATCTATGGAGCCATTATGCAGTATGGAGCAATCTATTTGGCCATTATGCAGCATGGAGCAATCTATAGGGCCATTACAGCATGGAGCAATCTATGGGGCCATTATACTTATGGAGCAATCTATGGGGCCATTATACAGCATGGAACAATCTATGGGGCCATTATACAGCAGGGGTCAATCTATGGAGCCATTATACAGCATGGGGCAATCTATGGAGCCATTATACAGCATGGAGCAATCTATGGGGCCATTATACAGCATGGAGCAATCTATGGGGCCATTATACTTATGGAGCAATCTATGGGGCCATTATGCAGTATGGAGCAATCTATGGAGCCATTATGCAGCATGGAGCAATCTATAGGGCCATTACAGCATGGAGCAATCTATGGGGCCATTATACTTATGGAGCAGTCTATGGGACCATTACAGCATGGAGCAATCTATGGGGCCATTATACAGTATGGAGCAATCTATGGAGCCATTATGCAGTATGGAGCAATCTATTTGGCCATTATGCAGCATGGAGCAATCTATAGGGCCATTACAGCATGGAGCAATATATGGGGCCATTATACTTATGGAGCAATCTATGGGGCCATTATACAGCATGGAACAATCTATGGGGCCATTATACAGCAGGGGTCAATCTATGGAGCCATTATACAGCATGGGGCAATCTATGGAGCCATTATACAGCATGGAGCAATCTATGAGGCCATTATACAGCATGGAGCAATCTATGGGGCCATTATACAGCATGGAGCAATCTATGGGGCCATTATACAGCATGGAGCATTCTATAGGGCCATTACAGCATAGAGCAATTTATGGGGCCATTACCGCGTGGAGCAATCTATGGGGCCATTATACTTATGGAGCAATCTATAGGGCCATTATACTTATGGAGCAATCTATAGGGCCATTATACTTATGGAGCAATCTATAGGGCCATTATACTTATGGAGCAATCTATGGGGCCATTATACTTATGGAGCAATCTATGGGGCCATTATACAGTAGGGAGCAATCTATGGGGCCATTATACAGTAGGGAGCAATCTATGGGGCCATTATACAGCATGGAGCAATCTATGGGGCCATTATCCTTATGGAGAAATCTATGGGGCCATTACAGCATGGAGCAATCTATGGGGCCATTATACAGTAGGGAGCAATCTATGGGGCCATTATACTTATGGAGCAATCTATAGGGCCATTACAGCATGGAGCAATCTACGGGGCCATTATACAGTAGCGAGCAATCTATGGGGCCATTATACTTATGGAGCAATCTATAGGGCCATTACAGAATGCAGCAATCTATGGGGCCATTTTACAGTATGGAGCAATCTGTGGAGCCATTATACTTATGGAGCAATCTATGGGGCCATTATACTTATGGAGCAATCTATGGGGCCATTATACAGCAATCTATGGGGCCATTATACAGCAGGGAGCAATCTAGGGGGCCATTATACAGCATGGGGCAATCTATGGGGCCATTATACTTATGGAGCAATCTATAGGGCCATTACATCATGGAGCAATCTATGGGGCCATTATACTTTTGGAGCAATCTATAGGGCCATTACAGCATGGAGCAATCTATGGGGCCATTACAGCATTGAGCAATCTATGCGGCCATTATACTTATGGAGCAATCTATAGGGCCATTATAATTATGGAGCAATCTATAGGGCCATTATACTTATGGAGCAATCTATAGGGCCATTATACTTATGGAGCAATCTATAGGGCCATTATACTTATGGAGCAATCTATGGGGCCATTATACTTATGGAGCAATCTATGGGGCCATTATACAGTAGGGAGCAATCTATGGGGCCATTATACTTATGGAGCAATCTATAGGGCCATTACAGCATGGAGCAATCTACGGGGCCATTATACAGTAGCGAGCAATCTATGGGGCCATTATACTTATGGAGCAATCTATGGGGCCATTATAAAGTATGAAGCAATCTATGGAGCCATTATGCAGTATGGAGCAATCTATGGGGCCATTATGCAGCATGGAGCAATCTATAGGGCCATTATGCAGCATGGAGCAATCTATAGGGCCATTACAGCATGGAGCAATCTATAGGGCCATTACAGCATGGAGCAATCTATGGGGCCATTATACTTATGGAGCAATCTATGGGACCATTACAGCGTGGAGCAATCTATGGGGCCATTATACAGCATGGAGCAATCTATGGGGCCATTATACAGCATGGAGCAATCTATGGGGCCATTATACAGCATGGGGCAATCTATGGGGCCATTATACAGCATGGGGCAATCTATGGGGCCATTACACTTATGGAGCAATCTATAGGGCCATTACAGCATGAAGCAATCTATGGGGCCATTATACAGCATGGAGCAATCTATAGGGCCATTACAGCATGGAGCAATCTATGGGGCCATTCTACTTATGGAGCAATCTATGGGGCCATTATACTTATGGAGCAATCTATGGGGCCATTACAGCATGGCGCAATCTATGGGGCCATTATACAGTATGGAGCAATCTATAGGGCCATTACAGTATGGAGCAATCTATGGGGCCATTATACTTATGGAGCAATCTATAGGGCCATTACAGCATGGAGCAATCTATGGGGCCATTATACAGCATGGAGCAATCTATGGGGCCATTATACAGCATGGAGCAATCTATGGCGCCATTATACTTATGGAGCAATCTATAGGGCCATTATACTTATGGAGCAATCTATAGGGCCATTATACTTATGGAGCAATCTATAGGGCCATTATACTTATGGAGCAATCTATGGGGTCATTATACTTATGGAGCAATCTATGGGGCCATTATGCAGCATGGAGCAATCTATCGGGCCATTATGCAGCATGGAGCAATCTATGGGGCCATTATGCAGCATGGAGCAATTTATAGGGCCATTACAGCATGGAGCAATCTATGGGGCCATTATACTGCATGGAACAATCTATGGGGCCATTATACAGCATGGAGCAATCTATGGGGCCATTATACAGTATGGAGCTATCTATAGGGCCATTACAGCATGGAGCAATCTATGGGGCCATTACAGCATGGAGCAAGCTATAGGGCCATTACAGCATGGAGCAATCTATGGGGCCATTACAGCATGGAGCAATCTATGAGACCATTACAGCATGGAGCAATCTATGAGGCCATTATACTAATGGAGCAATCTATAGGACCATTATAGTTATGGAGCATTCTTTGGGGCCATTATACTTATGGAGCAATCTATGGGGCCATCATACAGTATGGAGCAATCTATGGGGCCATTATGCAGTATGGAGCAATCTATGGGGCCATTATGCAGCATGGAGCAATCTATAGGGCCATTACAGCATGGAGCAATCTATGGGGCCATTATACTTATGGAGCAATCTATAGGGCCATTATACAGCATGGAGCAATCTATGGGGCCATTATCCTTATGGAGCAATCTATAGGGCCATTACAGCATGGAGCAATCTATGGGGCCATTATACTTATGGAGCAATCTATGGGGCCATTATACAGCATGGAGCAATCTATGGGGCCATTATACAGCAGGGAGCAATCTATGGGGCCATTATACAGCAGAGAGCAATCTATGGGGCCATTATACAGCAGGGAGCAATCTATAGGGCCATTACAGCATGGAGCAATCTATGGGGCCATTATACAGTAGGGAGCAATCTATGGGGCCATTATACTTATGGAGCAATCTATAGGGCCATTACAGCATGCAGCAATCTATGGGGCCATTATACAGCATGGAGCAATCTGTGGAGCCATTATACTTATGGAGCAATCTATGGGGCCATTATGGAGCATGGAGCAATCTATAGGGCCATTACAGCATGGAGCAATCTATGGGGCCATTATACTTATGGAGCCATCTATGGGGTCATTATACAGCAATCTATGGGGCCATTATACAGCAGGGAGCAATCTAGGGGGCCATTATACAGCATGGGGCAATCTATGGGGCCATTATTCAGCATGGAGCAATCTATGGGGCCATTATTCAGCATGGAGCAATCTATGGGGCCATTATACTTATGGAGCAATCTATGGGGCCATTACAGCATGGAGCAATCTATGGGGCCATTACAGCATGGAGCAATCTATGGGGCCATTACAGCATGGAGCAATCTATGGGGCCATTACACTTATGGAGCAATCTATAGGGCCATTATACTTATGGAGCAATCTATAGGGCCATTATACAGTATGGAGCAATCTATGGAGCCATTATGCAGTATGGAGCAATCTATGGGGCCATTATGCAGCATGGAGCAATCTATGGGGCCATTACAGCATGGAGCAATCTATGGGGCCATTATACTTATGGAGCAATCTATGGGACCATTACAGCGTGGAGCAATCTATGGGGCCATTATACAGAGTGGAGCAATCTATGGGGCCATTATACAGCATGGAGCAATCTATGGGGCCATTATACAGCATGGGGCAATATATGGGGCCATTATACAGCATGGAGCAATCTATGGGGCAATTATACTTATGAAGCAATCTATAGGGCCATTACAGCATGCAGCAATCTATGAGGCCATTATACAGCATGGAGCAATCTGTGGAGCCATTATACTTATGGAGCAATCTATGGGGCCATTATGGAGCATGGAGCAATCTATGGGGCCATTATACTTATGGAGCCATCTATGGGGCCATTATACAGCAATCTATGGGGCCATTATACAGCATGGAACAATCTATGGGGCCATTATACAGCAGGGAGCAATCTATGGGGCCATTATACAGCAGGGAGCAATCTATGGGGCCATTATACAGCATGGGGCAATCTATGGGGCCATTATACAGCATGGGGCAATCTATGGGGCCATTATTCAGCATGGAGCAATCTATGGGGCCATTATACTTATGGAGCAATCTATAGGGCCATTACAGCATGGAGCAATCTATAGGGCCATTACAGCATGGAGCAATCTATGAGGCCATTATACTTATGGAGCAATCTATGCGGCCATTATACTTATCGAGCAATCTATAGGGCCATTATACTTATGGAGCAATCTATAGGGCCATTATACTTATGGAGCAATCTATGGGGCCATTATACAGCATGGAGCAATCTATGGGGCCATTATACTTATGGAGCAATCTATAGGGCCATTATACTTATGGAGCAATCTGTGGAGCCATTATACAGTATGGAGCAATCTATGGGGCCATTATACAGTATGGAGCAATCTATGGGGCCATTATACAGTATGGAGCAATCTATGGGGCCATTATGGAGCATGGAGCAATCTATAGGGCCATTACAGCATGGAGCAATCTATGGGGCCATTATACTTATGGAGCCATCTATGGGGCCAGTATACAGCAATCTATAGGGCCATTACAGCATGGAGCAATCTATGGGGCCATTACAGCATGGAGCAATCTATGCGGCCATTATACTTATGGAGCAATCTATGCGGCCATTATACTTATGGATCAATCTATAGGGCCATTATACTTATGGAGCAATCTATAGGGCCATTATACTTATGGAGCAATCTATAGGGCCATTATGCAGCATGGAGCAATCTATAGGGCCATTACAGCATGAAGCAATCTATGGGGCCATTATACTTATGGAGCAATCTATAGGGCCATTACAGCATGGAGCAATCTATAGGGCCATTACAGCATGGAGCAATCTATGAGGCCATTATACTTATGGAGCAATCTATGCGGCCATTATACTTATCGAGCAATCTATAGGGCCATTATACTTATGGAGCAATCTATAGGGCCATTATACTTATGGAGCAATCTATGGGGCCATTATACAGCATGGAGCAATCTATGGGGCCATTATACTTATGGAGCAATCTATAGGGCCATTATACTTATGGAGCAATCTGTGGAGCCATTATACAGTATGGAGCAATCTATGGGGCCATTATACAGTATGGAGCAATCTATGGGGCCATTATACAGTATGGAGCAATCTATGGGGCCATTATGGAGCATGGAGCAATCTATAGGGCCATTACAGCATGGAGCAATCTATGGGGCCATTATACTTATGGAGCCATCTATGGGGCCAGTATACAGCAATCTATAGGGCCATTACAGCATGGAGCAATCTATGGGGCCATTACAGCATGGAGCAATCTATGCGGCCATTATACTTATGGAGCAATCTATGCGGCCATTATACTTATGGATCAATCTATAGGGCCATTATACTTATGGAGCAATCTATAGGGCCATTATACTTATGGAGCAATCTATAGGGCCATTATGCAGCATGGAGCAATCTATAGGGCCATTACAGCATGAAGCAATCTATGGGGCTATTACAGCATGGAGCAATCTATGGGGCCATTATACTTATGGAGCAGTCTATGGGACCATTACAGCGTGGAGCAATCTATGGGGCCATTATACAGCATGGAGCAATCTATGGGGCCATTAT
Organism: Phyllobates terribilis; assembly: GCF_046119375.1. NCBI lineage: Eukaryota > Metazoa > Chordata > Amphibia > Anura > Dendrobatidae > Phyllobates > Phyllobates terribilis. The sequence goes on along the minus strand of NW_027363680.1, from coordinate 111,065 downwards.
ACAGCATGGAGCAATCTATGGGGCCATTATACAGCATGGGGCAATCTATGGGGCCATTATACAGCATGGGGCAATCTATGGGTCCATTATACAGCATGGGGCAATCTATGGGGCCATTATACAGCATGGGGCAATCTATGGGGCCATTATACTTATGGAGCAATCTATGGGGCCATTATACTTATGGAGCAATCTATGGGACCATTACAGCATGGAGCAATCTATGGGGCCATTATACAGCATGGAGCAATCTATGGGGCCATTATACAGCATGGAGCAATCTATGGGCCCATTATACAGCATGGAGCAATCTATAGGGTCATTACAGCATGGAGCAATCTATGGGGCCATTATACTTATGGAGCAATCTATGGGGCCATTATACAGCATGGAGCAATCTATGGGGCCATTATACTTATGGAGCAATCTATGGGGCCATTATACAGTATGGAGCAATCTTTAGGGCCATTACATCATGGAGCACTCTATGGGGCCATTATACTTATGGAGCACTCTATGGGGCCATTATACAGCATGGCGCAATCTATGGGGCCATTATACAGCATGGAGCAATCTATGGGGCCATTATACAGCATGGAGCAATCTATGGGACCATTACAGCATGGAGCAATATATAGGGCCATTACAGCATGGAGCAATCTATGGGGCCATTATACTTATGGAGCAATCTATGGGGCCATTACAGCATGGCGCAATCTATGGGGCCATTATACAGCATGGAGCAATCTATAGGGCCATTATACTTATGGAGCAATCTATGGGGCCATTACAGCATGGCGCAATTTATGGGGCCATTACCGCATGGAGCAATCTATAGGGGCATTTTACTTATGGAGCAATCTATAGGGCCATTAGACTCATGGAGCAATCTATGGGGCCATTATACTTATGGAGCAATCTATGGGGCCATTACAGCATGGCGCAATCTATGGGGCCATTATACAGCATGGAGCAATCTATGGGGCCATTATATAGTAGGGAGCAATCTATGGGGCCATTATACAGCATTGGGTAATCTATGGGGCCATTATACAGCATGGAGCAATCTATGGGGCCATTATACAGCATGGAGCAATCTATGGGGCCATTATACAGCATGGAGCAATCTATGGGGCCATTATACAGCATGGAGCAATCTATGGGGCCATTACAGCATGGAGCAATCTATGGGGCCATTATACTTATGGAGCAATCTATAGGGCCATTACAGCATGGAGCAATCTATGGGGCCATTATACAGCAGGGAGCAATCTATGTGGCCATTATACAGAAGGGAGCAATCTATGGGGCCATTATACTTATGGAGCAATCTATAGGGCCATTACAGCATGCAGCAATCTATGGGGCCATTATACAGCAGGGAGCAATCTATGGGGCCATTATACAGCAGGGAGCAATCTATGGGGCCATTATACAGCAGGGAGCAATCTATGGGGCCATTATAAAGCATGGAGCAATCTATAGGGCCATTACAGCATGGAGTAATCTATGCAGCCATTATACTTTTGGAGCAATCTATAGGGCCATTATACGTATGGAGCAATCTATAGGGCCATTATGCAGTATGGAGCAATCTATGGGGCCATTATACTTATGGAGCAATCTATGGGGCCATTATACAGCATGGAGCAATCTATGGGGCCATTATACAGCATGGGGCAATCTATGGGGCCATTATACAGCATGGAGCAATCTATGGGGCCATTATACAGCATGGAGCAATGTATAGGGCCATTACAGCATGGAGCAATCTATGGGACCATTACAGCATGGAGCAATCTATGGGGCCATTATACAGCATGGAGCAATCTATGGGGCCATTATACAGCATGGAGCAATCTATGGGGCCATTATACAGCATGGAGCAATCTATGGGGCCATTATACAGCATGGAGCAATCTATGGGGCCATTATATTTATGGAGCAATCTATAGCGCCATTACAGCATGGAGCAATCTATGGGGCCATTATACTTATGGAGCAATCTATGGGGCCATTACAGCATGGCGCAATCTATGGGGCCATTACCGCATGGCGCAATCTATGGGGCTATTATACTTATGGAGCAATCTATGGGGCTATTATACTTATGGAGCAATCTATGGGGCTATTACAGCATGGCGCAATCTATGGGGCCATTATACAGCATGGAGCAATCTATGGGGCCATTATACTTATGGAGCAATCTATAGGGCCATTATACTTATGGAGCAATCTATAGGGCCATTAGACTCATGGAGCAATCTATAGGGCCATTATACTTATGGAGCAATCTATGGGGCCATTACAGCATGGCGCAATCTATGGGGCCATTATACAGCATGGAGCAATCTATGGGGCCATTATACAGTAGGGAGCAAACTATGGGGCCATTATACAGCATGGGGTAATCTATGGGGCCATTATACAGCATGGAGCAATCTATGGGGCCATTACAGCATGGTGCAATCTATGGGGCCATTATACTTATGGAGCAATCTATGGGGCCATTACAGCATGGAGCAATCTATGGGGCCATTACACTTATGGAGCAATCTATAGGGCCATTACAGCAGGGAGCAATCTATGGGGCCATAATACTTATGGAGCAATCTATGGGGCCATTACAGCATGGATAAATCTATGGGGCCATTATACAGCATGGAGCAATCTATGGGGCCATTATACAGTAGGGATCAATCTATGGGGCCATTATACAGCATGAGGCAATCTATGGGGCCATTATACAGCATGGAGCAATCTATGGGGCCATTATCCTTATGGAGCAATCTATAGGGCCATTACAGCATGGAGCAATCTATGGGGCCATTATACAGCATGGAGCAATCTATGGGGCCATTATACTTATGGAGCAATCTATGGGGCTATTATACTTATGGAGCAATCTATAGGGCCATTATACTTATGGAGCAATCTATAGGGCCATTATACTTATGGAGCAATCTATGGGGCCATTATACTTATGGAGCAATCTATGGGGCCATTACAGCATGGAGCAATCTATGGGGCCATTATACTTATGGAGCAATCTATGGGGCAATTACAGCATGGAGCAATCTATGGGGCCATTATACTTATGGAGCAATCTATGGGGCCATTATACTTATGGAGCAATCTATGGGGCCATTATACTTATGGAACAATCTATAGGGCCATTACAGCATGCAGCAATCTATGGGGCCATTATACAGCAGGGAGCAATCTATGAGGCCATTATACAGCAGGGAGCAATCTATGGGGCCATTATACAGCAGGGAGCAATCTATTGGGCCATTATACAGCAGGGAGCAATCTATGGGGCCATTATAAAGCATGGAGCAATCTATAGGGCCATTACAGCATGGAGCAATCTATGGGGCCATTATACAGTATGGAGCAATCTTTGGGGCCATTATGCAGCATGAAGCAATCTTTGGGGCCATTATGCAGCATGAAGCAATCTATGGGGCCATTACAGCATGGAGCAATATATGGGGCCATTACACAGTATGGAGCAGTCTATGGGGCCATTATACAGTAGGGAGCAATCTATGGGGCCATTATACAGCATGGGGCAATCTACGGGGCCATTATACAGCATGGAGCAATCTATGGTGCCATTATACTTATGGAGCAATCTATAGGGCCATTTCAGCATGGAGCAATCTATGGGGCCATTATACTTATGGAGCAATCTGTAGGGCCATTATACTTATGGAGCAATCTATGGGGCCATTACAGCATGGAGCAATCTATGGAGCCATTACGGCATGGAGCAATCTATGGGGCCATTATACTTATGGAGCAATCTATGGGGCCATTACGGCATGGAGCAATCTATGGGGCCATTATACTTATGGAGCAATCTATGGGGCCATTACTGTATGGAACAATCTATGGGGCCATTACAGGATGGAGCAATCTATGGGGCCAGTATACTTATGGAGCAATCTATAGGGCCATTACAGCATGGGGCAATCTATAGGGCCATTATACTTATGGAGCAATCTATAGGGCCATTACAGCATGGAGCAATCTATAGGGCCATTACAGCATGGAGCAATCTATAGGGCCATTACAGCATGGAGCAATCTATAGGGCCATTAAAGCATGGATCAATCTATAGGGTCATTACAGCATGGAGCAATGTATGGAGCCACTATACAGTATGGAGCAATATATGGGGCCATTATACAGTATGGAGCAATATATGAGGCCATTATACAGTATGGAGCACTATATGGGGCCATTATACATTATGCAGCAGCATGTGGGGGCATTATACAGTATGGAGTTATATATGGGGCCATTATACAGTTTGCAGCAGTATCATGTGGGGCCATTATGCAGCATGGAGCAATCTATGGGGCCATTATATTATGGAGCAATCTATGGGGCCATTATATTATGGAGCAATCTAGGGGGGCATTGTACAGTAGGGAGCAATCCATGGTGCCATTACAGTATGGAGCAATCCATGGTGCCATTACAGTATGGAGCAATCTATGGGGCCATTATACAGTATGGAGCAATCTATGGGGCCATTATACAGTATGGAGCAATCTATGGGGCCCATTATACTGTATGGAGGTTTATGTGGGGCCCATTACATTTTATAGAGGACTTTGTGGTGCCCATAATTCTGTATGGAGGACTATGTGGGGGCCGGGAATTGGATGGTTCGCCCCCGCACAGTTCGCCCCCAGGATGTTTCGCCCCGAACATTTCGCCCCCAGCAGTTCGCCCCCAGGATGTTTCGCCCATAACATTTCGCCCCCAGCAGTTCGCCCCCAGGATGTTTCGCCCCGAACATTTCACCCCCAGCAGTTCGCCCCCAGGATGTTTCGCCCCGAACATTTCGCCCCCAGCATTTCATCCCTGGATGTTTTGTCTCTAGCAATTTGCTACTGGATCTTTCGCATACGGGAAAGACCTGCCTGAACTGAACTTTGGCAGGTTCGCTTATCACTAATAATACACCATATGAGTCTAAGATATAGAATTCTGATCAAATGAGTTTTTTTTATTCTAAAACATTGTTTTCTAGATAAGTCATTTTACAAACAGACAGGAAAATAGTAGGATTTCATTGGTTACTAAGGAGGTCATGCCCCCTTGGTAGCAGAACGGATCCTGGCTCCCTGTGATAAATTCAGGCTGCTTGTTCACAGCCCTCTGCAAAGCTCCCCTTCACCCTCCGCTCATGTGCTCTGTCCTGGACAAGAGGAGGGCTCCCCCCCGCCTGTGTAAAGCCGTTACAGGACGGAACACATAGGGGGGGGCTCTGCAGAAGGCTGTAAACCAGCAGCCCTTTATACATCATAGGGAATCTATTGTTACGGTAGTTGCATGCTCCTGTGCAGCCACAGCCTCTAGAATCCATCCACAAGTTCTGCTACTAAGGAGAAACAACCTCCTTAGCCACCACTGAAATCCTGCAGCACATGGAGCTTTAACTTGGAGGAGACTTTTCACACAGAAGTGAAGCTGCTGGAAGGTCTCCTTTGGAAATGAATATCATGGGCACAGGTACTATAACAGAACTTATGTTTTTTGGAGAGTTATGCTTTAACTGTATATATCAAAACTGTTGTAACAAGAAACATAAAAAGGTATAGAGGGGAAGGATTAGAGAAAAAGAGAAAAGACAAATTACAGGTTATAATGCTTGAATGATTTTACAGCTAAAAACACTGCTCTCAAAACATACAATATGTGACCATGAACTAAAATCCAAAGCTGTAGGCAATGCCTCTCAGATAATCCATCACGCTTCTATTATTGAAATCTTGCTCGATACGTTTAACCCTTGCTGAAATTGCAGCATACTTTTTGTTTCTTGCAGCGATGGGATTTCCTGCTATTATCTGAATAATTTCAAAACTATGGAGCTCTTGCTGATGTTTCAGACAGTTAATGAACCGGTATATATTTTGGAAAAGAGTACCACATGTTTCTCGAAAGCTACGGTGCCATCCTTCGACATCATTATTTGTTCGCTGTTGATCATTCAATGTTCGTTCATACACATTCCAGAGTTGAACTGGAAACAAAGGTGCTTGACGTCCTCTGCGATTCATTCGACCGATATTAGCCGTCTTCAAAATAGTTGGCGATAGGTATTGCTTCTCGTGGAAAGTCAGGATCTTCCACCAATTCTTCAAATGATTGCACAACATTCTGTGGTGGTATAAAGGCCAGGGCAGGTATCATGCGTATCCAACGGGCAAATTCATGGTCACCTTGGTATTGCATCTTGAGTCCTTCATTTTGAACTTTACGCCAAACCGACTGTGATAGGTGGAAAAAGCAACCAGTCTTCTCAAGGTTGGGGAATTCACTTTCAAATGCCTGTATTGCAGCTAGTTCAAAATCCAACATCAGGTTGTCTGGCTGCCGTCCAGGCTGCAAGTTCTTCAGCTCTTGCAGCAACCTCTGGTATGTAGAACAGCTCTTGTCTGTCAGCAAGGTGCACACTAGCGGAACAACAAGGCCGCTATGGACTACATGGATTGTGTAAAGTTGCTTAAACAAGGCTGGTGTAGTGAAAAACATGCCATCAGCAAACCACTCTTTAGTTTGTGCCAGTAGATGGAGATTGTCTCTTGTTCCAAATATCAACATACGGCTGTGTCCATTTCCTAATTTAAAATGAAAGTATTAGTAGAGGAAATAACAGAAAAAGTGTAACAAGCATCAGACAGATAATTTTGGGATGAATTCACGAAAAAAAATATCCTAATCAGAAGCCTCTGTTCATATCTCACATTAAAAACTCACATTTTGCTCCAGATTTTCTGATTTCATAACTGAAGCAAAATCTAGTGTAAAGGGGCCAACCAATACTTTTTGACAACATATATTGTCCCAGTGGAAAATGATATATTTTTGTTTAAAAAAAAAATTATGCATAATGGAATTGTTTTAATACAATGTTAAATAGTTAAGTAGCTTACCAGAGTCATGCAGAAGGTACTGTTGCTGGACACCATCAATACTGATCTCCTGAAACTCCTGGGGGATAGCAAGTTGATCAAGGGTTTGAGGGAACCTTGGGATATTGCTAAACTGCCTTGCTAATCGTATGGTTCTCTTCAGAGATGCTTTCCTTGGGAGAAGTGCTACAACATTAGAATGGGCTCCTGAAACGACGTCTGTGAGAATCTGTTGTGGTGTCTCCCGTGTTGTCCTTGTCCTGGTCCTGCCACATTAACAAGTCGGATTGCTTCAGGTCTTGCAGCTGGTGCTGCGTGACTGTGAAGATTGACTACTTTCACAACTTTGCCAGATTCTTCATTGGTCCAAACACGTCCCATGCAAGTCGACCGTTTTTCACATACCCAGATGGAATGGACATCATCAGCGGTTCGTTTGGAAAATAAGTAAATGTGATTCTCATGGACCAACTTCCTCCTTCCACGTTTGGACAGAACTGAATTCATAGTTGTAGAAAGTGAATTGCTGTGGAAGCTGACTGATTTTTTGTGGCAGTACACTTCTCTCTTTGTGGAGATTTCAGACACTGCTATATTCTGATGTACAAATGGAATAAAAGCTAGTCTAATGTAACTTGCTGGACACCTGACCTGCTACTTGTTACATCTGCAACAAAACTTGCAACAAAGCAGGCCTGTGCTGGGTCAGGTAAAAGTTGAAAATTGTTTTGATTTTAGGCCTCTTGCACACTGTAATTTTAGAGTGGTTTCACACTTGTGTTTGGGGCCGCCAGAGGTCGATCCGCTCTGGATCTGACATCCAGCTGACCCCGGGGCAATGCTGGCAGAATGCTGGCATTCTGCTTGCATTGCCCATAGATGTGAACGGCTGGGTTCCGCGATCTGCAGCCGCCCGTTCGCTTTCGTAATACCGCATTCCGCTATCAGTGTCAGAACAAAAAGAAAAGCATTTTCTTCTTTTCATTCCGCTGCAGGTTAGCGGAACGGCGGCATTACAGAAGCGAACAGGAGGCCTGTAGTACATATGTAGTGGAAGTGTGAAAGCACCCTTATGCTGCCACTGTTTTAGAACTCCAAAGCACGTGCTTTACTAGCATTTTTGAGAGCACTTTTGTGAGCGCTCTCGGTAATGACCCATAAGATACAGGCTATTGATGAACGCTAAGTGCTCAAAAATAGCTCCTGTAATAAAATAAAAAGAGCTGGCCGAAACAACACCTCGCTTTTCCAGCCATTGACTTATATATTCAAAATTGGCAATCTTCTTAGCAATTTTCCAGTGCTTAGCACTTGGGAAAGTGCCTACTGTGAAAGAGGTCATAGGGCTAAAACACAAGACCGAAATTCCCTGCCTAATTTGGGGCCAAAACATCTGGGGGCAAAAAGCTGGGGGCGAAATGTTCGGGGGCGAAACATCCTGGGGGTAAAATGCTGGGGGCGAAATGTGCAGGGGCTAAACATCCTGGGGGCGAAATGTGCGGGGGCGAAACATCCTGGGGGCGAAATGTACCTGGGGGCAAACTGCTGGGGGCGAAACTTCCTAGAACCGTTTGAGGGTACCGTTGAATCGCTCACACAAACCATTGGTTTGGGGAGGATACGTGCTCGATACCAGATGCTGCACCTGCATTTTCTTACATAGGGCCTCCATTAAGCAACACATGAACTGGGTCTCCTGGTCGGTAAGCATCTCACTGGGGAAGCCTACTCGCGAAAAGATGGCCAAGAGGGCGTCCGACACCTTATCCGCCCTAATTGAGGACAGGGCTACTGCCTCCGGATACTGGGTAGCATAGTCTATCACAGTAAGGATGAAACGTTTTCCAGAGCTGCTGGGTATGGCCAGTGGTCCCACAATGTCCACAACAATCCTCTGGAAAGGCTCCTCTATCACTGGCAAAGATATCAGGGGGGGCATTGGGAGCCGGCCCTGACTTTCCCACTCTGACACGTGGTACAGGAGTGACAGTAGTTCACCACATCTGTCCTCATTTTGGGCCAATAAAAGTAGTGAGACAGCCGGGCCTTGGTTTTGCTGACCCCCAAGTGTCCAGCAAGTGGAATCTCATGGGCGATCTGCAACAACTCACCCCTGAATTGGTAGGGGACGACCAGCTGTCTTCCCCTCAGCCACTCCTGTTGGGGTGTACAGGGAACTGTCTCCCAGTACAACCTCCTATGGTCCCACAATACCCTCTCCTTATCCGACTCGGAGGTGGGTTTCTCAGCGAGGCTCCTTAACGCCTCTAGGCTAGCATCTGAGTGCAGAGCTGCTTGAAACTCCTGGCTGGAGGAAGCCAGAAGTGAGGTTAAGGCCACGTCCTCACTGGGACCGGCTCTGGGTCCCTAACTGATTCCGTTATTCCTCTGTCCGAGGAGGGTCCAGAAGGCAGGGCGTTACTTGCGTTCTGGGCACTCTGACTGCGGGTAACAGCGGCTATATAGGCCGTCTCCCCGGGGAATAACACCGTCCCATCAGCCTGCGCGGCTATGCGTGCCACTTCCCCATCCTCCCCCATTACCTCAGGCGCAGTGCTACTTATGGGGCAGCTACCATCAGCCAGATCACAGTCTGTGACACTGGTCGCTGGCACAGCACCACCTGCTTCATGGTCCCCGTGCCTCTCTCCATTACCCATAGCACTGACACTTGCTCCTGCTAGGGGATCTTCAGCAATATCACCCTGCAGCGTGACATGGCTGAGTTCTCCTGTACCTTCAAATACATCATCATCAGGTAAAGCTTTGACATTCACATTATCAGCATTAACCTTAACAACTGTATCAGATCGGGCAGGGGTGTCAGGGATATAATAAGCAAATATCCTCCCCAAATCAGATCCCAACAAAACATTTGCAGGCAGGTTTTCAGATACTCCCACTTCCTTCACCCCACTCCCCGCACCCTAATCCATAAAAACCTGGGCAAGGGGCATCGGACACCACCAATCCCGGTGACAGTCAGGGTCTTTCCTGGAATAAGCTTCAGCGGACTCCATTTCGGGTCGGATGAGGGTTCGTTCGGCCCCAGTGTCCTTGAGGCCTACAGTGACAGTATCCACCACAGTGACAGACTGCAAGTTTTCACAGGCCCTCCCAACCGGCCCACCCACCAAAAGAATTGATGCATTAGGCCCTGGGACCTTGGATGGGGGGTTCTTCCTCTGCTTCTCTGGGCAAGTGGCGCTGAAATGACAAGTCTGGTTGCAGAAATAACACTTGCGGGCATCAGATGCAGGCCGGGCGTTGGTAACGGGGACAAGGCCTCCAGAAGGTCGGATGCTGGGGCAGGGATGGCGGTTGATGGCTTACCCCCTTTCCAGCTGGCAACGCCCGGCTTCCGCACCTCCGGTTGGCCTTGTAGGTGTCTGCGATCTGCGCTGCTTTATTGGCATCTGGTGGCTCCCGATCCATTACCTCAGTCGGACACAGATGCAGGAACTGGTCTTTCACCATCAGGTCCTTTAACTGCTCAAAGGTGGTCGCTGACAGTCGTTGGATCCACTGCTTGAAGTTGGTTCTGAGCCCATGCACCACATCGCTGTAACTGTCGTGCGGTCCACGTTGGAGGTTCCGGAACTTTTTACAGTACACCTCAGGAGTCAGTTGGAACCTCTGGATTAGGGCCTGCTTAATGGCATCATAGTTCCCATCTAGGCCCTGAGGAAGAGCCACAAACACATCCAGAGCTTTGCCTCGCAGCCCTGCAGTTAAGTACCGGGCCCACTGGTCCACAGGCAGCTGGTACTGTCTGCAAGTCTTTTCAAAACCCCTCAGAAAGGTGTCGAGGTCGCTGTCCTTTAACATCACAGGAAAATGCTCTGGACGGGGTTTAAACAGGGTCGCATTGTTGGTCTCACCGTTCCGTGAGCTTTTTTCACTGTTTTCAGAACATTAACAGTAAGAACATGGAAGAGTCCAGGAGCCATTTGGTGAGCTGCATATCCTGCTACATGTTCACAGACTTGCCAGTGGAAAAGCCAAACTTCACATGCCAGAAATGCAAGCTTGTGTCCCTGTTGGAGGAAAAGTTGCGAAATCTAGAAGAGAGGTTAACTACCTTGAAAATCATTAAGGAAGGTGAAGAGTTCTTAGACAGAGCAGAATTATCTCTTCATGATTCAGAAAGAGAAGAAATTCGAACTGCACCTGAGGAAACAGAGGAATGGAAGCATGTGACCCAGAGAAGCAGGAGGATAGAGAGGCAGTCAGCACCTATACTGCTCAGGAACCAGTACCAGGCTCTCTCGCAGGAGAACCATGAAGAAATACAGCAAGATAAGACTTTGCCAGCAATGAATAACCTTGTAAGCCCTCAGAATCCTCCTGGATGGAGAAAGAAGAATGTTGTGAAGAAAAAACGGAGAGTGGTGGTCATGGGGGATTCCCTGTTAAGAGGAACAGAGGCCGCTATCTGCAGACCAGACATAACCTCAAGAGAAATGTGCTGTCTTCCAGGAGCAAAAATTAAAGATGTGTCTGACAGGATATCAAGACTCTTCAGACCTACAGATCACTACCCATTCCTGCTAATACATGTGGGGACAAATGACACCGCAAGAAAGGACCTGGAAACCATCTGCAGTGACTTTGAAGACTTGGGCAAGAAAGTGAAAGAATTGGGAGCGCAGGTAGTCTTCTCATCCATCCTCCCAGTGGATGGCCATGGAACAATGAGGTGGAATAAGATTCTACAGGTGAACAACTGGCTACGTCGATGGTGCCGTCAACAAGGATTTGGATTTCTGGATCACGGAATGAATTACCTATACGATGGACTACTTGCTAGAGATGGGGTGCACCTTACGAAGACTGGAAAACATGTATTTGGAAATTGCCTTGCTGCACTCATCAGGAGAGCTTTAAACTAGAACAATGTGGGAAGGGAAGCAAAAGGCCAGAAAAAGCCATACAGCTGACAAATACTATTGAGATCTCTGCTACTGGAAGTGGAAAGGAAGAACAAAGACAAAACAATTTAAATAATAAAAATATGGGAGGAAGAGAAACCAATCACAAACTAAAATGTTTTTATACAAATGCACAAAGCATGGGCAACAAACAAGGAGAATTAGAACTACTAACGCAGGAAAAGAAATATGATGTCATTGGAATCACTGAAACTTGGTGGGACGATACACATGATTGGAATAAAAGGCTAAAAGGATACAACTTATTTGCAAGAAACAGACTTGATAAACGAGGAGGAGGTGTCGCATTGTATGTTAGAAAAGCGTATATCTGCACAGAGATTGAAGCTTCAGAGACTGGGAGTTCTGTGGAAACTGTTTGGGTAAGAATACAAGGAGAGAACAACGGAAAGGACACCATTGTAGGCATTTACTACAGGCCACCTGGGCAAGCTGAAGATATGGATGAACTCTTTATGTATCAAATGACCAAGTTCTCAAAAAAATATGACGTAGTGGTCATGGGAGATTTCAACTATCCAGACATTTGTTGGGAATCTCTCTCAAGTAAAACTAACAGGTCAAGCAAATTCTTATCCTCTCTTGCTGACAACTTTATCTTCCAAAAGGTAGGGGAGAAAACAAGGGGATCTGCTACTTTGGATCTAATCCTTATAAACAAGGAGGAAATGGTTGAGGAGGTAAAAGTGGCTGGGACCCTAGGAGGCAGCGATCATGCTATTATAGAGTTTTGGATAACTAGAGGAGGAAGACATGTGAAGACTCAAACTTCAAGGTTAGATTTTAGAAAGGCAGATTTTAAGAGACTCAGAAAGAGAATAGGAGGGATCCAATGGCTGGATGTCCTTAAGGACAAAAATGTCCAGGAAGGATGGGAAATTTTTAAAAATGAGATTCTCAAAGCACAATCGTTAACAATCCCGAAAAGTAGGAAGAATGGGAAGCATTTAAGGAAACCAGGATGGATGAACACAGAACTTAAACACATGCTAAAAAGAAAGAAAGAAATGTTTATTAAATGGAAAGAGGGAGGCATATCTAAAGAAGATTATAATGCAGTCTGCAGATCCTGCAGGGCATGTATCAGGTTAGCTAAAGCTGACAATGAATTAAGGCTTGCAAGAGATGTCAAAAGCAATAAAAAAGGATTTTGGGGGTATGTCAAAAGTAAAAGAAAAGTCAAAGATGCTATAGGATTTTTACAGGATGAAAATGGAGAAATGGTAAGAGAGGATGTTGAGAAGGCCAAACTTTTTAATTCCTATTTTGCATCTGTTTTCTCTCAGAAAGAAAATGTAACATCAACTGATCTTCACTGTCCTTTTAAAGGAATAGAAGAATCCAAGAAATCTGTAAACAGAAAGATTGTGAGGGAATATTTAGCTAACATAAATGAGTTCAAGTCTCCAGGTCCAGATGAATTACACCCCAGAGTACTGAAGGAGATCGTAGAAGAAATTTTAGAACCACTCTCCATAATCTTTGAAAATTCTTGGAGAACAGGAGAAGTCCCAGAAGACTGGAGAAGAGCAAATGTTGTTCCTATCTTCAAAAAGGGGAAGAAGGTGGACCCAGGGAACTATAGGCCGGTGAGTCTGACTTCTATACCAGGAAAGATCTTTGAACAAATTATTAAACAACATGTATGTAAGTACCTGGATAAGAATGAAGTGATTAACCAGAGTCAGCATGGGTTTATAACTAACAAGTCATGTCAGACTAACTTAATTTCCTTCTATGACAGAATCACTGACTGGGTGGATCAGGGAAATGCTGTAGATATAGTGTATCTTGACTTCAGCAAAGCATTTGACAAAGTATCTCACACCATCCTTATTGAAAAAATGACCAAGTATGCAATGGACCAGGCAACTGTTAGGTGGATTCATAACTGGCTTAGTGATCGGACTCAAAGAGTGATTGTAAATGGCTTCACATCCAGCTGGATGAATGTCTCAAGTGGGGTACCACAGGGCTCCGTCCTGGGACCTGTATTGTTCAACATCTTTATCAATGATTTAGATGAAGGAATTGAGGGTAAACTGATTAAATTTGCTGATGACACAAAGCTAGGAGGGATAGCTAATACTAGAGAAGAGAGAGAGAGGATTCAAAAAGACCTAAATAAACTGGAGCAGTGGGCAGCAACCAACAGAATGGTTTTTAACAGGGAAAAATGCAAAGTACTACATCTGGGCAATAAAAATGAAACACCAAGGTTACTTACCGGTAGCCGGTTTTTCCTGAGCCCATGACAGCACACCTTGAGAGAGGATCCGCCCCACCAAGGACAGGAAACCGTCTGAAATAAAAGGGCGGTACCTCTCCCTCGCTTCAGTTGTTTACAGAGCATTGAGAGGACCTCCCTAAACAGGTTAGGCACATAACCAACACCACAATATACAAATACACACCACCCCACACAGTGCACACCAGGGTGTGAGAAACATAGAAAAAATAAGGGGGGGAAACTACGGGTGCTGTCATGGGCTCAGGAAAAACCGGCTACCGGTAAGTAACCTTGGTGTTTTCCCCTCCCCCATGACAGCACACCTTGAGAGAATTTTGGAGAATTTATGAGCACCCTAGGGAGGGACCACCGCCTGAAGTACCCTTCTCCCAAAGGTGAGATCAGAAGAGGATAGATCCAACCGATAGTGCTTAAAGAAGGTGGATGGTGTAGACCAAGTAGCAGCCCTACATATCTGCTCGATCGAGACGTCTGCTCTCTCTGCCCAGGAGGTTGCAACGGCTCTGGTGGAATGAGCCCTCACATTGTCCGGGGCTGGAACCCCTGTGGACGTATAGGCTAAGCAAATGGCCTCCCTGAGCCACCTAGAGATGGTACCCTTGGACACCCCATGACCTTTCCTACACCCTTGAAAGGCCAGGAACAGAGAACAGTCTTTCCTCCACAGACTAGTCATGTGAATGTACTGTAGCAGGGACCTCCTAACATCTAGGCTATGGAACCTGACTTCCCCTGGGTTCTTGGGATTGCTGCAGAACGAGGGTAGCACAATCTCCTGACTACGGTGAAATCTAGATACCACCTTGGGAAGGTATGCTGGATCTGGCCGCAAGGTGACCCTATCCTCAAAGATTTGTGTGTAAGGAGGATTAACCGAGAGGGCCTGCAGATCCCCCACCCTACGGGCTGATGTTAAGGCCACTAGAAGGATGGTCTTAAGGGTGAGAATTTTTGGAGAAACCTTGTGTAGGGGTTCGAATGGTTCACTAGTAAGAGCGTTCAAGACTAAATTCAGGTCCCAAGGAGGAACACCCATGGACCTAACCGGTCCAGCTCTGGCACAGGACTTGATAAACCTCGAGATCCACCTATTCCCAGCCAGATTATAACTGTAGAGTGCTCCCAAAGCTGAAACTTGAACCTTAAGGGTCCCTGTAGCTAGACCCAGGTCCCGCCCCTTTTGCAGAAATTCCAGGATCCCTCTGATCGGAGGTTTGCTCGATAGCGGAATATCTATAACCTCTAGGAATTTACCCCAAACCCTGCTATAAATCTTAGTTGTAATCGGTTTTCTGCTCCCCAATAAAGTAGAAACTAAGCCTGGTGAAAACCCCTTGCTACTCAATAGCGACCTCTCAAATTCCATGCCGAAAGATGGAATCCCCTGGCCTGGGCATGGAATACTGGTCCCTGCATGAGAAGGTCCGGCCTCTCTGGTAGAATCCAGGGATCTGACACCGACATTAGCCGAAGCAGAGAGAACCAAGGCCTCTTGGGCCAAAAAGGGGCTATCAAAATCACCCTGGCGCCTTCCTCCCGGATCTTCCTCACCACTACTGGAATCATCACTAATGGCGGAAAGGCATAGGCCTTCCTGAACCCCCAAGGAATCTGGAGGGCATCTATGGCATGGGGATTTTCTGCCGGATTTAGGGAGCAAAATCTCTGCACCCTTCTGTTTGCCCTTGTGGCGAACAGGTCTATGTCTGGCTGCCCCCATAACTGGACAATCTGATGGAAGACCTCCGGGTTCAACCCCCACTCCCCCTGTCTTAGGGTATGGCGGCTTAGAAAATCTGCCTTCACGTTTTCTATCCCCTTTATGTGAAGGGCGCTGAGGGATAGGAGGTTTCGCTCTGCTAGACCAAGGATCCTGTCTGCCACCACCATCAGAGGGCGTGACCTTGTCCCTCCTTGGTGATTCACATAGGCTACTGCGGTCCGGTTGTCGGACCTGACCTGGACATGGTGATTTTGGATGTGAGGGAGGAAGCCCCTGAGGGATCTTTCTACTGCCCAAAGCTCCTTTAAGTTTGAGGATGATCCCCTCTCGTGGTAAGCCCAGTGACCCTGTATTGAGAGTTCTGCCAGATGACCCCCCCATCCGGAACTGCTTGCGTCGGTCGTAACTACCCGATCTATCGATCTGGACCATTGAACGCCTGTGGTCAGATTTCCCCTGACTGTCCACCACGAAAGAGAATCTACTACTTCTGGGGAGAGAGAGAGCCTGCCTTCTAAACGCCCGTTGCAGGACCTCTGTGCTGACAGGACCTCCCACTGAAGCCGCCTCATATGCCCCTGGGCCCACATTACTGCTGGGAGACAGGCCGTCATAGAACCCAGGAGGGACATTGGCTCTCTCAGAGACATCTCTGGAGCTTGAATGGCCTTCGAGACTAATGCAATTAACCTGCAGATTTTGTCCTCTGGGAGGAAGCAGGTTTGACGACGAGAGTCTAGGATTAGACCCAGAAAGGTCTGAGTCCTGGAGGGGGTTAGTCTTGATTTTTGGAAATTTACTAACCACCCCAGCTGATGCAACACTTCCGTGACCACTAGGAGCTGACTGGAGCAGTGGGCTTCTGTTTTCCCTATTATCAAGAAGTCGTCTAAATATGGCACGATCACTACATTCTTGATCCGTAGGAAGGCTGTCACTTCTGCTATTAGTTTCGTAAATATTCTCGGGGCAATGGAGAGGCCAAAGGGTAGGGCAGCAAACGGAAAATGCCTCAGCTTCCCCTGAATAAACAGGGCTACTCTCAGATACTTCTGATACTCCGGATGGATTGGGACGTGATAATATGCGTCCTTCAAGTCTATTACAGCCATAAAGCAGTTGCGATGTAAGAGCTTCACTGCCGAGCCTACTGACTCCATTTTGAAAGTCTGGTTTTCTACTACTTGGTTCAGACTCCTGAGGTTGATGATGGTCCTTAAGGACCCGTTTGGTTTTTTTATCATGAATAGTGGGGAATAGAACCCCCTCCCTCTCTGTGTTGCTGGTACTTCGAGAAGGACCTGCTTTCCTACTAACTCTAACACTTCTGTTTCCAGGGCTAATTGTTCTTCCTGGACCTTTCGTAGGGGGGTAACCACAAAGGTCCGCCAGGGGGTCTGGCTGAACTGGATCTTCAGGCCCCCACTGATAATTTTCAGAATCCATGGGTTTGTTGTTATCGCGTCCCAAGCTGGAAAAAAGTGGGAAAGCCTTCCACCCACTTCCAGCCTGGCGTCATTGGGAGGATCTCTTCGAACTCGAGGATGGTCCTCCAAACATGTAGCCCGATTCTTTTTTGGACTTGGCTTCCCATTTCTTTTTGTCTCCCGGAGGACGACCCCGGTTAAATTTTCTCCTCCGAAAACTAAATCTTCTTGGTTCCCCCGAAAATCCCGGGAACCCTTTGGTTTTATCGCCTGCTTTTTCTAACAGGTCCTCTAACTTTTGGCCAAACAGGAGTCTACCGTCACACGGGAGGGAGCACAGTTTCTGTTTCGAAGGTAGGTCGCCTGGGCAACCCTTGAGCCACAAGGCCCGCCTGGCTGCGTTGGATAGTCCCGCTGCCCTAGCTGACAGTCTGACCGAGTCAGCTGAAGAGTCGGCCAGGAAGGCCGATGCTGTTTGAATTAAAGGTAGCTCTGCAAGTATTGCCTGTCTGGAGACCTTTTTATCTTTAAGCTGGTCTTCCAGCTGTTGAAGCCACACCATCAAGGACCTCGCCACACAGGTGCTAGCCACCGCTGGTTTTAGGCCACCTGCTGCCGCCTCCCACGTGTGGCGCAGGAAGGAGTCAGCTCTTTTATCCAGGGCATCTTTTAGGACGCCAGAGTCCTCCAAGGGCAGGGAAGATCTCTTTGATGACCTTGCCACAGTCCCGTCCACCTTGGGGATCTTATCCCAAGGTTCCGCATCCTTCTCTTCGAAGGGGTACCTTCTTTTGGAGAAGGAGGGTAAAGCCCCTGATCTCTCAGGTCTCCTCCACTCCCGGTCAATGAGGCCCTGAATCTTACTGTTCACCGGAAATGAGCGTATCTTCCGCTCTCCCAAGCCCGCAAACATGATGTCCTCCCGGGATTTAGATGCTCTCTCTTCCTCCAGACCCATGGTTGATCTTACTGCCCTAACCAGTCTGTCTGTATTCTCAATGGGGAAGCAGGGTCTACCGCCCCCCGATGAGGAAGAGGACGATGAATCCCACTGCTCCTCGGACTGGGAGGAATCAGAGACGGAGGAAACCTCTCTACGGGGCCTTTTCTTCCCTCTAAGGAACCCCTTCAGGGACCCCTGAACTTCTGCATGTACTATGGACTTTAAATTTGCAGCAAAATCCTGGGAATTCTCAGCTATGGTTTTGGTCACACAGCCCTGGCAAAGTGGTTTCTGCCACTCTACTGAGAGAGAAGCTTGGCAAAGGGCACACATCCTATGCTTTTGCTTGGCACTACTCTTCTTAGGCTCCTAAAAAAAGGAAGCACATAAGAGACTTCCCGTTACTAACCAGTGACATTCACGAAGCTCACTCACCCTCGGAGGTCACAAACGGGTACCGGATTCGGAGGCTGTCGCGGAACTGATGATTCCATTCTGGATAGTCGCGAGGCGCTCGAAGCCTTACTCCTGCGGCTGCCACTACGATTACTCGAGCGGCTGTCTGTATACGATGCATCCCTCTGCTTCTGTTGCTGAGGTGGGGGGGTAAGCTGCTGCTCCTGGCTATCTGGATCAGCCATGTCTCAGAAGCGCACCACGCTTCCAGGAAAGCTCCCCCCCCCCTTAAATATAGGGCCATCCAGCCTCCTCCGGTCTGTGGGTCCTCCCCCTTCGCCAGGCCGGAGCTCCGTTGAAAAAAACCGGCCTGGGACGCTCCATTGGGCGCCGCCATCTTGGATCGGCGCCGCCTCCTGACGTCACCCAGCGCGCCGCTCCCAGCGTGCCCTGCGCCGTGACGTCAGGCGCGTCACACCCGGAAGCGTTCCACACTGCAGGGGGAGGACGGCGCCGCGGTCTCCGGGAGGACAGAGCCTGCCTCACCGCGTGCGCCCCGCTCGGCGCAGAGACCCCAGGGGAAGCTGCGGACGGCGCTTCTGGGATACTGAACCCGGTGCACAGGCCAGTGCCCGCTCTTCCACACCGGGACAGCCCCAGGTAAGTCTTCTTTCTTCCAGACAGGTTCCCCATCAAGGACAGGAAACCAACTGAAGCGAGGGAGAGGTACCGCCCTTTTATTTCAGACGGTTTCCTGTCCTTGGTGGGGCGGATCCTCTCTCAATGTGTGCTGTCATGGGGGAGGGGAAAAAAAGCATATACAGAATGGGAGGAATAGAGCTAAGCAACAGTACATGTGAAAAAGACTTAGGTATACTAATAGATCATAGACTGAACATGAGTCAACAGTGTGATGCAGCAGCAAAAAAGGCAAATACAATTCTGGGATGTATTAACAGAAGCATACAGTCTAGATCACGTGAAGTCATTATTGGTCTTTACTCCTCTTTGGTCAGACCTCATCTGGAATACTGTGTACAGTTTTGGGCACCACATTTTAAAAAAGACATAGACAAACTGGAGCAAGTTCAGAGAAGAGCGACCAGAATGGTGACTGGTCTGCAAACCATGTCCTATGAGGAACGGTTGCAGGATTTGAGAATGTTTAGCTTGCAAAAAAGAAGACTGAGAGGAGACTTAATAGCTGTCTACAAATATGTCAAGGGCTGTCACATTGTAGAAGGATCATCTTTATTCTCATTTGCACAAGGAAAGACTAGAAGCAATGGGATGAAACTAAATGGGAGGAGACACAGATTAGATATTAGAAAAAACTTTTTGACAGTTAGGGTGATTAATGAGTGGAACAGGCTGCCACGAGAGGTGGTGAGTTCCCCTTCAATGGACGTCTTCAAACAGAGGCTGGACAGACATCTGTCTGAGATGATTTAGTGAATCCTGCTTTGAGCAGGGGGTTGGACCAGATGACCCAGGAGGTCCCTTCCAACTCTACCATTCTATGATTCTATGATTCTATGATTCTATGATCCTGAGCTGGGCCATCTGCAGTTCATGGGCCTTCTGAGCTTGGGCCTGCCGCTCGGCCTCTCGCTCGGCTCTCTCTGCCTCTGACTGGGCTTGGGCCTCCGCTCGTCAGCCTCCTGGTGCTGCTGAATTACTTTCAGCCGTCCTTCATGATCCTCTGCAGGAAGTTGCTGTAGAGCCATCTGCAGATAAGGGTCCAGGCTGCCCTGGTCGCTGACGCGGCATGCGTCTACAGGTGGGACCCCTGCAGCAGTACTGTCCATATCTTGGCTGACCCCTGGCCCTGCTGAGGTCTGGAGAAGGGCTTGCTCTGCCTCCAGTTGCGCCAGCGCAGCAGCCATTTGTTCTTTGTTTTTGCCGAGGGGGTCCATGCCTTTGGTTATACATATTCCAATAAGAGTGTCCATTTTCTGCTGGCTGTACCAGAACTCCCCAACAATGACCTTGATCACCAAAATACAAATAGAAAGAAAAAACGAAGAAGGGTAGGGGTGACTGCTGCACATACAGTATTGTCTCAGATCTAATAAACACTGAGTTCAATCTTCAAAACTTTTGTGCAGGGTCCAGGTAAGAACCGTGCAAGTTTTTAGTGAGAGGAATGATTGCTCAAACCAGATCACTAATGTCCTATGATCCCACCGCTTGCCACCAATTGTCAGGAAAACTTGGTCAGACCTTGCAGCACTCTGGCACCCCCTTATCCTGCTGGTGAAACACGGTATTGACCGAGGATAAGCAACAGGGCGCAGCTGCTCTCATTTATGTAGACTATTGCGGCACGTGATGTGACAGGATGTATATATACCACCAGTTCCGTCCAGGAACGTATATATACCTCAATCCCACCACCCTCAACCACAATATCACATAAATACACCGTATGCTGCCACCACCGATCTCTTAACAGGTGGATCAGGTACCCGTTCGGTAACGTGAATTAGCGGGTGAGGAACGGGTTTGCTCAACATAGGACAAGAAGAACGAAGCTAGTAAATAATAATTTACTCCTGAAAGTTGGCAGTGTTTGCAAAAGATATACAAGATATTATAAAAGACAATTTACATATATGCACAAAACAGTTATTAAAATAAAAGGGGTAAATAATAGCAAAACCTGCGCCACGAGGTGATGGTCTCAGATTCTGTGGGGGGGGACGGCTCCCCGGAAATTAGGTGTGATTCCTCCACGCAGCTAGGAGTGCTTGCATCTGACGTCCCTGGGTCGGAATGAGCCAACATGGACGTTCTGGTTTTTAGTAAGGAGGCAAAACACTAGGACACACCCATGTTGTTTACCTCACACGGGGGCTCGGTTTTGTGAACCCACCCAGCTGCACAAGACATAAAAATCCTTCATCTTCCATATCTTGGTATGGGGGGGCCCACATCCAAGATGGATACATCATGTTTGCCGTCACCAATATTCACGGAGATTGATATCAAATTTGATATTTCTATGATGTTCAGAAGCTCAGAACCCATTTCCTAGGTTTCTGGTGGTTTCCCAGTTATGAAAGATACATCATAACTGGAAAAAGGTGAGCATCCCAAAAATGTGGTCCATGTGTTTGTGACAGTCATGTGCATTGTTAACCCCATTTGACGTACTAATATGCGTCTGTGCCCTGGGACTTAAGAGCCAGACCCGTATTAGTACGTCATGGCGATCGCGCGCGCATACAGGCTGTGCGGGCGCGATCGCCGCCGGGTGTCAACTGATTGTCACAGCTGACACCCGGTACTATGTGCAGGGAGCGGTCACGCACCGCTCCCAGCACATTAACCCCCGCGATGCTGCGATCGAAGTCGATCGCAGCATTGCGGTGGCAAGGGGAGGTGATCGCAGATACTCACCTCATCTTCCGGCTTCCAGCGCTGTCTGCCATGGCTTCCAGGATGTTGCCATGATGACCCGATGTTGTCATGACAACATCCGGGTCACCAGACAGCAGGAAGATTTTTTGGACATGCGCAGTGCATCTCCAAAAATCTTCTCCCTGTCCAGCGCTGACAGCCTGCATGACACAGGGATGGTGCTGCATTCCTGTGCCATGCAGGCGATCAGAGAAAAAAAAGTGAAAGTCCCATAGTGGGACAAAGTAATAAAGTATAAAAACTATC
The DNA here is from genome assembly GCF_046119375.1 of Phyllobates terribilis. Lineage (NCBI taxonomy): Eukaryota > Metazoa > Chordata > Amphibia > Anura > Dendrobatidae > Phyllobates > Phyllobates terribilis. Next base: position 88,769 of record NW_027363680.1, on the reverse strand, counting down.
AGAAAGTGAAAAAAAAAATAAAAAAAAATTGTAAAAATATATATATAAAAAAATAAAAAAAAATAATCCACCAAAAATAAAAATATAATGTACCCATCAATGAATATTATTATATATATAAAAAAAAAAAAAAACAATAAAAGTACACATTTGGTATTGCCACGTCCGGAACAACCAGACCTATAAAACTGTCCCACTAGTTAACCCCTTCAGTGAACACGTTAAAAAATAAAAATAAAAAACGAAGCAAAAAACAATGCTTTATCACCATACCGCCAAACAAAAAATGGAATAACACGCGATCAAAAAGACAAATATAAATAAAAATGGTACCGCTGAAAAAGTCATCTCGTCCCGCAAAAAACAAGCTGCCATACAGCTCCATCAGCCAAAAAATAAAAAAGTTATAGCTCTCAGAATAAAGCTATGCTAAAAAATAATTTTTTCTATAAAATTGCTTTTATTATGTAAAAGTGCAAAACATAGAAATACGATATAAATGTGGTACCGCTGTAAACGTACTGACCCAAAGAATAAAGCTGCCTTATCAATTTTACCACACGCGGAACAGAATAAAAAAAAAACAAAAAAAACAATTCCTGAATTGTTGTTTTTTGTTTATTCTGCCTCCAAAAATCGGAATAGAAAGCGATCAAAAAATGTCACGTGCCTGAAAATGGCACCAATAACAACGTCAACTCATCCCGCAAAAAAAAAAGCCGTCAAATGACTGTCTGCCAAAATCTGGAAAAATTATAGCTCTCAAAATATGGCGATGCAAAAACTAGATTTTACAAAAAATGCGTCTTTTAGTGTGTGACAGCTGTCAGTCATAAAAACCCCATATGATTCTGGTATCTCTGTAATCACACCGACCTGAAGAATAAGGTCATCTAATCACTTATACCGCATGAGGAACGGCGTAAAAAATAAACTCTCAAGTTGTGCTAGGGTTAGGGTTGTGCTACGGTTAGGGTTGTGCTACGGTTAGGGTTGTGATGGGGTTGGGATTTTTTTCAAAAGTAAGAAAAAAAGATGACGATATGGCGACTAGTGTTGAGCGCAAGTGCTCGCTACTTGAGTTTGCATCGGGTGTTCTGGTATGCATTGAGTATCGTGGGTATTTGAGTGACATGCTCGAGTCTCCGCCCCATATGCTTCACGGCCCAAAAAACTTTGCGGGGATTGCCTGCCATGCACGAGCGATCCCTGCATGTTTTTTTTTGGGTGTCTAATAACCGTGAAACATCCGGGCGGGGACTCGAGCATTTCACTCAAGCACACGCAGTACATGGTGCATACCTGAGTACCCGATGCAAACTCAAGTAGCGAGCACTTGCGCTCAAGACTAATGACAACTTATTCAATATGATGACCTAATGTTATCAAATTCTGTGTCGTACCTCCAAATGCAACATGGTGTCCACTAACAAATTGTCGGCTCAAATTGTTAGCGGACACCATGTTGCATTTGGAGAGTCCCTGTGTGCCCAAACATTGGAGCTCCCCCACAAAGTGACCCCATTTTGGAAACTAGACCCCCCAAGGCACCTATCTAGATGCATAGTGAGCACTTGGAACCCTTAGGTGCTTCACAAATTGATTCATAAAAATGGAAAAGTATTTTTTTTCCACTTTTTCATTTTTACGAATCAATTTGTGAAGCACCTGGGGGTTCCAACTGCTCACTATGCATCTAGATAGGTGCCTTGGGGGGTCTAGTTTCCAAAATGGGGTCACTTTGTGGGGGAGCTCCAATGTTTGGGCACATCAGGGGCTCTCCAAACACAATATGGCGTCCGCTAATTATTCAAGCAAATTTTACAATCAAAAAGTCAAATGGCGCTCCTTCCCTTCCGAGCCCTGCCGTGAGCCCAAACAGTGTTTTTTCCCCACATATGGGGTATCTGCATGCCCAGGGGAAATTGCACAACAAATTTTATGTAGATACAAGTCTGTACATCAGTACAGGGGAGAACACAAGAGCGGTGTATGATCCGAGCTGCGGTAATACATTATACCTGTATAACAATTGGCGCAGGCTTTGGCACTTTCCGGTCTCCTTTCAGAGGCTGCCCGTTCTTCTGGGTCATTACTTGCTTGTTGCCATTTCCTAGAGCTTTTCTTGATGTTTTCCCACATGATACAGAACCGCGCACTTTGTCCTGGTGGCTTTTGACAAGTGACTTTACTTTAGGGAAATATAGATCATGTGAGGACGGTTCCTGAGCCAACCATGTGGAGCATCAATGGGCATGAAAGTGAAAGATTGCCAACACCAAAGCTGCAGAGGCAAAAGTCTTCCAATACACAAGGAACAGAATTATGCCCACCTGGATGTCAGGTGTACTAGTAATCCCAGCACCCAACCCTCATGCCCAAAAGGACTACGTCATTTCTGCACTAAAAGTATTTCACGTGTCAAAACCCCACTGAAGTGGCACTTTAACCCCTTACCAACATGATTTGCAGTTACATCATATGCCAGCTCTGACTTCTTGCCTGGAAGATGATGGCTGTGATATTTAGCCATCTGCCTTTAATAGCCACATGTAGAGCAGAGCTCCACCTGTTAGAGATGGACAGCAGCATTAACAGCGAACTGAGAAGGGAGTCATGCCATGTGCCCAACTGTGCCCCTGTAACACGATCGTGGGATGCCATCACTGCCAGGAAGGAGTCTGCTGAAAAGACCCATGCCTGTCATGACAGATCTGTGAGTGCTGGCTATATACTGCAGTATTGCTGTACATAACACAAGAAATCAGATGATTGCATGTTCACGTCCCCTAAGGCTATGTGCCCACGATGCAGAAATGCTCCGGATTTTTCCTGAGCCTTTCTGCATCTCTCCTGGCAGACAAAACGCATGCGGATTGTACATGCGGATAGTACATGCGTTTTTCCTGCCAGGGACATGCGGATGTGAAGCGTTCTTCACATGCATTTCTGCATGCGGGTTGACAAGCGCTTTTCAAGCGATTTTAGCATCACTTGGAAAGTGCTTGTCAACTTGGTCACACTATATAAATCCATGCAAATGGAGTGTGACCCGAGAGAATGTCAAAAAAATAAAAAATAAATCTATACTTACCTTGCGATGGCGCCCGGAGTCTTGCTTCACTCGGTGCTGACTGCCGGCAGATCGCGGTACAGTGCACTGAAGGACCTGCCGACGTCAGCGTCGCGTGACCAGTCACAAGAATATGACGTCAGCGCAGGTCCTTCAGTCCATCGCGATTTGCCGGCATGAGAGGAGGAGCGCAACGGGGGCCGCCAGAAGGTAAGTATCATATTTATTTTTTATTTTATTCTTTTTTTCACAGTTTCTATGGTACCTGGGTCTGGAGGAGAGTCTTCTCTCCTCTAGACCTGGGTACCATCCGCACATTGGAACACGTGGATTGCGCATCTACAAATACAGTGATGCGTAGTCCATGCGTTCTAATGCAAGTCAATGGCGTATAGCAAATGTGGTGCCAATATTCAAAAAGGGGACAAAAACTGAACTTGGAAATGATAGGCCAGTAAGCTTAACCTCTACTGTGGGTAAAATCCTGGAGGGTTTCCTAAGATATGCTATGATAGAGTATCTGAAGAAGAATAACCTCATGACCCAATATCAACATGGGTTTATGAGGGACCGTTCCTGTCAAACTAATCTGATCAGTTTTTATGAGGAGGCAAGTTCTGGACTGGACCAAGGAAATGCAGTGAATGTTGTGTATATGGACTTTTCAAAAGCTTTTGATACGGTTCCACACAAAAGGTTGATACATAAAATGAGAACATTGGGGATAGGGGAAAATATATGTATGTGGGTTAAGAATTGGCTCAGTGATAGGAAACAAAGGGTGGTTATTAATGGAAAACACTCAGACTGGGTCTCAGTTAACAGTGGGGTACCACAGGGGTCAGTATTGGGCCCCCTTCTTTTTAACATTTATTAATGACCTTGTAGGGGGCATATAGAGTAATATTTCAATATTTGCAGATGACACTAAACTCTGCAGGGTAATCAATACAGAGGAGGACAATTTTATATTACAGGAGGATCTATGTAAACTAGAAGCTTGGGCTGATAAATGGCAAATGAGCTTTAATGGGGATAAATGTAAGGTAATGCACTTGGGCAGAGGAAATAAAATGTATAATTATATACTTAATTGTAAAACACTGTGCAAAACTGGAACTGAAAAAGACGTGGGTGTATTGGTGGACGACAAGCTCACGTTTAGTGGCCAGTGTCAGGCAGCTGCTGCAAAGGCAAATAAAATAATGGGATGCATTAAAAGAGGCATAGATGCTCATGAGGAGAACATAATTTTACCTCTATACAAGTCACTAGTGCGACCACACTTAGAATACTGTGTACTGGTCTCCGGTATATAAGAAAGACATGGCTGAACTAAAGCGGGTGCAGAGAAGAGCGACCAAGGTTATTAGAGGACTGGGGGGTCTGCAATACCAAGACAAGTTATTACACTTGGGGTTATTTACTGTGGAAAAAAGAAGGCTTAGAGGTGATCTTATTACTATGTACAAGTATATGAGGGGACAGTACAAAGACCTTTCTACTGATCTTTTTACTCTGAGGCCTGAGACGGGGACAAGGGGGCATCTTCTACGTCTGGAGGAAAGAAGGTTTAATCATAATCACAGACGGGGATTCTTTACTGTAAGAGCAGAGACTATGGAACTCTCTGCCGCATGATGTTGTAATGAGTGATTCACTAATAAAATTTAAGAAGGGCATGGATGCCTTTCTTGAAAAGTACAATATTGCAGGTTATAAATACTAGATTCCTTGATAGGGCGTTGATCCAGGGAACTAGTCTGATTGTCGTATGGAGTCGGGAAGGAATTTTTTTCCCCAATGTGGAGCTTGGTGTTTGCCACATGGGTTTTTTTTGCCTTCCTCTGGATCAACATGTTAGGCTATGGGTTGAACTAGATGGACTTAGTCTTCCTTCAACCTTAAAAACTATGTTACTATATAATGGTGGCGAAAACGCAGCACTTCCGCAAAATAATTGGTAGTGCTGTTTTTTTTCCGCAATGATAATCCGCAGCGGAAATTTCCACAGCATGTGCACAGCACATGCGGATCATCATTGGGGAACATGGCAGGCCTTCTACCATGCGTTTTTTAAGCATTTCTGCAGCGTTTTTGCCGCTGCGGAAACACTTAAAAAGGAATCGTGGGCACACAGCCTAAGGGGACAAAAAGGAAAAAGTTTAATCTGAATATTCAAATCACTCCTGCCCCTCTATGACCCATTTTAAAATAAAACATATGGGCGTTATCCAATCAAAATATAAAAATAATTAACCTGATCAGTGAATGGCATAAAAACAAAAACCCTCATATGGCTGTATTGACCGAAAAATAAAGCTACTGCTCTTAGAAGAATAAGAAAAATGCAGAGCCGGGAAATAACATGGTCAGGAAGGGGTTAAATTCTGCCACTTCTATAGAAAATTGAACCCATTTCGCTGACTGCCTTCAATGGCAGCCAAATAAGGCAGAGGGTTAGAGGAATACCGACCTTATATTGTAGACTTCTAGGATGCTTAAGAAGTGGACAATCCCTTTAAGCTACATTGTGCAGACAAAGCCATGGCAGTGTAGAAGGCCGACAAGATCTCAGTGGAAAGGCTGCAGGTTTGCGTCTGCATTAGGCAAGTTATAGAGGTAGAAGTGTTGGGACCTTGTTGCTGTGCAGGTAGAATCTGGAGCCTCGGCAGCGTCCTGCGGAGCCCATACTACAGGGAGGAGGAGCAGCGCCATGTGTAGTAATCTGAGCAGGATAGTCAGTGTTCAGCCAGCACTGATGGAGACTGACACCCCAACTCATTACCCAATACATGACCGGCTTAAAGAACCTCTCCCATCAGAGCTTATCCTCTTACTATATTGTAATCAGATTATACAGCACTGCACTTACAGCTGCTCATTATACCTTTCTACTGGGCTAATTATTCTCTTTTCTCTGCTCTATGTAGAATTAGTTGGGTCCCCTCCTGACCCAGCCGCTCTCATCCCCCTGCCAGGGACTTTTGCAGTGACTTATGACTCATACAAGGAAAACTGACCTCCTGTTTCTACATACAGCTTATAAATATTAGCAAAAATGTCCAATCACATTGTAAATATAACGACATCCAAAAATGTGTGCGTCCAATGGACATTCCACACGGACAGTGTAGAGCAGGGGTCTCAAACTCGGCTGGGTATATGGGCCGCATATGGAAAAAATTGGAATTTGGGGGACCGCATTCTTTGCAGGTCAAAGTGACATTTTTAGTGATGCCATTTTTTTTGTATACACCGTCTGAACATTTTTGCTGTGTTTATTTTATTTTTTTATAGCTTGGGTCGTTACGGATGTGGCGATAATAAATGTGCACTTTTTGTGTTTACTTTAGTTTATATATTTAGTTTATATATAAAGCAGCATTTTTAGTGGCAAAATATTTTTTCATGCTTTATTTTTATTTTTACAATTTTGTTTCCCTCTTTTGGCCACAGAGTAATATAGTTTCAGAATTAGCACCATATATAGTAATTCTGGCAAACATCTAGTAATTTGCCCCATCCTGGTCCCCACCTTGTAGTAATATGCCCCATCCTGGTGGTCCCCATCTTGAAGTAACGTGCCCCATCCTGGTGGTCCCCATCTTGCAGTAACGTGGCCCATCCTGGTGGTCCCCATCTTGCAGTAACGTGGCCCATCCTGGTGGTCCCCATCTTGCAGTAACGTGGCCCATCCTGGTGGTCCCCATCTTGCAGTAATGTGGCCCATCCTGGTGGTCCCCATCTTGCAGTAATGTGGCCCATCCTGGTGGTCCCCATCTTGCAGTAATGTGGCCCATCCTGGTGGTCCCCATCTTGCAGTAATGTGGCCCATCCTGGTGGTCCCCATCTTGCAGTAATGTGGCCCATCCTGGTGGTCCCCATCTTGCAGTAATGTGGCCCATCCTGGTGGTCCCCATCTTGCAGTAATGTGGCCCCCATCTTGCAGTAATGTGGCCCCCATCTTGCAGTAATGTGGCCCATCCTGGTGGTCCCCATCTTGCAGTAATGTGGCCCATCCTGGTAGTCCCCATCTTGCAGTAATATGCCCATCCTGGTGGTCCCCATCTTGCAGTAATGTGCCCCATCCTGGTGGTCCCCATCTTGCAGTAATGTGCCCCATCCTGGTGGTCCCCATCTTGCAGTAATGTGGCCCCCATCTTGCAGTAATGTGGCCCATCCTGGTGGTCCCCATCTTGCAGTAATGTGGCCCATCCTGGTAGTCCTCATCTTGCAGTAATATGCCCATCCTGGTAGTCCCCATCTTGTAGTAATATGCCCCATCCTGGTGGTCCCCATCTTGTAGTAATGTGCCCCATTCTTGTCCCCACCTTGTAGTAATGTGCCCCATCCTAGTGGTCCCCATCTTGTAGTAATGTGCCCCATCCTGGTGGTCCCCATCTTGTAGTAATATGCCCCATCCTGGTGGTCTCCATCTTGTAGTAATATGCCCCATCCTGGTGGTCCCCATCTTGCAGTAATATGCCCCATCCTGGTGGTCCCCATCTTGCAGTAATATGCCCCATCCTGGTGGTCCCCATCTTGTAGTAATATGCCCCATCCTGGTGGTCCCCATCTTGTAGTAATATGCCCCATCCTGGTGGTCCCCATCTTGCAGTAATATGCCCCATCCAGGTCCCCATCTAGTAGAATTGTCCTCTGCGCTGTTCTTCACACACCTAAAAAAGTAAAAAAAAAAAAAAAATAGATTCCTTTCACCTGTCCTCCGTTCCCTCTGCTTCCTTTGTGCACATGTGGCCCGCGGGCCGCATGTTTGAGACCTGTGGTGTAGACGGTTATGTAAAAGAATGGGAAGCCACTAGGTGGCAGCACAACGTCACATAACAGGATTTTTTATCCAGATGGCTGTGAATCTACTAGTCATTAGGTTACCTGACTCAAGTAATCATTCATAGATCTCCACAGCCCAATGTAGATGTATTGAAGTAGAACAGTGAGAGCAGAACCAGTTAGGCTTGTATTTTACCAGTGAGATTCAAAGACACAATTTAAACTTCCTTGACATTACAATAATAAATACCAACCAAGGCCGGTTACCACAACACTGAAAACTGACAGCCACAAGTGGGTTACTATCCTGGCAGAGCTACCATCCGGCTCCCCTACGTAGAGGAATACCGAAAAGCCAATATATACGCCTAAGGAGAAATTGCTCAACGGTGAATGAGTACATGATAAAATCGAGGGAATTACAAAAACGCTTCCTACAAAAGGGATGTCCTAAAAAAGTGCTAGGCCAACGCCCTTACAAGAGACAGAAATTCTCTATTGACCCCTAAAGCACGAGAACAACAAGATAATGAGATCCATCTAATAGGAACCTACGACGACCGAAATCAGGGGGTGATGAACATACTCTATGATCTTTGGGCAATTTTGAGATCAGATAAAGATCTGCAAGATGTGGTCCCTGAGAGCCCCAGGGTCACATACAGGAGAGGCAGGAACCTTAGAGATCACCTTGTGCGCAGCCACTTTGTGGAGGACAACACGGGCAAAACAACGTGGCTGAGCAGTGACACCACGGGGACTTATAGATGTGGTGACTGCAAAGCCTGCAAATACATCTGTAAAAGCAAGAAATGTATCAGTGCCACAACCAAACTAGAAGACCAAAATCACGAATTCACAAACTGCAAGACGCAAGGAGTAATCTATATGGCAACTTGCCAATGTCCGATGAACTACATCGGCAAAACCAAAAGAGTTCCGGAGACGGATATTGCACCATATCGGTTATGTCAGACGTAGGGGGGACACAACTCTCTCGAGACACATGCTTGAGAAACACACCTTGGACCCGTTTTCTTTATACTTTCAAGCCATCGAAGTAGTACGCCCCCCGAGAGGAGGTAATTGGAACCAACTGCTGCTTCAGAAAGAAAGTAGATGGATCCATAGAATGAAATCCTATAACCCACACTACACAAATGAAACATTGTCCTTCTCATGTTTCATTGACACATAATAACATTTTCACCCCCTATGAAACCTCTTGAACCTCGCTAGACCTAAAACCTCTCTAATATATAATATGTAGAATCCAGTCCATGTTCTTCATAATGGATATTGGTCCACATAACTATCAAATCAGCGCCTTATAGGACCAAAACTATTAAAGTTATTATACTTTAAAATCACAAAATGACCTCTTGAACAAATTGAACTTTGATAACAATTGGACAAATTTCATCAGAATTTCTTCCTTTGTTTTTAGATTATAAAATACTCATCTGAAGACTTAATAATACAGATACATCGATACAATCAGACACACTGATACAATCAGAATAAAAGTCATCCCAATGTCTATTATTATGGACATATTGATCCGATCAAATGAAATGAACTTTGAGGAAATAGACGTCCGCAAGCGTTTGCTGGTGCGGAAGCAGTGACATAGCCAGATGGCATTGGTCACGATGAAAGGAAGTTCTGCATCGATCTAAGTGTAGGTGGGACGAGGTAGCACATGAAACAGGCAGATCTGTCTGTAAACAAATGACAAACTACGAACAAACACTATTAACAACTCATATCGCAACAAACTCGTAGAGACTACATTATAAGATGCAATGCAATATACCAGTCTCCTTCCCTAGATAGAAAAGACATATTAATACTGTGAGATCGCAGCGCAGCCAAGACATCTCTGTGAGAAAAGATCCTACTGGAAGAATGAGACGAGTCCCTGCATGATTATATGATCGAAACATGATACGCCTGCAACGCACCCGAGTCACTCGATTGGATGACAGAAGGGGGGGCGCACAAGAGGGGGCACCAACTTTCCTATAAAGTCACGCTGGTTTAGCCGCCAGACGCTGCCGGCAACCCTGCCGATAAGTTTATTACAAAACTATCGTACTATCAAACCAAAAAAGATCATAGACTGTGAGCCCCTGATGACCATGAGAGTCTCATATAAGAATGATGAAACGCGTAGGGCTGAGCATTTCTATAGAAAGTACTACAAGAGATGATTAGCCAGGCTACCTCAATATAAAGCTCCTAGATCAGGAGACACAAGCACCGCACCGGTATATGACGGCAGCACTATAAAGCCGTTCTGAAGAGAATAGCACAGGACATGGTAAAATGAATATTATTAATGCCATTATCAGACTGCAGACTCACAATGAGGAGAGATGAGATGGCATGATTTCTAATAGCCAGAGGCTAAATTGAAAGGGAGCTATACATATAAATAAAGAGATACCCCTAGGAATTGTGACTAATCCCTGGCCTCCCAACAAGACAATATATATAAATGGTTAGCCGGTGAGATAAATTAAAACCATACACAATAGTCCTATGTTTAGGATAATTTTAGGAAATTTGTCACGGATTTTGGACACTTAAAAAAAAATCCTTTTTAAAATATTGAATAAAGGTTATTTTTTATATTTTACTCCCATTGGATTTGACTGTGAAATACTGCAGAATTATCTTGGAGCATATTTATACTATATAAAACAGTGAGGGGTCAATATTGGTTTAGTAGTTTCCATATTACTCTGGATAGGCTTCTCAGTGTCTGCGGCATGGCAGGCTGGATGGCAGCGTTCTGCTACGATCCAGCCTGCCATCTCAATGTAGCAGAGCTGGAGCCGTCGTAGGAACCATGGAAAGGTAAAGATGAGGTTTGTTAATTATTTTACTTCTATTGCAGGAGACATTGGCTTCAGCTGGAATGGGCGTGATGGTAAGTATGGTTTAATTTAGGATATTAAAGTATTGTGTGTTTATTTCAATTAAAAGATTTTATTCTGGGTGTTGGTGTTTTATTCACTTTCACTATGGGGTTAGTAATGGGCGCGTCTTATAGACACCTCCTCATTACTAACCTGGGCTTGATGTCAGCTGGCATTATAAGCTGACATCAACCCCAGCCCTATTACTCCAGTGCCACCGCTACAGGGCAGTGGGAGAGCGAGGCTAAGTGCCAGAATTGGCGTATCCTATGGATGTGTCATTTCTCGGGCGGCTGACGGCTGGTGTTTCTAGCCTGTGAGGCGGCCAATATTCATGGCACCCTTCCTGGGCTATTAATATCAGCCCCCAGCTGTCTGCCTAGCCTTTGCTAGCTATTAAAATAGGGGGAACCCACGTCATTTTTCTTTGGGTCCCCCATTTTAAGATGGCGGATACACAGGTGCAAAATACTGATGAAACAATCACTCACAACCTACAATTTCATGGAGGGGGTGACTGCCTAGTATTAGAATTGCACAAAGATAGGCTTGTATAGGGTGCTGTTCACACTAGGGTAGTGCACAGTATCCGGCCCTGGGCACGGAGCGGGTCTGGGCCATGGCTGCACCCCATCGACAACATAGGACCCGGCTCCGAGTCCCCCATCCCCCAGGGTAGGGCTTCCAGCGTCACACATCTGCTATCTTTATGTGGGTCTGCTGCATCCTGGTAGTGCATTTGGCTTTGAAGATCAGGCCAGGTAAACACTGCTGCCCTTTCCTTACCCCCAGCATAGTGAGCGGGGGTGAGGAGCAAGGGGGAATGTGTATGTGGAAATATAAGGAACAGGGGGGTAATGTGTCAGGAGACAGAGTAGGGGGAGAAAAGTTTGTGCGGGCACATAATAGAGACTGGGTAATGTGGGGAAAGGAGTAACATGAAGAGACAGTGTGAGGGCATACCAAAGAGGAGACAGTACATGTACTGATGGTGGTTCTGGTGATGTTGTACTGTACTGATGAGGGTTGTGATGCTGTATTTCTGCATACTGCTGGTAGTTCTATTGATGTATTTTTGTGCAGCTATTGGTTCTGATCCTGTACACATGGAACAGTCCATAACTTGTAAGATTACATGATACATGGCCATGTTAATAAAGTGTTGTGCTGTCTGAGAAGAGTTACTGTTTTTATTTGTTTTAGGAAAATTAAAGGGTTAGATCAAGTTTGTGATGAAAGTCTGCAATCACTGACAGCACACCTCTGAATTCTCATCGTGCGCATGTGCACTGCATGCGGTCAGGATTCTCTGGTGCTAGTGGTGAGAGCAGGAAGTCTTGAAACCACAATTATGCGAATTGCATACACATGATCACATGCCGACTAGACATGCATGGCCTCATTCTATACAAATTACTTGAGTGAGGCTGGTCACGTTTAGTTGGAATGTGGCCAGAAGTATGAAAATCTCATACTTGCACGCACATGACCTTTCAGGATTCTCCTGTACTGGAGGAAAGGTGAAAGTGTGCAGTGCATGCGCTGCGAGTATTCAGAAGTCTGCAGTCACCTAGAGTTCTTCAGACTTTAATCACAAACCTGGACAACCCTTTTAATTATACAATTAAGTACTGTAGCATGCCCAATCCTAAGAGCGTGTAATATACTCAATGTCAGGATTCAGCTCTGCTAGCTGGGTCCAGCAGACACCACATGACCACTCGTATGTGATTTCCATACTTACGGTTATGTGACAACTAGCCTTTAATCCTGCTTCTCTTCATGAAATAGGGGCTGTAGTTTTTGACTGAAATTGAGAGAATTAGGAAGAGTAGCTAGTCACGTGACTGTCAAAAAGCAAATCGTATATGAGCGGTCACATGACTACTATTCAAACTGCATGAGCGGTGTGTGTGGGGGGCGCCAAACTGAATTCCTGCTCCGGGTGCCGGAAAACAGATCTGCCTCTGTGCTAAGCTTGCAGATATGGTCAGAAGGTTCTGTAAGACATTGCTCTATAGATCAGATATTCTTCCAGAAACAAACCGCCTGGAAGCCTCCTTGTCAGATTTATGCTTAAGAACTAATTATATTTTACTTTAAATATTTCTAATAAAGAAAATAATCAATACAGTAATTATAATCCATAATATTCCAATATGTTCTATTACTTGTGATACGTCTGATATAGTCTAGCTTTATTAAATCATGTTTTGTTTCTGTAAAGGAAATCAAGGCTGAGCCTGCAGATATTGTTAGAAAGTTCTGTACCATGTTATTCTATAGATAAAATGTACTCACAGAAACCAGGCGTCTGGAGGTCTCCTGCAACAGACTTATCCTTGAGAACTAAGAATTGTAATGTTTAATCTGAACATGCATGGAAACTTTGTTACTGTGAGCCAGAACTTTGGTTTAGATACTGCACTCTTCTGTAACAGAGTAGGTCCCTCTCTCATTCATAGGGGTCCTGTATACACAATTTATGTCTCATCTCCATCTCTGAACTGTAACTATTATTCAAAATACATTTTTCTCTCATTCTAATCACCTGTGAATATGGATGTTTTGCTTGGAATACAGATTTCCATGTCATTTCATTATATTGTCTGGGCGTGCGTGGAAACTCCATGCAGGAGAGAAATTTACATTTAAATATTTCATCCTTTTGCAAGAAGGCCGACCCACTCCTCATTCCTAGAGGTTTCTGTAGAAGTGTTTTTATATCTTAGCCTTATCTATACCTTTTTTAATTGTAAGTTTATTCTAAATTAACCTCCATTTTATTCAATTACCTATGAAGACCTGGTTTGTCCAGAAGTCTGCACCGACTTCTGCTCTCAAGCTCATCCAGTGGCCGGTATCATTATGGTATGGCATCCAGCGGCCAGTATCGTTATGGTATGGCATCCAGCGGCCAGTATCGTTATGGTATGGCATCCAGCGGCCAGTATCGTTATGGTATGGCATCCAGCGGCCAGTATCGTTATGGTATGGCATCCAGCGGCCAGTATCGTTATGGTATGGCATCCAGCGGCCAGTATCGTTATGGTATGGCATCCAGCGGCCAGTATCGTTATGGTATGGCATCCAGCGGCCAGTATCGTTATGGTATGGCATCCAGCGGCCAGTATCGTTATGGTATGGCATCCAGCGGCCAGTATCGTTATGGTATGGCATCCAGCGGCCAGTATCGTTCTGGTATGGCATCCAGCGGCCAGTATCGTTCTGGTATGGCATCCAGCGGCCAGTATCGTTCTGGTATGGCATCCAGCGGCCAGTATCGTTCTGGTATGGCATCCAGCGGCCAGTATCGTTCTGGTATGGCATCCAGCGGCCAGTATCGTTCTGGTATGGCATCCAGCGGCCAGTATCGTTCTGGTATGGCATCCAGCGGCCAGTATCGTTCTGGTATGGCATCCAGCGGCCAGTATCGTTCTGGTATGGCATCCAGCGGCCAGTATCGTTCTGGTATGGCATCCAGCGGCCAGTATCGTTCTGGTATGGCATCCAGCGGCCAGTATCGTTCTGGTATGGCATCCAGCGGCCAGTATCGTTCTGGTATGGCATCCAGCGGCCAGTATCGTTCTGGTATGGCATCCAGCGGCCAGTATCGTTCTGGTATGGCATCCAGCGGCCAGTATCGTTCTGGTATGGCATCCAGCGGCCAGTATCGTTCTGGTATGGCATCCAGCGGCCAGTATCGTTCTGGTATGGCATCCAGCGGCCAGTATCGTTCTGGTATGGCATCCAGCGGCCAGTATCGTTATGGTATGGCATCCAGCGGCCAGTATCGTTATGGTATGGCATCCAGCGGCCAGTATCGTTATGGTATGGCATCCAGCGGCCAGTATCGTTATGGTATGGCATCCAGCGGCCAGTATCGTTATGGTATGGCATCCAGCGGCCAGTATCGTTATGGTATGGCATCCAGCGGCCAGTATCGTTATGGTATGGCATCCAGCGGCCAGTATCGTTATGGTATGGCATCCAGCGGCCAGTATCGTTATGGTATGGCATCCAGCGGCCAGTATCGTTATGGTATGGCATCCAGCGGCCAGTATCGTTATGGTATGGCATCCAGCGGCCAGTATCGTTATGGTATGGCATCCAGCGGCCAGTATCGTTATGGTATGGCATCCAGCGGCCAGTATCGTTATGGTATGGCATCCAGCGGCCAGTATCGTTATGGTATGGCATCCAGCGGCCAGTATCGTTATGGTATGGCATCCAGTGGCCAGTATCATTATGGTATGGCATCCAGTGGCTAGTATCATTATTATACACGCTATAATCCTCCCAATTGGCATCAAGATAACAGAACAGTAGTGTTGCGCAGACGTGCTTGGATAAGGTGTCATCTGAGCATGCTCGGGTGCTAACAGATTATCTTTTGCGTGCTCTAATAATATGTTCACACCGCTGCGGCTCCACACAAACTGGCAAGCCCTGCATGTATTGCGGCGGTCTAACAGCCGTGAGACATGCAGCCGCGGTGACGCAAACATATTTTTCAAGCACGCCGAAGATACTCTTAGCACCCGAGAATACTCGGATAACGCCTTATCGGAGCACGTTAGCTTATCACTACAGAACAGATCTGAACAGTGCTCAGGATTCTGCTCACCTAGCACCCTGCCGAGAATAATAAATGCCTGTAGCCAATTTCCAAAAGTCCCTCCTACATTGCTCACCCTCCACCTCCCTATGCTTTTTCCCTGCTCCCACATTTCAGTGACAAAACACTCAAGTGGCAGTAAAGTAGATATAGCTGCAGTTTTCCTTTTCCAAATATTTTTAACTTCCATTTTTTAAATGAGGCCCTAATGGTCCTTGAAAGCATACACACACGCTCCCAAGTCAGACTTTGTTGCAGACGGACAAGCCTATTTTTGGTAACAGTCTCTGCTGCCACTGGCCAAGTCCCAACACATCCTTCTGCATCATCAACCCTAACAGACCATGCTGCTACAGGCCCCTCACACTGTGGTCCCAACTTCAACACCCGGTGGCCTAAAAGATGTACCCAGGTTACCGTACGTGAGGTGTGAAAGCGTGTAACTGGCATGTCTCACCGGAGGTCATCACCACAACCCACTAATGGTCCATCCTAACTGACTCTGGGCATTTTGAGGACCTGATGCAAAGTATCTTCTGGATTAACGACCTCTGATGAAGTCTGCAATAATGAAAAATAATAATAATAAAAAAGTAAACGCTGCATTGCACCGAATGACCAGCAGGTGGCAACGAAGTCACAACATTAACTAGCCCCCTATTGTAGAAAACCTAAACACCATCAGGAGGTGCTGAGGCTTCATGAGAACGCGCCACCCCCAAACTTAAAAGGCTTTTCCACTATTCAGACAACTTCTCAATCACTGTTTCCCCTGAGTAAAATAATAACTATTCTACTCTGCACTGGCTCTCCCAGGGTCCGCGATCCCTGCGGCCAATCAGAGGTGTCTTCACTCTCTCGTACTTTGGAGGAATTGACCGCTGCAGCTGCTCTCCCACTTCCTCCAGATGTCAATGATGTCTGTAGGAGAGGAAAGTGAAGCCAGCGCTGAATGTCACGCCAAAGATGGCTGCCCTCCTATTATATAAATCTCACTATAACTCCACCACCAGCCTATCACATTCCTAGTTCCACATCCAACCTCCATATCAAACCCTGTAATAAACCCTTCATTACCTGGTCTTGTCAGGACCTCAATAAACCCAGCCTTTTTGAGGCCTAGTTCTGTACGGCCATTAATAATGCACTGGTGTAAATAATGTGTGTGAGGTAAATGGTGTGGAAAACCGGATTGTAATCAAGCAATGATTTCTTCAATTGGACTGCAATGTCCTGAACCATACGACTGGTACCAGTCATGTGACTTATGCTGCCCCAGGACTACAGCCATATTGGCCAAAGCTGTGATATCACAGAGGCACATACCAGCATGTGGAAGCATGGCGACATAGCGATGACATCACAATGGCAGGTGTCGGAATGTGGATTCTATGACATAGCGATGACATCACAATGGCAGGTGCCAGAATGTGGAATCCATGACAGCGATGACATCACAATGGCAGGCGCCTATATACACCGGAGCGCAGGTGAGAGGAGACACACGGGAGCTCACAAACCACAAGGAAGGCAAGAAGCATCGATTGGAGAATAGGGACAGGAGAAGCCAAGAAGAACAGAATAACCCGCTTCTTAGCCTTCACTGAGCCATGACAAGACTGAGCGGATGGAAGCGGAGGAGGAGACCCAGGACCCCGTCACATCCACCTGACTGATGAGAAAGGTGAGAAATTATGTAGATTATGTAGCAGCATTACAACTATTCTCGTTACCCATAGCAACCAGTCAGAGCTCAGCTTTTATTAAAGGGGTATTCCCATCTCCAAAATCCTCTACCAATATGTAGTAGGTGTAATAATAATAATATTAGATATCCATGCTTACAACCACCAGTTATCTAGTTGCTAGTGGTCGTAACCGTGGATACCTAAGGTCCTGCAATGCCTGCACATGAGGGAAGAGACACAGCGAAGCAGAAAAACTATTCTACATTTCTAATTGAAGTTTTTTCTAATATTATTATTACACCTACTACATATTGGGATAGGATCTTGGAGATGGGAATACCCTTTTAATCTCTGATTGCTATGGGTAACTAGGAGAGTTTGTTGCTCAGCTTTGATGAGGGATGACAGATTTTACTAGACTAAGTGGATATCATTGGTGCTACCAGAGCAGCTGCACAGGGGGCTAATAGGTTAGGGGGTCACTCACCTTCATTTTGTTAATTCTGTGTATTGCTGTAGCAGTGCTGTGCGCGTATATTGATGCTGTGGGGCAGGGGCGTACATAGAAATCATCGGGGCCCATAGCAGAAGTTTGAGTTGAGGCCTCCCCCTTCAAAAGATATTTTTAAAAAAATTATATTTGTCAGTGTCACAACTTTCCAGCCTTTACATAGTAATTTTCCCCCTGCTGAAGTCCTAGATTCCCCTCTCATTGCCACCATAACGTATGATGCCAACAAAAGTGCCCCCCAAACACAGTATGATACCCCCCATGGTGAATTCCTCTACCTTAGCCTCCACATGTACAGTAGGGTCATCAAACTATGCCCCCCCTCAACTCCCAAGGCAAAGTAAGGTGACCACAACACAACAATCCCCCAACTGTGACCCCCACACAGCCCTCCATGTAGAGTAATGGGCCTACATACAGTATAATGGCCCCACACTGTATAATAGTCTGCACTAGCCCTCCAAACAGTATGATGGACACCACATAGGTCAGAGTAATATTCAGCTCACCCTTGAAGGATTCCCAGTGGGTTCCATATAACGAAGCACAGGATCCAGTCTCTGCCAGATGTAGAAGCAAGGTGCATCCAAATCCAGTACAAAAAAAGTCTTTATAAGAACGATTGAAACAATGGCATTGTTGTGACACACCATTTAGGTGTAGTTGGGGGTTTGGAAGGTGCACAAAATATGAGTCTAAGAACATGCAGAGTGTTTGAAACGCGTTCGGTGTTGCACATTTTCTACACCTTCCAAACCCCCAACTACAGCTAAATGGTGTCACAGCAATCCATTTGTTTTTTTACTGGAGCTGGATATTCACTTCAATCCAAGCATGATGGACCCCACACAAACCTTAACACTGTATAATTGCTTGCATACTGTATAATGGCCCCACACAACCCTTCAAATATTATAATGGCCCCCCATAGTATAACACGCCACCATAATCCTCCATACAATAAAATACTCACTATAGTCCTCCACAGAGCATAATTCACTTCCCCATGGTCCTCCACACAGTAATATGCACCCGCCCATAGGGTAAAACTCAACCCCCCCGCCCATAAGGTAAAACTCAACCCTCCCCTCCATAGGGTGAAATACAACCCCCCCATAGGGTGAAACGCAAACCCCCGCCCATAGGGTAAAACACAACCCCACCCCCCATAGGGTAAAACGCAGCCCACAGTTTTCCAGTATTATGGGCACCACGTACTCACTGATTTTTTTTAAGAAAAATACAATACTCACCGCTCCTTGTTCCCCCACTGCTTCAGTCTCTGCAGCGCATATACTCACCTCAGCAGCTACACTATCTGACACAGCATGGAGTGCGATGAAGTGTCATCATCGTGCCCGCTGTGTCAGATGCAGGAGGGAGGGAGCATTAAATGCTGCCGTTCAGTCAATACCATGGCTAATCACTAACAGAGGCATTTAAGTGTCCTGGTAGCTACTTCACTCATGTACCTCTTCCCATCGCCCCATAGAAGTGATTGCCGAAGATTTACCATGGCAGTCAGGGGCCTTAAAGAAGGATTCAATCACTGCCATCTTAGTACTCCTATAAAGCTCGGCTTCACAAGAGAATGTCAATTAAACTACATGTATATACTGCAATAATACAAAATTACAAAATATAGTATAAGAGGTTAAATGATCACATAAGTCCACTAAGTTAACTTAAAAATAAAGTAAAAATTGAAAAAGTTTTGAAAAATATGAACGTTTAAATTATACTTCAACCGTTATGTTAAAATACCCCCCAAAACATAAAATGAAATGCTCTTCTTCACAAAAAAAACACAATCAAAAGCAATGGCATTTAATGCAACCCAAAAAGGTATCAAAAACGGATCAATTCACTTGTATTGAGAGATGCTGAACACATCCAGTCGGCACGTGATAGCGTGTATGCAAATTGCAATCTTGCGGCGCCAGTACTAGAGAAATTCTGTCCGCTCGCACACTGTGCACTTTAAGGAGCCACAAGTCTGACTGCAGATGGCGCCCCAAACCTGGGCAAACCTTTTAATATACCCCAAAATTGTATCAATAAAAGCTACGCAAAATCACGCCCTCACAAAGGTCCATCAACAGAAAAAAAAATGTAAAAGGTCTCAGAATATGGTGACCCAAACCAATTTCTTTAGTGTTGTTACATAGTTGTTTAACCACCGTGGGAGATAAAACACCTTGAGTTTGGTATTGCGGTTATCTCAATGACCTGGAGAATTATATTATAATCTAAAAACAAATCCTTAAAAGACAATAGTGGAATTGCTTTTATCTCATTATTTCATCCCAACACAGATTTTGTTTCTCTCCACATTTCAGACCTATGATAAATATATAGTTGTATAGTTTGTTTTTATCTTAGTGGTGAAAACATTTTATTTTGTTTCATTTTGCAACAAAGAAAATAACTCGTTTCCCACTATTTCCTGTGGCCAAATATTTTCCTATTGGTAAAGCAAAATGAGGATTTAGTTTGTGTGAGTGAAGCTCATGTTTTTATTGACAAAAGTTTGGGGAACATAGAAGATTTTGATTCTTTTTTAAAATCATTATTTGGGTATGTTATATGGTTATTAAAGGGGTAAATACTTGTTATGGTGCTAATATTATGGGTTCAATAATTTAACGTTTTAAATTTTTATACCTTTGAAATCTGGTCGGGGGCCCGTCTGCCCACCAGGGACAGGTGGTCGGGGGCCCGTCTGCCCACCAGGGACAGGTGGTCGGGGGCCCGTCTGCCCACCAGGGACAGGTGGTCGGGGGCCCGTCTGCCCACCAGGGACAGGTGGTCGGGGGCCCGTCTGCCCACCAGGGACAGGTGGTCGGGGGCCCGTCTGCCCACCAGGGACAGGTGGTCGGGGGCCCGTCTGCCCACCAGGGACAGGTGGTCGGGGGCCCGTCTGCCCACCAGGGACAGGTGGTCGGGGGCCCGTCTGCCCACCAGGGACAGGTGGTCGGGGGCCCGTCTGCCCACCAGGGACAGGTGGTCGGGGGCCCGTCTGCCCACCAGGGACAGGTGGTCGGGGGCCCGTCTGCCCACCAGGGACAGGTGGTCGGGGGCCCGTCTGCCCACCAGGGACAGGTGGTCGGGGGCCCGTCTGCCCACCAGGGACAGGTGGTCGGGGGCCCGTCTGCCCACCAGGGACAGGTGGTCGGGGGCCCGTCTGCCCACCAGGGACAGGTGGTCGGGGGCCCGTCTGCCCACCAGGGACAGGTGGTCGGGGGCCCGTCTGCCCACCAGGGACAGGTGGTCGGGGGCCCGTCTGCCCACCAGGGACAGGTGGTCGGGGGCCCGTCTGCCCACCAGGGACAGGTGGTCGGGGGCCCGTCTGCCCACCAGGGACAGGTGGTCGGGGGCCCGTCTGCCCACCAGGGACAGGTGGTCGGGGGCCCGTCTGCCCACCAGGGACAGGTGGTCGGGGGCCCGTCTGCCCACCAGGGACAGGTGGTCGGGGGCCCGTCTGCCCACCAGGGACAGGTGGTCGGGGGCCCGTCTGCCCACCAGGGACAGGTGGTCGGGGGCCCGTCTGCCCACCAGGGACAGGTGGTCGGGGGCCCGTCTGCCCACCAGGGACAGGTGGTCGGGGGCCCGTCTGCCCACCAGGGACAGGTGGTCGGGGGCCCGTCTGCCCACCAGGGACAGGTGGTCGGGGGCCCGTCTGCCCACCAGGGACAGGTGGTCGGGGGCCCGTCTGCCCACCAGGGACAGGTGGTCGGGGGCCCGTCTGCCCACCAGGGACAGGTGGTCGGGGGCCCGTCTGCCCACCAGGGACAGGTGGTCGGGGGCCCGTCTGCCCACCAGGGACAGGTGGTCGGGGGCCCGTCTGCCCACCAGGGACAGGTGGTCGGGGGCCCGTCTGCCCACCAGGGACAGGTGGTCGGGGGCCCGTCTGCCCACCAGGGACAGGTGGTCGGGGGCCCGTCTGCCCACCAGGGACAGGTGGTCGGGGGCCCGTCTGCCCACCAGGGACAGGTGGTCGGGGGCCCGTCTGCCCACCAGGGACAGGTGGTCGGGGGCCCGTCTGCCCACCAGGGACAGGTGATCGGGGGCCCGTCTGCCCACCAGGGACAGGTGATCGGGGCCCGTCTGCCCACCAGGGACAGGTGATCGGGGCCCGTCTACATGGTGGGCGCTTCTAGAAGTACTCCTAGTGTGCAGTTCTAGAACTACCCGTAGTGCTGTGAGCAGTTCTAGAACTTCTAGTGTGCAGTTCTAATACTGCTCCCGCTGGGCGCTTCTAGAACTACCCCCCCCGGTGGGCGCTTCTAGAACTAGCCCCGGTGGGCGCTTCTAGAACTACCCCCGGTGGGCGCTTCCAGAACTACCCCCGGTGGGCGCTTCTAGAACTACCCCCGGTGGGCGCTTCTAGAACTACCCCCGGTGGGCGCTTCTAGAACTACCCCTGGTGGGCGCTTTTAGAAGTCCTCTTAGTGTGCAGTTCTAGAACTACACCTGGTGTCTGTGGGCGGTTATAGAACTACCCCTGGTGCCGTGAGTAGTTCTAGAACTTCTTTTAGTGTGCGGTTCTAATACTGCTCCTGGTGGGCGCCTTTAGAACTTCCCCTGGTGGGCGGTTCTAGAAGTACTCCTAGTATGCAGTTCTAGAACTACCCCTGGTGGGTGGTTCTGAAACTACCCCTGGTGCCGTGAGTGGTTCTAGAACTTCAACTAGTGTGCAGTTCTAATAATGCTCCTGGTAGGTGGTTCTAGAAGTACTCTAGTGAGCAGTTCTAGAAATACCCCTGGTGCCGGTGGGCGCTTCTAGAACTATCCCTCGTGGGCGCTTCTAGAACTACACATAGTGCCGGTGAGCGGTTCTGAAGCTACCTCTGGTGGGCGCTTCTAGAAGTACTCCTAGTGTGCAGTTCTAGAACTACCCGTAGTGCTGTGAGCAGTTCTAGAACTTCTAGTGTGCAGTTCTAATACTGCTCCCGCTGGGCGCTTCTAGAACTACCCCCCCCCCCCCCGGTGGGCGCTTCTAGAACTAGCCCCGGTGGGCGCTTCTAGAACTACCCCCGGTGGGCGCTTCCAGAACTACCCCCGGTGGGCGCTTCTAGAACTACCCCCGGTGGGCGCTTCTAGAACTACCCCCGGTGGGCGCTTCTAGAACTACCCCCGGTGGGCGCTTCTAGAACTACCCCTGGTGGGCGCTTTTAGAAGTCCTCTTAGTGTGCAGTTCTAGAACTACACCTGGTGTCTGTGGGCGGTTATAGAACTACCCCTGGTGCCGTGAGTAGTTCTAGAACTTCTTTTAGTGTGCGGTTCTAATACTGCTCCTGGTGGGCGCCTTTAGAACTTCCCCTGGTGGGCGGTTCTAGAAGTACTCCTAGTATGCAGTTCTAGAACTACCCCTGGTGGGTGGTTCTGAAACTACCCCTGGTGCCGTGAGTGGTTCTAGAACTTCAACTAGTGTGCAGTTCTAATAATGCTCCTGGTAGGTGGTTCTAGAAGTACTCTAGTGAGCAGTTCTAGAAATACCCCTGGTGCCGGTGGGCTCTTCTAGAACTATCCCTCGTGGGCGCTTCTAGAACTACACATAGTGCCGGTGAGCGGTTCTGAAGCTACCTCTGGTGGGCGCTTCTAGAAGTACTCGTAGTGTGCAGTTCTAGACCTACTCCTGGTGGGCGGTTATAGAACTACACCTGGTGGGCGGTTATAGAACTACACCTGGTGGGCGGTTATAGAACTACACCTGGTGCCGTGAGCAGTTCTAGAACTTCTTTTAGTGTGCGGTTCTAATACTGCTCCTGGTGGGCGCTTTTAGAACTTCCCCTGGTGGGCGGTTCTAGAAGTACTCCTAGTATGCAGTTCTAGAACTACCCCTGGTGCCGGTGGGCGCTTCTAGAACTACCCCTGGTGGGCAGTTCTAGATCTACACCTGGTGCCGGTGGACGGTTCTAGAACCACTCCTAGTGTGCAGCTCTAGAACTGCCCCTGGGAGCGCTTCTAGAACTACCCCTCACGGGCGCTTCTAGAAGTACTCCTAGTGTGCAGTTCTAGAACTACCCGCAGTGCCGTGAGCAGTTCTAGAACTTCTAGTGTGCAGTTCTAATACTGCTCCTGGTGGGCGCTTTTAGAACTACCCCCGGTGCCGTCGGGCGCTTCTAGAACTACCCCTCGTGGCCGCTTCTAGAACTACCCCTTGTGGGCGCTTCTAGAACTACACCTAGTGCCGGTGAGCGGTTCTGAAACTACCCCCGCTGGGCGCTTCTAGAAGTACTCTTAGTGTGCAGTTCTAGAACTACTCCCGGTGCCGATGGACGGTTCTAGAACTACCCCCCGGTGCCGATGAGCGCTTCTAGAGCTACCCCTGGTGGGCGCTTCTAGAAGTACTCCTAGTGTCCCGTTCTAGAACTACCCCTGGTGCCGTGAGCGGTTCTAATACTGCTCCTGGTGAGCGGTTTTAGACCTACCCTTGGTGGGCGGTTCTAGAAGTACTCCTAGTGTGCAGTACTAGAACTACCCCTGGTGCCGGTGTGCGCTTCTAGAACTACCCCTGGTGCCATGATCGGTTGTAGAACTTCTTCTAGATTGCGGTTCTAATACTATCACTGGTGGGCAGTTCTAGTACTACTCATTGTGCTGGTGGGCACTTCTAGAACTACCCCTGGTGGGTGGTTCTGAAACTACTGGTGCCGATGGACTCTTCTAGAAATACCCCTGGTGGGCAGTCATAGAACTACCTCTGGTGCTGGTGGGCGCTTCTAGAACTACCCCTGGTGGGCGCTTCTAGAACTAACCGCAGTGTAGTGTGCGGTTCTAATACTGTTCCAGGTGGGCGCTTCTAAAGCTACCCCTGGCGGGCGCTTCTAGAACTACCCCTGGCGGGCGCTTCTAGAACTACCTGCAGTGTAGTGTGCTGTTCTAATACTGTTCCAGGTGGGCGCTTCTAGAACTACATCTTGTGGGTGCTTCTATATGTACTCCGTGTGCGGTTCTAGAACTACCCCTGGTGCAGGTGGGCGGTTCTAGTACTACCTCTAGTGTGCAGTTCTCGAACTACTGCTAACATGCAGTTCTAGAACTACCCCTGGTGCCCGTGGGGGGTTCTAGAGCTACCCCTGGTGGGCGCTTTTAGAACTTCCCCTGGTGGGCGGTTCTAGAAGTACTCCTAGTATGCAGTTCTAGAACTACCCCTGGTGCCGTTGGGTGGTTCTGAAACTACCCCTGGTGCCGTGAGTGGTTCTAGAACTTCAACTAGTGTGCAGTTCTAATAATGCTCCTGGTAGGTGGTTCTAGAAGTACTCTAGTGAGCAGTTCTAGAAATACCCCTGGTGCCGGTGGGCTCTTCGAGAACTACTCCCTCGTGGGCGCTTCGAGAACTACTCCCTCGTGGGCGCTTCGAGAACTACTCCCTCGTGGGCGCTTCGAGAACTACTCCCTCGTGGGCGCTTCGAGAACTACTGCCTCGTGGGCGCTTCGAGAACTACACCTAGTGCCGGTGAGCGGTTCTGAAGCTACCTCTGGTGGGCGCTTCTAGAACTACCCCTGGTGGGCGCTTTTAGAACTACCCCTGGTGGGCAGTTCTAGACCTACTCCCGGTGCCGTGAGCGGTACTAGAACTACTCCTGGTGGGCAGTTCTAGAACTACACCTGGTGTCTGGGCAGTTCTAGAGCTACATCTGGTGGGCGGTTATAGAACTACCCCTGGTGCCGTGAGCAGTTCTAGAACTTCTTTTAGTGTGCGGTTCTAATACTGCTCCTGGTGGGTGCTTTTAGAACTTCCCCTGGTGGGCGGTTCTAGAAGTACTCCTAGTATGCAGTTCTAGATCTACACCTGCTGCCGGTGGACGGTTCTAGAACCACTCCTAGTGTGCAGCTCTAGAACTACCCCTGGGGGTGCTTCTAGAACTACCCCTCGTGGGTGCTTCTAGAACTACATCTAGTGTCGGTGAGCGGTTCTGAAACTACCCCCGGTGGGCGCTTCTAGAAGTACTCTTAGTGTGCAGTTCTAGAACTACTCCCGGTGCCGATGGAAGCTTCTAGAACTACCCCCCGATGGGCGCTTCTAGAACTACCCCTCACGGGCGCTTCTAGAAGTACTCCTAGTGTGCAGTTCTAGAACTACCCGCAGTGCCGTGAGCAGTTCTAGAACTTCTAGTGTGCAGTTCTAATACTACCCCCGGTGGGCGCTTCTAGAACTACCCCCTGTGGGCGCTTCTAGAACTACCCCCGGTGGGCGCTTCTAGAACTACACCTAGTGCTGGTGAGCGGTTCTGAAACTACCCCCGCTGGGCGCTTCTAGAAGTACTCTTAGTGTGCAGTTCTAGAACTACTCCCGGTGCCGATGGACGGTTCTAGAACTACCCCCGGTGCCGATGGGCGCTTCTAGAACTACCCCCGGTGCCGTGAGCGGTTCTAGCACTTCTAGTGTGCGGTTCTAATACTGCTCCTGGTGAGCGCTTTTAGACCTACCCTTGGTGGGCGGTTCTAGAAGTACTCCTAGTGTGCAGTACTAGAACTACCCCTGGTGCCGGTGTGCGCTTCTAGAACTACCCCTGGTGCCATGATCGGTTGTAGAACTTCTTCTAGATTGAGCTTCTAATACTATCACTGGTGGGCAGTTCTAGTACTACTCATTGTGCTGGTGGGCACTTCTAGAACTACCCCTGGTGGGTGGTTCTGAAACTACTGGTGCCGATGGGCGCTTCTAGAAAAACCCCTGGTGGGCGCTTCTAGAACTACCCGTAGTGTGTGGTTCTAATACTGTTCCAGGTGGGCGCTTCTAGAACTACATCTTGTGGGTGCTTCTATAAGTACTCAGTGTGCGGTTCTAGAACTACCCCTGGTGCAGGTGGGCGGTTCTAGTACTACCTCTAGTGTGCAGTTCTCGAACTACTGCTAACATGCAGTTCTAGAACTACCCCTGGTGCCCGTGGGGGGTTCTAGAGCTACCCCTGGTGGGCGCTACTAGAACTACACCTGGTGGGTGCTTCTAGAAGTACTCCTAGTATGCAGTTCTAGAACTACCCCGGTGCCGTGAGTGGTACTAGAACTAGTCCTGGTGGGCAGTTCTAGAACTTCTTCTAGTGTGCAGTTCTAATACTGCTCCTGGTGGGCGCTTTTAGAACTTCCCCTGGTGGGCGGTTCTAGAAGTACTCCTAGTATGCAGTTCTAGAACTACCCCTGGTGCCGGAGGGTGCTTCTGGAACTACCCCTGGTGGGTGGTTCTGAAACTACCCCTGGTGCTGTGAGTGGTTCTAGAACTTCTACTAGTGTGCAGTTCTAATAATGCTCCTGGTAGGTGGTTCTAGAAGTACTCTAGTGAGCAGTTCTAGAAATATCCCTGGTGCCGGTGGGCTCTTCTAGAATTACTCCTAGTGTGCAGTTCTAGAACTTCCCCCTAGGGGGTGCTTCTAGAACTACACCTAGTGCCGGTGAGCGGTTCTGAAGCTACCTCCGCTGGGCGCTTCTAGAACTACCCCTGGTGGGCGCTTTTAGAAGTACTCTTAGTGTGCAGTTCTAGAACTACACCTGGTGTCTGTGGGCGGTTCTAGAGCTACATCTGGTGGGCGGTTATAGAACTACCCCTGGTACCGTGAGCAGTTCTAGAACTTCTTTTAGTGTGCGGTTCTAATACTGCTCCTGGTGGGCGCTTTTAGAACTTCCCCTGGTGGGCGGTTCTAGAAGTACTCCTAGTATGTAGTTCTAGAACTACCCCTGGTGCCGGTGGGCGGTTCTAGATCTACACCTGGTGTCGGTGAACGGTTCTAGAACTACCCCCTGGTGGGTGGTTCTGAAACTACCCCTGGTGCTGTGAGTGGTTCTAGAACTTCTACTAGTGTGCAGTTCTAATAATGCTCCTGGTAGGTGGTTCTAGAAGTACTCTAGTGAGCAGTTCTAGAAATACCCCTGGTGCCCGGTGGGCTCTTCTAGAACCACTCCTAGTGTGCAGCTCTAGAACTACCCCCGGTGGGCGCTTCTAGAACTACCCCCGGTGGGCGCTTCTAGAACTACCCCTAGTGTGCAGTTCTAGAACTACCCGCAGTGCCGTGAGCAGTTCTAGAACTTCTAGTGTGCAGTTCTAATACTGCTCCTGGTGGGCACTTTTAGAACTACCCCCGGTGCCGATGGGCGCTTCTAGAACTACCCCTGGTGGGCGCTTTTAGACCTACCCTTGGTGGGCGGTTCTAGAAGTACTCCTAGTGTGCAGTACTAGAACTACCCCTGGTGCCATGATCGGTTGTAGAACTTCTTCTAGATTGCGGTTCTAATACTGCTCCTGGTGGGCGCTTCTAATACTATCACTGGTGGGCAGTTCTAGTACTACCCATTGTGCTAGTGGGCAGTTCTAGTACTACCCATTGTACTGGTGGGCAGTTCTAGTACTACCCCTGGTGGGTGGTTCTGAAACTACTGGTGCCGATGGGTGCTTCTAGAACTACCCCTGGTGGCCAGTCATAGAACTACCCCTGGTGGCCAGTCATAGAACTACCCCTGGTGGCCAGTCATAGAACTACCCCTGGTGGCCAGTCATAGAACTACCCCTGGTGGCCAGTCATAGAACTACCCCTGGTGGCCAGTCATAGAACTACCCGCAGTGTAGTGTACGGTTCTAATACTGTTCCAGGTGGGCGCTTCTAGAACTACATCTTGTGGGCGCTTCTAGAAGTACTCTTAGTGTTCCGTTCTAGAACTACCCCCAGTGCCGTGAGCGGTTCTAGAACTTCTAGTGTGCGGTTCTAATACTGCTCCTAGTGGGCGCTTTTAGACCTACCCTTGGTGGGCGGTTCTAGAAGTGCTCCTAGTGTGCAGTACTAGAAGTACCCCTGGTGCCGGTGTGCGTTTCAAGAACTACCCCTGGTGCCATGATCGGTTCTAGAAATTCTTCTAGATTGCGGTTCTAATAGTACCCATTGTGCTGGTGGGCAGTTCTAGAACCACCCCTGGCGGGCAGTTCTAGAACCACCCCTGGCGCCGTGAGCGGTTCTAATACTGCTTCTGGTGGGCGCTTTTAGCACTAACCCTGGTGGGCGGTTCTAGAAGTACTCCTAGTATGCAGTTCTAGAACTACCCCTGGTGCCGGTGGGCGCCTCTAGAACTATCCCTGGTGCCAGAGTGCACTTCTAGAAGCGCCCACCTGGAGTCGTTCTAGAACTACCCCTGGAGGGCGGTTCTAATACTGCTCCTGGTGGGCGCTTTTAGAACTACCCGTGGTGGGCGGTTCTAATACTGCTCCTGGTGGGCGCTTCTAGACCTAACCCCGGCGGACGCTTCTAGAACTACCCCTGGTGGGCGCTACTAGAGCTACCCCTGGTGGGCGCTACTAGAGCTACCCCTGGTGGGCGCTACTAGAGCTACCCCTGGTGGGCGCTACTAGAGCTACCCCTGGTGGGCGCTACTAGAGCTACCCCTGGTGGGCGCTACTAGAACTACATCTTGTGGGCGCTTCTAGAACCGCACATGAGGAGTACTTCTAGAACTGCCCCCGGTGCAGGTGGGCGATTCTAGAACTACCTCTAATGTGCAGTTCTAGAACTACTGCTAATATGCAGTTCTAGAACTACCCATAGAGAGCGCTTCTAGAACTACCCCTGGTGTCTGTGGGCGGTTCTAGAGCTACACCTGGTGGGCGGTTATAGAACTACCCCTGTTGCCGTGAGCAGTTCTAGAACTTCTTTTAGTGTGCGGTTCTAATACTGCTCCTGGTGGGCGCTTTTAAATCTACACCTGGTGCCGGTGGACGGTTCTAGAACTACCCCTGGTGGGTGGTTCTGAAACTACCCCTGGTGCTGTGAGTGGTTCTAGAACTTCTACTAGTGTCCAGTTCTAATAATGCTCCTGGTAGGTGGTTCTAGAAGTACTCTAGTGAGCAGTTCTAGAAATACCCCTGGTGCCGGTGAGCTCTTCTAAAACTACTCGCAGTGCTGTTAGCACTTCTACAACTACCCCCCTCGTGGGCACTTCTACAACTACCCCCCTCGTGGGCACTTCTACAACTACCCCCCTCGTGGGCACTTCTAGAAGTACTCCTAGTGTCCAGTTCTAGAACTACCCCTGATGCCGATGTGATCTTCTATAACTACCCTTGGAGGGCGGTTCTAGAACTACCCCTGGTGCCATGATCGGTTCTAGAACTTTCTTCTAGTGTGCGGTTCTAATACTGCTCCTGGTGGGCGCTTCTAGAACTACCCCTGGTGGGTGGTTCTAGAACTACTCCTGGTAGTATACATCTATTCTATATTTTTAGATTTTAACTATTGTATGTACATTGGTGTGAGTGCCTGTCTCTAGGGTGTCTTACTTAACCGTGTATTTATTATAGGTTTTTTAATTTCCTATTTATGCATAATTTGACAATTTTGTTCGGTTGTTCTTGATTGGTTCTTTGACATTCCTAGTTTGCCTATGGGGTCAATGCACCAAAATGAGTCATCTAGCGTCAATGAACTTTAACCACCTTCACTGCACACGTCAGTGTTGTGCCCTTCTCCCCCGCCCCCCCAAATAGCTGCAAAGTCCCACCTGTATACTGGAGCCCAAGACCACAAGATCACAAGATCACATGCTGGATCTCTGGCACTCATGAAGTCATGTGCAGGGGCCTCAGGAGCCTCCGAACACCACACTGACATCTGTCTGCTCTCCTCCACAACTGAGCAGCATCCGAAACCCAGCTAACAGACATTGCTGTCACTGCAAACACTCATTGGATTAACTGACACGATGTCAGCAAGTTGCTGAAGATCTGGATACTGCAGCCATGAGATCTGTGGCAGCATTAGGCAGATGGGACACTACAGCTAATAGAGAGTAAGAGTGCAACAGAGATGGCCCTAAACTGCATTTAAAGGGTGTCAGGAAAACTTAGTCAGACTTTGCAGCCCTCTGGCGCCCCCTTATCCTGCTGGTCAAACACGGTATTGACTGAGGATAAGCAACAGGGCGCAGCTGCTCTCATTTATGTCGACTATTGTGGCACGTGATGTGACAGGACGTATATATACCACCAGTTCCGTCCAGGAACGTATATATACCTCAATCCCACCACCCTCAACCACAATATCACATAAATACACCGTATGCTGCCACCACCGATCTCTTAACAGGTGGATCGGGTACCAGTTAGGTAACGTGAATTAGTGGGTGAGGAACGCGTTTGCTCGACATAGGACAAGAAGAACGAAGCTGGTAAATAATAATTTACTCCCGAAAGTTGGCAGTGTTTACAAAAGATATACAAGATTTTATAAAAGACAATTTACATATATGCATAAAACAGTTATTAAAATAAAAGGGGTAAATAATAGCAAAACCTGCGCCACGAGGTGATGGTCTCAGATTCTGTGGCGGGACGGCTCCCCGGAAATTAGGTGTGATTCCTCCATGCAGCGAGGAGTGCTTGCATCTGACGTCCCTGGGTTGGAATGAGCCAACATGGACATTCTGGTTTTTAGTAAGGAGGCAAAACACTAGGACACACCCATGTTGTTTACCTCACGCGGGGGCTCTGTTTTGTGAACCCACCCAGCTGCACAAGACATAAAAATCCTTCATCTTCCATATCTTGGTATGGGGGAGCCCCACATCCAAGATGAATACATCATTTTTTTATTTTTTTTTTTAAGGTTGAAGGAAGACTAAGTCCATCTAGTTCAACCCATAGCCTAACATGTTGATCCAGAGGAAGGGAAAAAAAAACCATGTGGAAAACACTAAGCTCCACATTGGGGAAAAAAATTCCTTCGACTCCATACGACAATCAGACTAGTTCCCTGGATCAACGCCCTATCATGGAATCTAGTATTTATAACCTGTAATATTATACTTTTCAAGAAAGGCATCCATGCCCTTCTTAAATTTAAAAAGTGAATCACTCGTTACAACATCATGCAGCAGAGAGCTCCATAGTCTCACTGCTCTTACAGTAAAGAATCCCCGTCTGTGATTATGATTAAACCTTCTTTCCTCCAGACGTAGAAGATGCCCCCTTGTCCCCGTCTCAGGCCTCAGAGTAAAAAGATCAGTAGAAAGGTCTTTGTACTGTCCCCTCATATACTTGTACATAGTAATAAGATCACCTCTAAGCCTTCTTTTTTCCACAGTAAATAACCCCAAGTGTAATAACCTGTCTTGGTATTGCAGACCCCCCAGTCCTCTAATAACCTTGGTCGCTCTTCTCTGCACCCGCTCTAGTTCAGCCATGTCTTTCTTATATACCGGAGACCAGAACTGTACACAGTATTCTAAGTGTGGTCGCACTAATGACTTGTATAGAGGTAAAATTATGTTCTCCTCATGAGCATCTATGCCTCTTTTAATGCATCCCATTATTTTATTTGCCTTTGCAGCAGCTGCCTGACACTGGCCACTAAACGTGAGCTTGTCGTCCACCAATACACCCAGGTCTTTTTCAGTTACAGTTTTGCCCAGTGTTTTACAATTAAGCATATAATTATACATTTTATTTCCTCTGCCCAAGTGCATTACCTTACATTTATCCCCATTAAAGCTCATTTGTCATTTATCAGCCCAAGCTTCTAGTTTACATAGATCCTCCTGTAATATAAAATTGTCCTCCTCTGTATTGATTACCCTGCAGAGTTTAGTGTCATCTGCAAATATTGAAATATTCCTCTGTATGCCCCCTACAAGGTCATTAATAAATATGTTAAAAAGAAGGGGGCCCAATTCTGACCCCTGTGGTACCCCACTGTTAACTGAGACCCAGTCTGAGTGTTTTCCATTAATAACCACCCTTTGTTTCCTATCACTGAGCCAATTCTTAACCCACATACATATATTTTCCCCTATCCCCATTGTTCTCATTTTATGTATCAACCTTTTGTGTGGAACCGTATCAAAAGCTTTTGAAAAGTCCATATACACAACATCCACTGCATTTCCTTG
Source organism: Phyllobates terribilis (assembly GCF_046119375.1). Classification (NCBI taxonomy): domain Eukaryota; kingdom Metazoa; phylum Chordata; class Amphibia; order Anura; family Dendrobatidae; genus Phyllobates; species Phyllobates terribilis. The sequence goes on along the minus strand of NW_027363680.1, from coordinate 56,290 downwards.
GTCCAGTCCCGAACTTGCCTCCTCATAAAAACTGATCAGATTAGTTTGACAGGAACGGTTCCTCGTAAATCCATGTTGATATTGGGTCATGAGGTTATTCTTCTTCAGATACTCTATTATAGCACCTCTTAGGAAACCCTCCAGGATTTTACACACAGTAGAGGTTAAGCTTACTGGCCTATAAATTTCCAAGTTCAGTTTGTCCCCTTTTTGAATATTGGCACCACATTTGCTATACGCCAGTCGTGTGGACCCTGTTATTATTGAATCTTTAAAGATTAAAAATAATGGTCTATCTATGACGTTACTTAATTCCTGCAGTACTCGCGGGTGTATCCCACCTGGGCCTGGGGATTTGTCAACTTTAGTGATTTTTAGACGCCGCCGTACTTCCTGCTGGGTTAAGCAAGTGACATTTAATGGAGAATTTTTGTTATCACTAATCATGTCTTCGGTCATGCGATTTTCTTGTGTAAATACGGTTGAAAAAAAAATCATTTAGCATATTGGCTTTTTCCTCATCCTCATCCACCATTTCACCCAGACTATTTTTAAGGGGGCCAACACTATTATTTTTTAGTTGTTTACTATTTATGTAGTTAAAGAATATTTTGGGGTTATTTTTACTTTCTCTGGCAATGATTCTCTCTGCCTCAATCTTTGCCGCCTTGATTTGCTTTTTACATAATTTATTTAATTTTCTATATTTATTTAATGCCTCATCACTACCTACATGCTTTAGTTCTCTAAATGCTTTCTTTTTGTCACTTATTGTGCCCCTTACAGCTCTATTTAGCCATAGTGGTTTCCTCCCATTTCTAGCATGTTTATTCCCAAAGGGTATATATTGTGCACAGGTCCTATTCAGGAGGTTAATAAATGTCTCCCATTTGCTTTGTGCAGCTTTATGTCTCAGGATATCGTCCCAGTTTATTGCACTAAGATCATCTCTCAACCGTTGGAAATTAGCCTTCCTGAAGTTTAGTGTCCTTGTAACCCTTCTACTACACATCTTATTAAAGGTTACATGAAAATGTATTATTTTGTGATCACTATTACCCAAGTGACCCCCAACTCGTATATTTGATATGCGGTCTGGCCTATTGGTTAATATTAGGTCTAGCAGTGCCCCCCTTCTTGTTGGGTCCTGAATCAGTTGTGAAAGGTAATTGTCTCTCATAGTTGTCAAAACCTATTACCTTTGCTTGAAGTACAGGTTTCTGTCCCCCAACGTATTTCAGGGTAGTTGAAGTCTCCCATAATAATGACTTCTCCTTGAGTCGCTGCTTCATCTATTTGCTTTACGAGGATATTCTCCGCTACTTCCATTATTTTTGGAGACTTATAACAAACCCCTATCAGTAATTTATTATTTTTTCCCCCTCCCCTTATCTCCACCCACAGGGACTCTACATTTTCATTAGATTCACATATATCCTCCCGCAAGACAGGTTTTAAGGATGATTTTACATATAAACACCCCCCCCCCTCGCTTGTTTGTACGGTCATTTCTAAACAGACTATAGCCCTGTAAATTAGCTGCCCAGTCATGGCTCTCGTCCAGCCACGTCTCAGATATTCCTACCATGTCATAATTATTTTCCAACAAAATTAATTCTAATTCCTCCATTTTGTTGGTGAGGCTTCTGGCATTAGTGTACATGCATTTTATGTATCTCTCTGTACCTCTATTCCTTCTTACTTTATTGGCTGTTCTAACCCCACCCCCAATTTATTTGTGCCCAGGTCACTATCTGCACTATCTTCCCCACCTATAAAATGAATACCCCCCCCCAATCCCTAGTTTAAACACTCCTCCAACCTTCTAGCCATTTTCTCCCCCAGCACAGCTGCACCCTCCCCATTAAGGTGCAGTCGGTCCCTAGCGTAGAGTCTGTAGCCAACTGAGAAGTCGGCCCAGTTCTCCAGGAACTCAAATCCCTCCTTCCTACACCAGTTCTTGAGCCACTTATTTATCTCCCTAATCTCCCGTTGCCTCTCTGGCGTGGCACGTGGTACCGGTAGTATTTCAGAGAATACCACCTTGGAGGTCCTTGCTTTCAGCTTGCAGCCTAATTCCCTGAAGTCATCTTTAAGGACCTTCCACCTACCTCTAACTTTGTCATTTGTGCCAATGTGCACCATGACCGCTGGGTCCTCACCAGCCCCTCCCAGTAATCTGTCAACCCGATCAGCGATGTGCCGGACTTGAGCGCCAGCTAGGCAGCACACTGTTTGATGATCCCTGTCTTTGTGACAGATTGCCCTATCTGTTCCCCTAATAATTGAGTCGCCCACTACCAGCACCTGCCTGGCCTGCCCTACTCTCCTATTTCCCTCTTTACTGGAGCTGACACTCCTCCGGCTTTCAGGATACATGCCTTGCTGCAGCAGTGCTACCCCTGTACCATCACTCCCCTCATCTGCCAACTTTGCAAACTTATTGGGGTGTGCCAGATCAGGACTAGCCTCCCTTGCACTCTTCCCTCTACCCCCCCTTCTAACTGTCACCCAACTAACGGCCTCACTGTCCTGCAGCTCCAGACTACCACCCTCCCCCACATCTACCCCAGTGAGCGGCTGCTCAGTGAGCAGCAGACTCCTTTCCATGTTGTCAATGGATCTCAGTGTTGCCAGCTGCTCATTTAGATCCAGTATCTGGGCTTCCAAACGCACAACGTGCTCACATCTCGCGCAGCAATAAGCAACCACGACCGGCTGTTCAGGATTGCCTACATGTGGCAAGATGTACACTGGATAGCATTGTCAATAATGGAGCTCATTTCCTAATGGGGATTGCAATAGACAGAATGTTAAGTAAAAAGAAAAGCAAAGAATTAATGAAATACAGACAGCAATTCAGTCCAAAGTCCTGCCTTCCAAACTTCCTGAATCCAAGTCACTGAAAAATAAGTCACACACTTACTTTCGTTCGCACTTACGCTCTGGTCACACTCCGCTCGTTCACACTCGCAAATTAAGAGATTTAAAGAGGTTTTGTTTTGTTTTTTCCCCTTTTCCAGCAATACACCCTTCACCTCAATGCACTTCCAAAGGCAAGTTTGCCGTCACCAATATTGACGGAGATTGATATCAAATATAATATTTCTATGACGTTCAGAAGCTCAGAAACCATTTCCTAGGTTTCTGGTGGTTTCCCAGTTATGAAAGATACACCATCATAACTGGAAAAAGGCGAGCATCCCAAAAATGTGGTCCATGTGTTTGTGACAGTCATGTGCATTATTAAACTTGACATTAAAAGTTTGTACAGTTACACAATAGGGCTTTGGAGGGGAAATCCAGTGTAAACCAGTATGCTTGCCCTGGGCTGAGGTTTATGGCGGTTATAAAAATTCCTTGTTTGGGGGAAGCAAGAGTAGAGTTCTATGGAGGTCCCTTCCAAGTGAACAGGGGACGGAGATTTAAGACATCTCTGGCTGTCCTTTCAACATTTTTAAAACTAGGACAAAAATACATTTTGCCTGACAAAGGGAATGTCACTAGGTTTATTGCCACCTGATCTGAGCACAGCACAACGTGTGGACAAAGATCCCCAATTCCAACGACATGTTGCTCTCTGGGCTGACTGATGTAGTTTTGATAAGTGATCCTCCACCAGCAGGAGACTGCCACCAGAGGACTAGTAAAGCTGCTGCCATGTAGTCCAACCCTGTCCCCACAACTGATGAATAGCTCTGTACACTGTGCATTGGTAGCTTTCTGCCTATCAGTGGTGTGGGTTGGGTTATAAAGAGCCCAGCATTCAGAGAATTAGATCTGCAGCAGACACAGAGTATGTGCCCACGAAGCGTTTTTCAAGAGGATATGCTGCAGAATTTCCGCAGCGTAAAGGCTTTTTTAGCGCTATGTTATCCGCCCCCCATGGTCCCCAATGTGATTACGCAAGTTCAATGCCCATGCTGCGTTTTTTTCCGCAGCGTTTTTCCGGCGGGGAAAAATCCGCAGCACGCTCATTAATTTTGCGTTTCCGCAAGCGGAATTGCCTTTGCAGTGCAATTAAAAACTCAAGGCAATTCCGCATGCGTTTATCCGGGAGAGGACATGCAGAAATGAAGCAGAAAATTTCTGCTTCATTTCCACAGCATGGGAACATAGCCTTACTCTGAACTGCACCAAGCGATCCATCACTGTAATCAGGATCTCTGCCCCTAAATCACCCTGCTCTCAGATGGGGCAGCAAAATCCTGGTGACAAATTCACTAACCCCATCCAGCTTCAGATGCAAGTATTAGAATTGATTCTGATGCTCAAAATTAAATGTAATGGCCAGTGGCTAATGGCAGGCAATAGGTACAGCAAAGTGTGGAAAAGTTACCTGCAGGATTGTAGGGAACTAACTTCTCAGTGTCGGGGTACTGCTGCTCGTCTGTCTTATCAGAAGTGCCAGAAACCTAGTGGGGAACAGGAACCAGGTCACAAGCTTCATTTATCCAGGGTTTACCATTAGGTTCTCCATATAGGATCTGAAAAGTAGTGTTGAGCCACCCCCGTAGTGTTCGAGTTCGGTTCGTCGAACACCCGTATGTTCGCCGAACACCTTCGAACACTGTTAAAACCAATGGCAGGCAAACAAAAACACATAGAAAACACCTTCAAAAGGTGTCCAAAAGCTGACAAACTGCTCAGTAGACACAACTAACACATGGAAAAGTGACAAGTACAAATAGTCATGCGAAAAGAAAAGAGGTGGAGGAGTAAAAGGAGGGGGAGACACAGATATAGGCATGTCATGCCCTTCTAAAGCCAAAAAAATGCGAAGCTAACACGGCCAGTCCGTTCCTGCCCGTGCGACCTCCGTGACGCCGGGTTTGTGCCAGAGCTGCGGTGGACCCTGACGGCTAGCACCCTCTCCCAATACTGGTGCCTGTCCGCTGGTGGGTCGAGCGAGCCCCCCTGCGGTGGAGACAGGTCTAAGCTTTTTAATTTAAATTGTCTCTCTAATTTGAATGAGTACACTTTAAATCCTTTTACAAGGATCTATTGGAGGGCAAGCCTGATGCCAGTAGCCGCGGGAATTCCAGCTCTAGTAGCGTCCACTAAAGCTGCTGCAGTTAAAAAGCTTTTATAAGATCGAGCTCGGCGGTCCACCGCAAGGCGTCCTACCGCCAGTCCCAGGCCCTGTGCCTTGGGGTGCCTCCCCGAAGCTCTTCACTGAGTGTCCCGGGGGCCCGAGGCATTTCCTTTGAAAAAATTAAGTGTCCAAACTACAGGTGGTGCAGCTTGCTTAACAGTTGGGATAATCCGCTGACTAGCAGACACTGCTACTAGGTCCAAAGTATTTCCTGGGCTAGATACAGTTAAAAATTTGTAATTAGATACTCTCGTTGGATGCTGAGAAAGCATTCCATAGAGTCTCCTGGCACGCCATATATTATTTTCTTAAAAAGCTTGGGGTAGGGATCTAGGGGACCCTTTCATAGGCAAAATCACAGCCCGGTATCGCAATACGTCACCTAGGCTGAAGATGAATGGAACATTTTCATCACCTTTCATAATCACCAATGGGACAAGGCAGGGATGTCCTCTGTCCCCTCTCTTATACATCCTAGTGATGGAGCACCTGCTCTCATCAATTCGCCATAACCCCAATATTAGGTGGATTGAGGTGGCAGGCACAAAGTACAAGTGCTCTGCATTTGCTCATGATGTCCTAGTATATAGCACTCAATCACATATATCCATCCCTGCTGTTATGGCTGAAATAGATCACTTTGTTACATGGTCAAATTTTAAAATCAATGCAGCGAAGTCTGAGGCCCTCGATGTCTCCCTCCTCAAATCCATACAGGATTCCATCCAGTCCAACTTTCCCTTTGCCTGTCCCTCACAGGGTATCAAATACTTAGGAATTCGTATTCATAGAGACCTCTCCCGTCTAGGTTATCTTAATTTTGGGCCCTTTATTGAACAACTCCATACAGACCACGGTTGGCAAGTTAGAACTGTAAGATTCACTACGTGAACCACTGGTGTTTTGTGGAAAAGCACATGTACACTGTGTTCCAAATTATTATGCAAAAAGTGTTTAGGAGTTATAAGGGAAGAATTTGTTTGTTTGTCAGTTAAACTCATTGATGGTGATGTGTGTCAGGGCTCTTTATATCACTGTAAGCAATTGCAGACACCTGTGCTAATTAGTTTGGCAGGGGTGTCCAATGAAAGGCAAGACTTCTTAAGAAGGCTGTCCCACATTATTAAGCAGCCTACATTTTCTGCCAAAATGGGAAAGAAAAAGGATGTGTCGGCTGCTGAGAAGCAACAAATTGTGGATTGTTTAGGTCAAGGCATGACTACAATCAACATTGCCAAGACACTTCATCCTGATCATCGCATAATCAAGAAGTATGTAGCTGATTCACAGTACACATGTGTGCGTGCTGATAAGGGAAAATTGAGGACTCTTTCCTACAGGCAATTACGTCAGGTTAAAAGAGCAGCGGCAAAAAAGCCTTGTCATAGCAGCAGACAACAAGATGCAGGGTCCTTCAGAGGTTTGCAGCTGTGCGCAAGTTATCCTGTCGACCTCCTCTATCTAATGTACACAAGCAGAAAGGGCTACAGTGGGCCAAACAATACATGAAGACTGACTTCAAAACGGTTTTGTTCACCGATGAGTGCCGTGCAACGCTCGATGGTCCAGATGGATGGAGTGGAGGATGGCTGGTTGATGGACACCCCATGCAAACACTGCTACGGCACCAACAAGGAGGAGGTGGAGTAATGTTTTGGGCTGGAATCATGGGGAGAGAGATTGTCAGCCCCTTTAGGATCCCTGAAGGGGTAAATATGAACTCCATAATGTATGTGGAGTTTCTCAAACAGCACTTCCTGCTATGGCTCAAGAAGAAGAACCGTGTATTCCGCAGCAAGATCATTTTCATGCATGATAATGCACCGTCTCATGCTGCACATAACATCTGCATCTCTGGCTGATATGGGCATAAAAGGGGACAAAGTTATGGTGTGACCCCCATGCTCCCCTAACCTCAACCCCATTGAGAACCTCTGGAGCATCATCAAAAGGAGTGTCTATGATGGCGGGAGGCAGTTCACATCTAAGCAACAGCTCTGGGAGGGTATTCTGTCCTCATGCAAAACAATTGAAGCAGAAACCATCCAAAACCTGACAAATTCAATGGACGAGAGAGTTCAGAAGCTCCTTTCGAACAAGGGGTCCTATGTGCAAATGTAACATCACCTAGAATAAAGTTTTGAGCTGAAAACTGTTTGATTACAGTTTGTAATAACCGGCTAATGCTTATAATTTCAAAAATGACCATTTTTTTGCTCTTTATTAAAATGAAAAGGTTGATCGTAGAGTGTGGGGGATCTAAGAGTGTGGCAACCCAGTAGTCAGGATTATTTCGAATTCTCACAATTCGAGGGTCATGTTGCAGGTAGTGCAGCAAGAAGGCACTCATGTGTCTTGCGCATCCAGGAGCACCAAGTCCCTGTTGTGTTGGTGGCGAGGTAACAATCATGCTTCCTTCCTCTGCCCTCTCCCCCCAACCTCGCACAACAGAAATGTGATCAAGGTCTCCCTCATCTGATGAGTCTTCCATCAGTTCGTCCTCCACTCCTGCACCTTCCTCACTAGTTTGGCTGCTACCATGCGCCCTGGTAAAACCATCTCCCCCACCCTCACATGCCTGCCGCCTTGGTGCTGCCGACCATCTGGACCTTGCAGATGTTAGCCCTTCCTCATGCAACTCCTCCTCCTCTACTTCCTCCACCTCCTCTTCTGCCACCACCTGACTCCGAATTCTGTTTAACATGTGCTCCAGCATGTAAATCACCGGAATAGTCATGCTGATAATGGCATCGTCAGCACTAAACATCTTCTTCGCCATTTCAAAACTGTGCAGAAGGGTGCATAGGTCCCTGATCTGAGACCACTCCTCCAGCGTGATTTGCCCCACCTCTGGATCTCGTTGGCCCAGGCTATACGTCAGAACGTATTGCACCAGGGCTTGTCGGTGCTGCCACAGTCGCTGCAACATGTGCAGAGTTGAATTCCACCGGGTAGGCACATCGCATTTTAGCCGGTGAAGTGGCAGGCCCAACGACTTCTGTAGAGATGTAAGTCGCTGAGCTGCGGGATGCGAATGGCGGAAGCGAGCACACAGCGACCGTGCCCTCTGCAGAAGGCCATCTAGTCCGGGATAGTGGGCTAAAAGTTGCTCGACAACCAGGTTCAACATGTGAGCCATACAAGGCACGCGTGTGACATTGCCTCGGCAAAGGGCCGCACCCAGGTTTGCAGCATTGTCGCACACGACTTTCCCTGGTTTCAGGTCCAGTGGAGACAACCATTCATGAAATTGGTTCTCCAGAGCTGACCACAACTCCTCAGCTGTATGACTCACATTTCCCAGACATTTCAAAGTAAAAACCGCCTGATGACGTTGAGCCCTGCTGCCAGCATAGTAAGGAGGTGTGCAGGATCCCTTCTGCGCAGTTAGAAAGCTTGTGGAATGACCAGACAGGCTTTGGGTGCAGGTGGAGGACCGAGAGGAGGTTGAGGAGGCAGAAGCAGTGGAGGAAATTCGAGATAAATAGGATTGACGCACAACTCATGGGGACGGCAAGACTTGGACAGCAGCCCCTTGTCCTGCTGTCACCATAGTTACCCAGAGCCCAGTCAGCGACATGTAACGCCCCTGTTCATGCCTACTCGTCCAAGTGTCTATGGTGAAATGCACCCTGTCACACACAGTTTCTCAAAGAAGCGGTGATGTGTGCGACATGCTGGTGGAGGAGCGCAGGCACACCTTTCTTTGAGAAGTAGTGCCAACTGGGCATCTGGTACTGGGTCACTGCGACAGACATAAGGTCTCGAAAATCCTCTGTGTCCACCAGGCGGAAAGGCAGCATTTCTGTAGCCAAAAGCTTGCAGATGGTGAAATTCAACGTCTTAGCTTTCTCATGGCTAGGAGGAAATGGTCTTTTACTTGTCCACATCTGAGGGACCGAGGGCTGGCTGTTGTGCTTAGACGGGGTTGAGAAGGGTGTCACCGGCAAACTGCCGGTCCGTGAGGAAGATGCAGGCGGACATGTTAGGTTGCCTTGATCCAAAGGTGGTGCTATCGATGTCGGACAGCGCTGAACACCAGCTGGTGTTTCCACCTCCAAAGAAAATGATGACCTGCCAATCACGCTGGCTGTTGCAGGTAAAGAGGTGGCAGGTCTGCGTCCCAAAACAGGTGTGACTGCTGTCCCCCCAGTCACAGAGGATGAAGAGGCCGCGGATGCACAAGATGTGGCAGACGGCGGTTGGCCCGGCCGGCTAGGCCGCATTGTAGCACAGTGAGCTTCCCACTGCAATTTATGCTTCATATCCATGTGCCGGTTCATGCCTGAAGTGCTCAAACTATGTATTTTTTGGCCTCTACTTAGCTTTTGCTGACAAATGTTACAGATAACACAAGTTGGGTCATCCTCAGAGATCTGAAAAAATGCCCAGGCTATGCAAGGCTTAGCACCCATGCGACCTGAAGAGCCACCACGACTTGTGGTCAGAGGCAGAGTTGTGTTTGAGGATGCAGTTGTTGACGTGCTTCCAGTACTACGTCTGTCCAGGAAGGCGCAACCTGACCTCGTCGTCACTAGCATCCTCCTCCACCTCCTCTGCTGACCTCATCGACTGGCTAACTGTGGGTTGACAGTAAGTGGGATCTCCAACCTCATCATCATCACCCTGTGTGTTATCACACCCGTCGTCCTCAGAGCCAACCTCTTCCTGCCCTGACAAAAAACTAAAGTTGTCGCTCCAATCAGGTATATGAGTCTCATCATCATCTTCCTCATTGTCTCCACCAACAGGAGTTACAGTTTGGGAACGAGGGTCTACATTATGATCAGAACCTTCTGCCTCTGGTCCTGGATCCGACTCAAAGATTCTGGGCATCAGTGCAGATCATTTCCTCGTCTGGATTCACAGAAGCTCTGGAGCCGACCTCTAATTCCCAGGCTATAGTATGAGTAAACAGCTCTGCAGACTCAACCATCTGTTCTACCTCATACTCAGACGGGCAGCTGGAGACTTGGGAGCTGTGAGGAAGCAAGTGCGATTGGGGTGACACCTCTGAGGACTGGAGTATTTGTGATGTTGAAGTTGAGGTGGAGGAGAGCCCACTTAAAGGAGCACTTGATATCTGTTGAAGCACATGCTGTTTTTGTGCCTCATCTGGAATTTGTAGCGATTGGCGTGGCCGTAAGAAAGGGATCTTCTCACATTGTCCGCTAAAAGAAGTAGACATCTTAGTTTGGCTGGAAGATTGTCTTTCTTCAGCAGATGTTACTGTTGCTTTAACACCTACCCCATTGATACAACCTTTCTTTCCCTTCCCAACATGCCTATTCCCCTTTCCACAAGCAGCAGGCCTTTTTCCACTCATTTTGGTGGTTAACTAATTGACAACTCTGGAGTTGTTTGCACAAAAACAATGAATGGGAACCGAGCAGAGCCGAGTGGCCAAACTGTGGTATTAGCCCAAAAGTATTGGCTGGGTTAGATGCAGAAAAAAATTATTTTGAATTTGCAACCTGGTGGAGGTTAGTATAGATGGACTAATAGAACAAGTCCCACACACTGCTACAAGCCAAAATATTTTTTTTTCAGAGCAAGAAGCAGATAAAAATTATTTTGAATTTCCAACCTGGTGTAGGTAAGTATAGATGGACTAATAGAATGATGCTATGCCCAAAAGGTTTTCCTTCACTAGGTGCAGTAAAAAAATTTGCATTCTATACACAGGTGGTGTAGCTTGCAACACAGATAGGCTACTCCACTGACTAACACACACTGCAAGAGGCCAAAAAGGATTTGCTTTGCTAGATTTAGCCAAATGCTGTGAAAAAAACTTGCACAGCACTAGTACAGACCTGCCTGGCAAAAAGTGATAGGAACTGATGTAACCTAGTCCTCAAAAGGACTGCAATCACAACTATTCCCTACTCCCAAGCTATCTGTAGATTTGTGCGAAAATTGGCTTGAAATTAACACAAAGTATAGCGCACACAGCAACAGCAGTGCCGTCTAACACGCAGCTGCAGCAGTGAGAAAATGGTGGTGACGGGGAAAATGGCTGGGTCTTATAGGGCAAGGACATGTGACATACACTGCCAATGACACATGCCCTTGCTTGTGTGAAAAAAAGCAGTTCGCTCCGTGTGTGCGCTGCTGATAGGCTGACAGATTGCACCTCCCTACTGTAAATGCGGGAAAGAGAAAAAAAAATGGAGATCTTCATTATTTATGCAGAGATCCATCCCCTGCCCCTCCCCCCACCCCGCTGTACACTCAAACTGCGTATTTACATTAATTTTCAGCATTACTGAGAAAAAATCCAGTTATGATTTTGGTGCACGAACAGTTATCGAACATAACCTCGAACAGCCGAATTTTTCTCAAATTGTTCGTGTTCGCCGAACGGCTCGAACACCGCCCAAAACAGCTCGAAGTTGAGATTGGCGAACAGTTCGAGTCGAACACCGCTCCTCTCTACTGAAAAGGAGTCAGCCAAGTCCTTGTGGCATAGCTGTGGCCTGGCCATACACTATTTGGCTAGCAGCCATCTCTCCCAACATACAGATGAGTTCTCATGTGTTCTGTGGGGAGGAGGGTAATCGCCTGCCTCTAAGCAATTTGTGCCTAGAGAACAAGGAGCGGGTATTTGAACTGAACATTTGTTAGGGCAGCTAGATTAGCCAGATATTAGCCCACTTTAATCAAACAGAAAACAATGGGACTTGTAATTGTGGTGCCCCTGATGGTTCAGTCACCACAGAGATAGTGCACCTCACCCAGAGGTGTGGAGTCTCCTTCTCTCAGGTGAGGAGGGAGTGCTGCCCAGAACCCCAACACCCGCATTCAACACTACACTGCTCCAGGCCGGCTGGAGGGGCAACATGCATGAGCGCAACTGCTGAGCCCTGTCCCAGGCTGGAGTAGGGGGAACCCAGAGGTAGGGGGAACCAGTAGTGGGTGTGGGTGGAGGAAGTAGTTTAAGGGAGCACTATAGTAGTAGGTATATAAAGGGGAGCCATTTTAGGGTGGCAGGAGAGTTCGGTAGAGGAGTCAGTGGAGAACAGTCAGGGATCAGAGTCTCTTTAGGAGCTCTGCTCCACAAGCAGGGCCCAGTGCTAGAGGCCCAGGAGGGGAGCAGAGGAGTAGGCTCCGATCTAAGGAAGGGATCCTAGGGGGTACGGCGAGTGCAGGACGGCACCCGTATGCCCCGCATCTGTCAGAAGACCGGGATCGTAAGCCGCAGGAAGGGGACGGACCCCTGGTCCAGCCGTGTAACTCCAGGTCTTGGCTGGGAGGCTTCTGGCTTATATAGTCATTTGCTGAAGCCTCATTCTAATCCCCGTGAGGGACAAGCAGGTCCGGGAACTCCAACGTACAGGAGGGGCTTCAGAGCACCCAAATGGGATTGAGAGTGGGAAGCACAGGGCAGGAGGGAGACAGACCCAGTGTGAAGACTGTCTAGCTAGGAACACAGAAAGTGGAGTTCTGTCAGGTGCTCCTAATCTACCTGAGGAAGTGCTGAACCCCTGCCTGGTGAACGCAGCGCGACGTGGGGAGGCTGACAACTGTACAGTGCACCAATGGAACTGTCATAAGAACTGTGAGAAAAGACTCGGATGACTGCATCGCACTGCCTCAGTCCATTCTTTATCTGCGCCATCTTTCCCTCCCTGCACTACAACGCCCAGTGCAACTTTCACTGCCTTACACTGCCCAGGAGCAAGCTCTACCTGTGGAGAGCCACACCATCCCTGCTGCCGTAACATCAGCTCCAGAGGACTGCTCCGCAGCAGCAGCTCCCTTTGGCTGCCTTCCACAGGTGGCGTCACAAACACTTTCCCCAGATCCTCCAATATCTTCCCCTTTTTACTGACCGCCCTGGGTCACGGACCGGGCCAGCCACGGTGATATCCCCTATACCGGCATCCATAGGCCCAGCTGCCAGGGGGCGCGTCAGCTCTGGAGTCATGAACAAGATAAGTGACCAACCCGTTATCGGTGGGTGAAGTGTGCCTAAGGAACTGTGTAATGATACTGATGTGGTGCCCGCCCCAGAAGAACGGGCGCCATTATGTGCGTGATCAAAGACAACAGTATGGAACCTCCCATCGTGGGCCGGGTCCCAGAATGGCGCCAAAAGCATACCCTGCCCCTTGCAACTGTGACTGTCCGCATAGATGTGTCCGTCAAGGCAGGGAGGCCGTCACAAGGAGTGACCGACAGCAGATTGCCATGGGACCGACCCCGAAAGAGGAGGAGGAGGAGGAGGAGGAGGAGGAGGAGGAGGAGGAGGAGGAAAGAAGGAATGGAGACAGGGTGTGGTCTTAACCAGTCTAGACCAGGGTTCCCCAACTCCAGTCCTCAAGGCCCACCAACAGGTCATGTTTTCAGGATTTCCTTAGTATTGCACAGGTGATGGAATTATTGCCTGTGCAGGTGATGCAATTATCACCTGTGTAATACTAAGGAAATCCTGAAAACATGACCTGTTGGTGGGCCTTGAGGACTGGAGTTGGGGAACCCTGGTCTAGACAGACCGCACCCGGCAGACAACATGGACGGAAGTCAGGATCAAGCCTCCGCCTCTGGCCTGCTGCCGTGGCAAGCGACCCCCCTCACCCTGGAGGGAGAAGCCAGTAAGTTATCCCCGGAGGACGCGGAGTTCCTCCAGAGTGAGATTCTGGAGCTGAGCCAACAAGTGGACCGGGCCCAGCAAGCCGCAGTTACCAAGTGGAGGAGCGAGCTGTTGGAGAAGTTTGCAGCACGGTGTAGAGCAGCACAGGATGCCAGCAGCGGCAACCCAGCGGAACCCGCTGAATACCAGGAGGCCGTGTGCAGCACAGGAGCAGGTGGGAAGAAATCCCCTGTCCCAGACGCTGCAAGCGCCGACCTGCTCCTGGGCTTCCTACATCAACACTCTCCGTACCCCGCCATGCCCTCCCTGGAGCAGCTGCTCAGCCCGGAACCTCCACCCCAGGGCACTGACTGAGGACCTTCCACTTGTTGCCCTCCCGGAACCTCCACTCCCAGGCACTGAAGTCAGGAACCTTCTGCTGGGTTCCCTCGCGGAGCCTCCACCTCCGGCACCTGAGTGGGTGTACGGCGCGCCGGGCTTAGATTGGTCCACCCGGTTTGAGGACCAGCAGCCGTGCACGCTAGTGTTGATCGAGCACTAAAATGCTCGGGTGCTCAAATCTCGGGCCGAGCTCGCCGTGATACTCGGGTGCTCGACCCGAGCAACGAGCCCAATGTTAGTCTATGGGAGACCTGAGCATTTTTGGCATGGCACTCCCGGACGTCTTTTAAAAGCCTAACAAGTGCCCAAAACGATAGTGACAGTGCTCAAATGACATGGGGACAGCATGGGGATCGCCCCAGGAAGCATTTCTGATGCCCAGGTCACTGCTGTCAACAACGTGGTCAGAGGTATTAAGCCACTTTTAAGGGCTCACAATAAAACATTCAAAAATGAAACTGAAACTGCTTTCCTGTGAAATATGTTAAGGAACTTCCTTTCCAGGGTAAAGACTTGTGTATAAGGTAAAATAAATAACCCCCCCAAAAAAATACTCCTCCACACCTTGGGCTATGTTAACAAGTAGCATTTTTTAGACGTTTTTGCACTTTTGTATTGCTTTCAACCGTGACAAATGCATTCACCGGGAAATGTCATTTTAACATTTTACAACCTTATCTGACCATGTGCTGTGTGACACATGCATACAGTGCTGAAAATACATGGGAACAGCATGGGGAATACCCCTGGAAGCATCTCTGACACCCAGGTCACTGCCTAAAAGTGTGCCCATCAGAAATGATCCTTGCCGCGTCAGAAGATGCAGACTTGCAACTATCCCCGTGCAAGTTCTTGTCCCAGGGTATTGTTCAATTGTACCTCCCCCATTCCTTGCAATGCAAGCGCAAGTATGCAGCCTGCCACCCACCCACCCCCAGGCTGCAATACCATACTGCTTGCTTGCTTTCACTTGAAATTGGGCCTTTTAGGCATATGGAGGCGAAATCTGGCCACCACGTCATGGCTGCGTTGGCGGCCTGGAATCCATACTCAGTCCCCAGCCGCCAGGTAGCCGGGCATCCACACTGGGTCCCCAGCCGCCCCGCGGCCGGGTGTCCACACACGGTCCCCAGCCGCCTGGGGGCAGCCGGGTGTCCATAAACGTTCCCCAGCCGCCCCTATTTCTCCTGTCAACTTCCCCCCACACACTTTTCTTAGCCCAGCCTGCTTTAGGGCAGCATTGGACGACACCACCAGAGAACCAGACTCCTCTGGTAGGCCCTGGCTTCTCCATCAGGGGAGTTGAGAGTGCCAAGGTGAGGAGCATGATGATGATGAAAGTTAGCATCTGCTTTGTTTTCTTGGAATGCAAGCATAAGTGTGCAGCCTGCCACCCACCCCCAGGCTGCAATGCCATACTGCTAGCTTGCACTTGAAATGGGGCCTTTTAGTTTGGAGGAGGCCGAAGCTGGCCACTACCTCATGGCTGCTTCGGCAGCGAGGTATTCAAACTCAGTCCCCAGCCGCCCCCATTTGTCCCTCTGTGCCTTATACATAAGATTAAGCGCGTATACCAAAACATTACCTGTGCCCTCCCCAGTGCATTTAGTGGGAAGGACAGCCTATTCCGCTGTAGTGTGTGCATGCCAAACCCCTGTTCATGGTACATGCGAAGATGCCTCCCACCCTGCACCTGTCGTTGCAGACTTGCAACTATACCCGTTCAAGTCCTTGTCCCAGGGCAGTGTTCAATTGTACCTCTCCCATTCCTTGCAATGCAAGCGCAAGTATGCAGCCTGCCACCCACCCACCCCCAGGCTGCAATACCATACTGCTTGCTTGCATAAACGGTCCCCAGCCGCCCCCATTTCTCCTGTCAACTTCCCCCCACACACTTTTCTTAGCCCGGCCTGCTTTAGGGCAGCATTGGACGAGACCACCAGAGAACCAGACTCCTCTGGTGGGCCCTGGCTTCTCCATCAGGGGAGTTGAGAGTGCCAAGGTGAGGACCATGATGATGATGATACAAGTTAGCATCTGCTTTGTTTTCTTGGAATGCAAGCGCATGTATGTAGTAGCGGCTAGGCCTGAGGTGGTCAGCGTTTTGGCGCATATCCTACCTCCTCCGAGGATTTCTGGATGTTTTCCTGCTACTATCACAGTTCTATGACTCCCATTAAAACAAAGCTTCAGGTGAAAAATGATGGATGAGGTAGTGGCAAAGGAGAAGGAGGAACAGGGACCATTCACATCAATATCAGGCCAGTCAACCACATATGTCTTGTAGGATATGTTTCTGTAACAAAAAGGAGCAGTTCGGCTACACAGTTATAGGGCATACAGTGAGTGCAATGCCTACCAAAAATTTTGAGGCACTCCAATGCCCCTTGGAAATGACATGGAGGTCAGAGGGCCTTAACTAAACAGTTTTTTCCATTTATACCAACTGGGTCTCCTGTACACTGTTAGCCTAAGCAGTGAATGGAAGGCTTTCCAAAAATTATGAGGAACTTGCAATGCCCCTTACAAGAGCCATGCAGTACAGCATATTACAAACATAAGTCCCATTATTGGGGAGTGGGTCTCCCATAGTATTTGCTTATGCCTTCCAAGCAAAAGCTTCAAAAAATTAGGAGGAAATGCAGAGCCCGTTCAAAGACTCGTGGAGGTCCCAGTAGCTTAACAAGACGGTTTTAATGCCCCTTACAAGAGACGTGGAGGTCAGAGTGGTATAACAAGACGCTATTAATGCCCCTCAGAAGAGACGTGGAGGTTAGAGTGGTATAACAAGATGCTTTTAATGCCCCTTACAAGAGCCAGACAGTACAGCATCTTAAAAATAGTATTCCCATTATTGGGGAGTGGGTCTCCCACAGTCTTTGCTTATGCCTTCCAAGCAAAAGCTGACAAAAATAAGGACTGAGAAACTTTCAATAATGGCAACACGGACCACGGTCACCCTGGTGGTATAGTGGTGGTGGAGGCTGAGGATAAGGAGAACATAAAACAGCCGAAATGAGGAAGCGTATACCCATGTGTGGGTGTGAAGTGGTGCATGGGAATACACCTCCCGAAATAACACCGTGGATTTGACTTTATGTTACTCTGCTGTCATTTGGTGGTGATGAGAAGTCTGGCCCAATCTAGCCCTTGTTCATTTTGATAAGGGTCAGTTGACAGGAGAGTGTGCTCATCAGTTATAATTCCCCCAGCGGCACTAAAAACAAGCTCCAATAACATGCTAGCGGCAGGGCAGGCCAGGACCTCCAAGGCGTACAGAGCGAGTTCATTCCAAGTGTCCAGCTTGGATACCCAATAATTAAAAGGCACGAAGGACGCTGGTACGGTCGGCAAGGTACTCCCTCACCATCTTTTGAAACTTTCCACTCCTTGTGAGAGTACCCCACGCCTCAGGGTCTGAGAAAACTGTCCCAGAACGTTGACAGTGTTCCCCTGCCTCTACTAGATTGGAGTTGCCTCTCTCTCGCTTGTACGCTTTGGTTGGTCAACGAACTGTGACCTCTGCCGCTAGCGTGTTCAGATGGGAATTTTTTTTTAACAGTTCTGCAGCAAGGGCCTTCTGGTACAGGCCCATTTTTGTAGACCTCTCCACCTCAGAAATAAGACAGTGAAAGTTCTCCTTGTAGCGGGGGTCTACAAGTGTCACCAACCAGTAATGACTGTCACCCAACATTTTGACAACGCGAGGGTCACAGTTAAGGCAGCGCAACATAAAGTCAGCCATGCGTGCTAGACTGGTAATGGGCAAGATTTCCTTGTCCTCACCAAGATGACGACTGACCATGCTCTCCTCCTCCCCCCTGTCCTCAGGCCACCCACGCTGAACCGACGGTATAACACTTGTATAGGTACTACCATCTACAGCACTTGATAGCAGCTCCTGTTCCTCCTCTCCCTCTGTCCCCCAATGCACGTTGGGATGAGATGAGGCTGGGCTGTGTGTAATCGCCCACTACGGCTTCTTGATCCATCTCATCATACTCTGGCTGCAATGCCTCCTCTTTAATTCTCTGCAGAGAGCGTTGCAAAAGACAGACAAGTGGGATGCTGACACTAATGATGGCGTCATCGCCACTCACCATCTTGGTGGCCTCCTCAAAGTTTGTCAGGATGGTACATATGTCAGACATCCAGGTCCACTCCTGAGGTCTTATGTGTGGAGTCTGACCTGAACATCGACGGCCTTGTTGTATCTGGTACACCACAACTGCTCTCTTCTGCTCACAAATCCTTTGCAACATGTGGAGGGTAGAGTTCCAACGTGTGGGGACATCACACACCAGTCGGTGTGCTGGAAGCTGCAAACACTGCTGCAACACAGCAAGGGCGGCGGAAGCTGTAGCAGACTTGCAAAAATGAGCTGACAGGCGGCGTACTTTCACGAGCAGATCTGGCAACTCGGGGTATGATTTAAGAAACCGCTGAACCACGAGGTTAAGCACATGAGCCAGGCATGGTACGTGTGTGATCTCACCTCAGAGCCGCCACCAGGTTACGGCCATTGTCACACACGACCATGCCGGGATGTAGGTTCAGCAGTCTCAGCCACAGATCTGCCTGCTCTTTCACAGCTGTCCACAACTCACAAGCAGTGTGAGGTTTATCACCTGAGCTTATGAGTTTCAGCACAGCCTGTTGCCACTTGGCGGAGGCAGTACTGCAGTGCTTCCAGCTTGTAACTGATGTGGTGATATCTGAGATGGAGATGGAGGCTGAACAGAAGGAGGAGATGGAGGCTGAACAGGAGGAGGAGATGGAGATGGAGATGGAGGCTGAACAGGAGGAGGAGATGGAGATGGAGATGGAGGCTGAATAGGAGGAGGAGATGGAGATGGAGGCTAAACAGGAGGAGGAGATGGAGATGGAGATGGAGGCTGAACAGAAGGAGGAGATGGAGATGGAGGCTGAACAGGAGGAGGAGATGGAGATGGAGGCTGAACAGGAGGAGGAGATGGAGATGGAGGCTGAACAGGAGGAGGAGATGGAGATGGAGGCTGAACAGGAGGAGGAGATGGAGATGGAGACGGAGGCTGAACAGGAGGAGGAGATGGAGACGGAGGCTGAACAGGAGGAGGAGACGGAGATGGAGACGGAGGAGGAGGCTGAACAGGAGGAGGAGATGGAGATGGAGGAGGAGATGGAGACTGAACAGGAGGAGGAGATGGAGATGGAGGCTGAACAGGAGGAGGAGACGGAGATGGAGACGGAGGAGGAGGCTGAACAGGAGGAGGAGCTGGAGGAGGAGGCTGAACAGGAGGAGGAGATGGAGATGGAGGAGGAGATGGAGACTGAACAGGAGGAGGAGCTGGAGGAGGAGGCTGAACAGGAGGAGGAGATGGAGATGGAGGAGGAGGCTGAACAGAAGGAGGCGGCTGAACAGGAGGAGGAGATGGAGATGGAGGCTGAACAGGAGGAGGAGATGGAGATGGAGGAGGAGGAGATGGAGGCTGAACAGGAGGAGGAGATGGAGATGGAGGAGGAGGAGATGGAGGAGGAGGCTGAACAGGAGGAGGAGATGGAGGAGGAGGCTGAACAGAAGGAGGCGGCTGAACAGGAGGAGGAGATGGAGATGGAGGAGGAGGAGATGGAGGAGGAGGCTGAACAGGAGGAGGAGATGGAGATGGAGGAGGAGATGGAGGCGGAGATGGAGGAGGAGATGCAGGCGGAGATGGAGGAGGAGGAGGAGCTATAAACTATGGGGGCAACTATGACTGACATAGGGCCCGCAATCCTCGGTGTGGGGAGGATGTGTTCCGTCCCAAGGTCCGACTGGGTCCCGGCTTCCACTATGTTTACCCAGTGTGCCGTCAGAGAGATGTACTGTCCCTGGCCACAAGCACTTGTTCATGTGTCTGTTGTCAGGTGGACTCTCCCAGTAACTGCGTTGTTGAGGGCACGGCAGATGCTTTGGGACACGTGCTTGTGTAGTGCGGGGATGGCACACCGGGCAAAATAGTGTCGGCTGGGGACCGAGTACCGAGGGACGGCCACCGCCATAAGATTGCGGAAGGATTCCATCTCCACCAGCCTAAAAGGCAGCATTTCCAATGCAAGCAGTCGTGAAATGTGCGAATTTAGGACTGTGGCCTGTGGGGCGTTAGCTGCGAATTTCCGCTTTCGTTCAAAGGTCTGGGATATGGACAACTGAACGCTGCGGTGGGACGTGGACGTGGATGCTGTTTCTTGAGAAACTGCCATAACAAGTGAAGACTGAGAGGAGGGGGAATCTTTACATGCAGTATGGACAAGGGATTGCCTTGCACACACAACAGGGGGTTCTATTGCACGCACAACAGTAGAAGAAGCAGTGGTGACACCCGCTGACACTGGTCGTGGACCCTGGGTTTCGCCCCACAAAGTCGGGTGCTTTGCTGCCATGTGCCTGATCATGCTGGTGGTGGTCAGGCTGGTAGTTTTGTCACCCCTGCTGATGCTGGCATGGCAGGTGGAACATATGACCTTTTTGGGGCTATCAGCAGAGTCTTTAAAAAAATTCCAGACTCTGGAAGACCTACTGCTTGTACTGGCAACGTCCCTCGTGTTGGTGTTACGGGGAACGGTTGCCCGCCTTCTGTCTGCGGCCACCACACTGCTTCTTCCTGCCTGTTGAGGTACTCTGCCTCCCTCCCCCTGTGTGCTGCTGGCCTCACTCTGCATGTCCTCCTGCCACGTTGGGTCAGTTACTAGATCATCCACCACCTCCTCCTCTTCCACTTGCGCACCACGATGCTCCTCCTCACTTCCTGGCAATTGTGTCTCGCCATCGTCCACCTCTTGTGACAAATTGGCAGCGTCGACTTCCTCTGGCCGTGGCTGTTCAAATATTTGGGCATCGCTACATGGGATCTCCTCTTCCACCACAAGCGTATCAGGCGAGGGGCACAAATATGGAAATGGACCAGTGAACAGCTCTTCAGAGTGTCCAAGTGTGGGATCAATTGCTGTCTGACGACATTCAGCATGGTGGGAGGAAGGAGCATCAGGGTGAGGAGGAGTATGCGGTCGAGACTCACGGCTACTAAGAGCTGACTGTGTGGAAGACAGAGCGGAGGTGGTGGTGCCCATGTAACTGGAAGTATTATCTGCTATCCAATTAATAACCTGTGCACACTGATCAGTTCTCAATACTGGTGTTGTTCTGTGCTTCCCTAATAATTCGGTCAAGAAGTGGGAGCGAGAAGATGTGGCGTTGGTTGTGGCACGTTTTCACCTTGGCCACGGCCCCGTCCTCTGCACAAACCATCACCAGAACGTCCAGTTCCACGTCCCTTGCCACGCGCCTTGCCCATTGTAAAGGAAGTAAAATAGCTTACACTCACACTATCAATGGAAAAAGGGTAATAAAAAGTAGATTAGATCCGTGGAAGAGGAAAACCACAGTTCTATTTCTCTGGCCTACACCCGACTCTTTTAAACAATCTGAACAATCAGGGAGAAACTATTACTGTTTTTCTTTACGTAAAAACTACTAAAACCTGAATAGAGATTTTTTACCATGGGATGGCAAAACCACAGTTATTGTTTACTGGGGTATACCAGACTTTTTTAAATAGATATAATTGCGGCTGAACAGTGAGCGACACACTCAAACCATGTTTTTTTTTAGATACAAATGGGCCAAAGTGGATAATACAGAGGTTTGAACCGTGGAAGTGCAAAACAACACTTCTGTTTCTCTAGCCTACACCTGACTATTTTCAGATATATTTGTGTCTGAAAAATCAGACACGCTTTTTTTTTTTTTGGGGGGGGGGGGGAACAAAAGGTTAATAAGATGGGTATTTGTACAGTGTGAAGGAGGAAAAAAAAAAAAAAAAAAGGATTTTTCCTGTCCCCTGAGACCTGGAGCTAAGTCCAGCAATTTCAGCAACAGGAGCACACAGGACTGTAATGCAGCGTTTGCTGGTATAACCACTGTGTCTCCTATACAGCCTGCCTGCCTGGTAACTGGGATGGATATTAGTCCTGAGAAGGACTGTTTGTTTGATCTGGCAGCCTTTACAGACCCTACACTAACTATTTCGCAGTTTATATCTCTCCCTAAATCAGCAGCGCTGTCTCTACACTGTCTGATCCGGAGCGACTGTTTCCAAGATGGCGGCGCCCGGTTTTAAATACTCGAGGTGACGCTATGCGGCCAACCAATCACTGTAATGCCCACAAACAACATGGCTGCGGCATTACAGTGACTGGCTGGCAATCCCTGCATGTTCATTGGCTCTGTAAAGAGCGCCAAACATACAGGGCGGAGACCCGAGCTCCTGCCCGAGTAACCCGGAAATGCTCGGTGCTCGCCGAACATCCCGAGTAGTGAGATGCTCGGGCGAGTACTGAGCAGTGTCGAGCATGCTCGCTCAACACTAAAAATGACCTCTTGAACAAATTGAAGTTTAATAACAATAGGACAAATTTCATCAGAATTTCTTCCTTTGTTTTTATATTATAAAATACTCATCTGAAGACTTAATACAGATACATCGATACAATCAGAATAAAAGTCATCCCAATGTCTATTATGGACATATTGATACGATCAAATGAAATGAACTTTGAGGAAATAGACGTCCGCAAGCGTTTGCTGGTGCGGAAGCAGTGACATAGCCAGATGGCATTTGTCACGATGAAAGGAAGTTCTGCATCGATGTAAGTGTAGGTGGGACGAGGTAGCACATGAAACAGGCAGATCTGTCTGTAAACCAAACAAATGACAAACTACGAACAAACACTATTAACAACTCATATCGCAACAAACTCGTAGAGACGACATTATAAGATGCAATGCAATATACCAGTCTCCTTCCCTAGATAGAAAAGACCTATTAATACTGTGAGATCGCAGCGCAGCCAAGACATCTCTGTGAGAAAAAGATCCTACTGGAAGAATGAGACGAGTCCCTGCATGATTATATGATCGCAACATGATACGCCTGCAACGCACCCTAGTCACTCGATTGGATGACAGAAGGGGGGGGCGCACAAGAGGGGGCACCAACTTTCCTATAAAGTCACGCTGGTTTAGCCGCCAGACGCTGCCGGCAACCCTGCCGATAAGTTTATTACAAAACTATCGTACTATCAAACCAAAAAAGATCATAGACTGTGAGCCCCTGATGACCATGAGAGTCTCATATAAGAATGATGAAACGCGTAGGGCTGAGCATTTCTATAGAAAGTCCTACAAGAGATGATTAGCCAGGCTACCTCAATATAAAGCTCCTAGATCAGGAGACACAAGCACCGCACCGGTATATGACGGCAGCACTATAAAGCCATTCTGAAGAGAATAGCACAGGACATGGTAAAATGAATATTATTAATGCCATTATCAGACTGCAGACTCACAATGAGGAGAAATGAGATGGCGTGATTTCTAATAGCCAGAGGCTAAATTGAAAAGGGAGTTATACATATAAATAAAGAGATACCCCTAGGAATTGTGACTAATCCCTGGCCTCCCAACAAGACAATATATATAAATGGTTAGCCGGTGAGATAAATTAAAACCATTCACAATAGTCCTATGTTTAGGATAATTTTAGGAAATTTGACGGATTTTGGACACTTAAAATCTTTTTAAAATATTGAATAAAGGTTATTTTTTATATTTTACTACCATTGGATTTGACTGTGAAATACTGCAGAATTATCTTGGAGCATATTTATACTACACTGCTCAAAAAAATAAAGGAGACACTCAAATAACACCTCCTAGATCTGAATGAATGAAATATTCTCATTGAATACTATGTTCTGTACAAAGTTGAATGTGCTGACAACAAAATCACACAAAAATCATCAATGGAAATCAAATTTATTAACCAATAGAGGCCTGGATATGGAGTCACCCCCAAAATTAAAGTGGAAAAACACACTACAGGCTGATCCAACTTTGATGTAATGTCCTTAAAACAAGTCAAAATGAGGCTCAGTATTGTGTGTGGCCTCCACGTGCCTGTATGACCTCCCTACAACGCCTGGGCATGCTACTGATGAGGTTGCGGATGGTCTCCTGTGGGATCTCCTCCCAGACCTGGACTAAAGCATCCTCCAACTCCTGGACAGTCTGTGGTGCAACGTGACATTGGTGGATGGAGCCAGACATGATGTCCCAGATGTGCTCAATCTGATTCCGGTCTGGGGAATGAGCGGGCCAGTCCATAGCTTCAATGCCTTCATCTTGCAGGAACTGCTGACACTCCAGCCACATGAGGTCTGGCATTGTCCTGCATTAGGTTTCACCCAGGGCACCAGCATAAGGTCTCACAAGGGGTCTGAGGATCTCATCTCGGTACCTAATGGCGGTCAGGCTACCTCTGGCGAGCACATGGAGGGCTGGTAGGTCCTTTCACAAGCATTTTGGTCGTACTATCACTTCTGGTCGGCCTGGGCTCGCGTCATTGTCGTGCACCAGCTGTGCCAAGGCCTGCATTTTGTCATGGAAGCGTAAGACATTCAATGACTGACACTCCAGGGGAGGCCAAGTCCCCTTCCCAGACCTCCTTCACCAGAGCCAGGCGCCCCGCGCACGCCAGTCGTACAGGAGCTCAAAAGGGAGAACCCCGTTGAGGCCCGTGGAACCTCCCGGTAGGCAAGGAGCAGGTGTGGGAGGTACCGCGCCCAGTCGTGCCCCTAGGAGTCAACCAACATCTTAAGCATCTGCTTCAGAGTGCCAGTTCGCACAGGCCATTGGTCTGTGGGTGGTATGGGCTGGTCACCAGATTTTGCACCTGTATTTGCTTACAGAGGGTCTCCATCAGCTGCGACATGAACTGGGTTCCCCGGTCGGTGAGCATTTCCTGGGGAAAACACACTCGGGAGAACATCTTCAGTAAGGCGATAGCCACCTTGTCTGCCCAAATGGATGACAAGGCTACCGCTTCCAGGTACCGGGTGGCATAGTCTACTACCATCAGTATGAAGCGTTTCCTTGAGCTGCTGGGAGTGGCCATCGGGCCAGCCAAATCCACAGCCACCCTCCTGAAAGGCTCTTCGATGATGGGCAGAGTTACCAGTGGGGCTTTGGGCCACCGCCCCACCTTCCCCACCCTCTGACAGGTGTAACACGAACGGCAGTAGACAGTTACCTCAGCCCCCAACCTTGGCCATTAGAAATGCTGGGCTAGCCTGGCCTTGGTCTTATGGATCCCTAGATGTCCAGCCATCGGAATTTCGTGTGCCATCTGCAACAAACTCCACCCTGAACGGATAGGGTACCACTAACTGTCGATCCCTGGGCCAGGCCTCCGGTGAGCCTCGCTGGACTGCTACCCGGTATAGCCATCCTTGGTCCCAGACCACCCACTGGAGGACCGAGTTCGAGGGAGGCTGTGCCGCCCGCTCCTCACGAGGCTTCAGGCTGTCAGTCTCTAACGCCACCTGAAACCCCTGACTGGACATGGCCAGAATAGACAAACCTGCCACGTCTCCTGGCCTCCGTCTGACCCGGCAGCCACTTGGTCGGAAAGGGAGAAGCCGTCGGACTCCCGAGGGGCCACTAGGGCCCGGGTGCCGCCACTGCAAGCAACAGTGGCTACGGCCGCTGAGACCACGGGTAGCGCCCGTTTCTCCTCTGCTTCTGACCAAGCATCTGGTCTAAAAGGACTACCCTGGCCCTCTAACATCCTGGTTGTGGAGGAACCCTACCATGCGGCCTTACCTGGGAGCCCTATCTCTCCTGGAACTGCCCCGCCCTCCATGGCATGCTCCCCCTCTGCAGCTGTTTGCCCCTTGTCTGCCCCCTCTGCAACAACCTCACAGGACAAATTTCTCCAGCCTGCCGTATGGCCACATTCTGAGGCCTCATCACAGCTGACTTGATTGATCTTGTCCCCCATGGGGAGAGAGGTGTTAGGGACTCAGGGTGGTAGTTGTGGTGAGGGGCTGCTGTGTTCCCACACTCTGGCTCCCTGATAAAGACACATGTCCCAATTCTCCTGTGCTCTGTATGTGGTGTGTAACACTCACGTTTTGGTCGCAGATCTCTGCTGTCTTCGGTTCTTCCACCTCAGGAACCACCGCACACACATTAGGGAACTTCCACTCCATTTTATAAAAAAGAACTTTACTTGAACGTTTGAATACAACTTCGGACAGCGCCGGCTTGATGCCTCCAATCCCGGAGCCGGCGAAAGTTTTATCAGGTATCAAATCCTAGGGTGACACCAGTTCGGGCCGTACAAGGGTCATCTCAGCACCGGTGTCTCACAGTCCCATTGCTCTGGCGTGGCCTATGGTAACAGTCTGAAAGTTGTCAAGGGACCTCCCACCACCCCCACTCACACACAAAACAGTGGACAGATTCTGGGACGAGGATCAACTGCTCTCATTAGGGCCCACATGTGATCGACCCAGCAGTCTGCAGGACACCACTGCATACTCTGGAGCTTCTTCCGGTATGACTCAGGAGTCAAGTTGTACTGCCAGACCAGAGCCTGCTTGAAGTCCTCATAGCTCAGGGTGGTCTCACTGTGCAAGTACCCAAAGATTTCCAGGGCCTTACCCCTAAGCTGAGGGGTTAGGAACCGGACCCACTGTTCCTCAGGCAGATGGTACTGATGGCAGTTTTTTTCAAATGCCAGCAAGAAAGTGTCCAAGCCCCCTCCTTTGTGCAGAAGGGAGAAGTCATTCGTCCATAGCTTCGGGACTCGGATCTCAGGGGACTTGCGACTGGCTGGGGCCTGCAGTTGGAGCTGGAACACATCTTTCTGGTGCTCGTGCTCCAGCTGACGTTCTGCCATGAGGGTCTCATAGGTGGCCCTGTCTCCAACCTGGAGACTCGCTAGGGAAACTTGTATGAGGGGGTCAGGTGGTGGGTAGCCCACTGCGGGACCGACCACTGGTGAATCTCTCTCTGGGGGGCCTAAGTTGGACTCCCCTTCTCTTAGAGTAACGTGGTCTTCCACCTCCTCAACACCATATGGTGCATTGGCCATCTCCTTGGTTTTGGCCCTGGTGCCACTGGCCATCCTCTATGGTCAGTGACACCGAACTGCCACCTGATGCACCCACACACACCTTACAGTATTTGCACTCGGACTGTCTAGTGCTGAGCTGATCTTAAGTGTCTGAGTATGCGTTACACACACACACACACACACACACTATTATCTTGATCCCACCGCTTGCCACCAATGCAAAGAAATTGGCAGCAGGAGGGACCCCACAGAATCATACCACTGTCGGAATTGATGAATCCACACCCCACCACCTGCCTGACGTCACAATTACGTGAGACGGAGCACGTGGTACGGATCTGTCATTTGCACCATCATGACATTCCGCACCCCCTCGAGGACGTGTAAGGTCAGATTGGTACAGTTCTACACAGACAATGGGACCTCTGCTTATAAAATATATAATTCCCGGCATGACTATATTCTCAACTACAGCTGGAACTTTTATGCTGAAAGGGGCCCTGCCCACACATTCCCCTGTCATGACTTCACTGTGGGCTTGGCACCACTTCATGGTTTTATTAAGATCTCTAACTTCCACAATAACTCCTCGCTGGTTGATCGCAGAAGTTTCCATGTAATATCACATTTCTTATTACAAATTTACCTTTCTTTAGAGACTAGACATGACATATCTTCCTTCTTGCATCATAGCGCACCCGTACTGTTCTCAGATAAGGAAAAATATGTATATTGTTCCTTAGCTAACCCTGCCACTAAAAATATGTATCCTATCACAATCAGTGTTATAGAAACTCTGATATTCCATATTTCATTTCAGTGCCTACCAGACTGCAGCTTGAATACATGTGCAAATGGAGATGAGCTAAGCTTCAAAGGAATTCTAGGAGCTGTATCCTTTTCACCCAGGTGTCAATTCATCACTCCTGTCTCCATTTTATATGGTGATTAGCCTGA
Organism: Phyllobates terribilis; assembly: GCF_046119375.1. Taxonomy (NCBI): domain Eukaryota; kingdom Metazoa; phylum Chordata; class Amphibia; order Anura; family Dendrobatidae; genus Phyllobates; species Phyllobates terribilis. The sequence continues at coordinate 28,329 of NW_027363680.1, read as the reverse complement.
ACACTTGGTGGATCCCGCTATTTGCATATGGGCAATTGGGAAGAGTGTAAGCTCTTGCTCCTTTGACAAATGGTAGATAGGGGAGGAGGGAAGAGTGAGTGGGATTTCGGAGGGGGAGAAAGAGATTCTCAATATTTCTATGACCGTGACATTTCCCATTCTCTTGGGATCTCGAAAATCTAGATTATGAATAACTAGGACATGCTATAATTCAATACCGAGTTATGGGAATACTGTATCTGACACAAAGGGCATGCTGCATGGCTGGGGTCCAAAGGGGGTCTTGCTGTGGCAGCTTCTTGGCTGAGAGCTGCTGTGACACATTTGTCACTCGCTGTCTCTCTGCCCCCTCCCTTCTTAGCTGCAGAAGTGTCCAGTTACAACTGTATGCTGTAGACCTCTATAATCCCGCCAAACAGGGCACAATGATTGACATGGGGTTAAATTTTCAATATTCTTCTCAAGGCAAAATCACATTAAAAAAAGATGGCATCACTTGCTAACTTCTGTGATCAACCAGTGAGAAGTTATTGCAGAAATTATAGATTTCATAAAACCATGATGACAGAGATGAGCCCACGTGAGGTCATCACAGGGGAGTGTGTGGGCAGGGCCACCCCTTCAGCATAAAAGATCCAGCTGAATATGGGTCTATACTCATGCCGTGAGATACATATTTGTAAGCACAGGTCCTGCTCCATAACAGTCCATTGGAGCACCTCTCCTCCAGGTAAATTGAATAGTCTCTGATCTGTCTAGTAAGTTCTTCCATTAATACCTTTTATTTTGTGTAACTGTATATGTATTGTACTGTCCCTCTTTGTAAAATCCTTTGTATATTTTTTCATAAACCCTGCCTCCTTTTGGATCAAATATAAAATGTATTAGTCCTGTTTCTTCTGTTCTGTAATCGTTCCTCCCCCAAAGCCATACGCTACCAGAAAGCAGGAGTCCGATCAGGCCTGTATTTAGAACTGATCGGTGGTGGCAGTGAATACTATTAATTGGGTTATCGTGAAGCTGGCAATGATCGTTTGGGGGCATATACACATTCAATGCGTTGAAATTCGGAGGCGTGTACGCCATACGCTCACGGCTTGCTTGCCGGTAACTACATAGTGAGTAATCAGGATAGTCTGTGTGTGCAAATCCCTGACAAATTGGTGGCAGCGGTGGGATATTGTAAGATCTCGCCGATGCCTTCCCCCATAGTTCACTATCCAGCTACATCTAATTTTCCTACTTGTCAACTGGGCATTCTGCATATGGGCTGCTTAGATTGCCCTCTTTTGTCCTATTGCAAAAGAGGAGGTGAGAGGGGTGAAGGAATGCCCCTTTACTAGTGGCTTCAGAAATTGCAATATTTTCTATGACACGGTGCAATACCACATTATTATGCTATATAGTGAAAATACCAGTTTCCTTCAAAGCTCTGATTCAGATCAGTTCAAATATAGTCGAGACAGGGACCTTCAGCATGCCACCAGCTTTCATTTTAACTCATCGGCCTCATCCCAGAGCGCCAGTGGGAGCCAGCGGCATTTAAATGGTTAACAGCTGCGGCCGAAATGAAGCTCTGACTGCGACTGTTAGAGATAAAATGTCAGCTATATAGAAAGGGTTGTCCACTACTCAAACAGCTCTCAATCACAATATTTCCTACATATAAAACAGCTATAATCACCTTTTGTGCTGTTGCTGTTCTACCCATGTCTGCGCTTAGTCTCCCAGGACTCGAGTGACCTCATATCACGCAGTCAGTAGCCATTTCGCTCTCACTTCCTTCAGACGAAAGGGACACCCTAAAGAAGTGTAATCTGCTGCTGCTCTCTGGCTGTCAGTTCTGTTCAAAGGATGAGAGAGTGATGCAGTTGTAGCGCCCAGAGGGTTCGGTTGCTACAAGGGTATTGCACCTTAACCAGAGGTGTGATATTCCACTCCCAGGTAAGGATGGAGTATGGACCAAGGCTCAGTTAGCTGCATACACACACTCCTCATTTCCGGGGGACAGTTCGCAGATGCTCCCATTTATTGCAGGCACAACTGACCATGTCCCTGGCTGGAGTGGGGAGGGGGGAGAGAACCCGGTGATGCAGGAGCAGAAGGGGACGGTTTCTGGAGCATAGGAAGGAGCTCATTGGTTGCAGGTCACCTGAGCTCAGACACAGTGAAGCAGATAAAAGGTGGGGGCCATCTTAGGAGAGTGTTCAGTCGGTTAGTTCAGAGAGGGAAGAAGTTCAGCCAGAGAGGGCTGACAGGGAGCTGAGGCTCAGCTTGGGCTCAGCTCCACGAGGCAGGCCTTGAGAAGAGGCCGGGGCCAGGAAGGAGAAGAGGAGAAGGAGAAGGAAGGAAGGAAGGAAGAAAGGTGGAGAGAAAGAGGAGTAGAAAGGCTCCAGAAACAAGAAGGCAGAAGGGACCCTGAGAGAGAGAACTACATAACCGGACACTGGGATCCGAGGCTGTCAGGGTTGCAAGCCCGGCAGCAGATAACCTACCTGCGAGGGATTTTAGATCCCTGGGCCTGAGAAGCCTGGAGGCTCCGCCACACAGAGGGACTGGTACAGCACAGAGAAGCAACAGGTACCTAAGGCCCGAGTCGCAAGCCATACAGGCGTAGTACACGGCCAGCTCAGGGACGTGGGCTATCACACCACTAAAGGGGGAGATAGTCAGCAAGGGCAGAGAGAACGGTAGGCCTACCCACTCACCCTGACCAGTGGGGCTCGCCTGAATGTGCTCAGACACCCAGGCCCATTCCTACCCTGTACTCCTGTTGGGTCATAAGTACCACCTACAATAAAGACCCTGGACTGTTTGAAGTAGACTCTGGACCTTTATTATTGCGGCCTGCACCATCACCCCCAGCATCCTATTACCTGCTCTGAGGCTACACTCTTCCCGTGGGGAGTTATCCTATCCCTGTGCTGCATATCTACATCAGCCTCAGCGGTCTGCCTTGCAGCGGCGGTCCTCCCTGACCGCAATCCACGGGTGGCGTAGTCTGACATTCAAAACCCTACAAATAGATTGTCACAACATTTGGTCTGACCACCCTGAGCCACGGGATCAGGTTGCCACTACTACCCCCATCATCACACTGAAGCCCGGTTCCAAGTGCCCCACGGCCCAGGGGGTGAGTCACAGTCACTGATTGGCTGCAGGGATCCTATGATTAGTCATGCATGTGACTCGCCCCCTGAGCCGTGGGGTACCCGGAACTAGGCCTTCTAGTGTACGGTGCTGATGGGGGTAGTAGTGGCAACCCGATCCCGTGGCTCAGGGTGGTCAGACCAAATGCTGTGGCAGTCTATTTATAGTTTTGTGAATGTCCGACTACGCCACCCGTGGATTGCGGTCAGAGATAACCGCCGCTGCGAGGCAGACCGCTGAGGCTGGTATTAGTGTGCAGCACAGGGATAGGATAACTCCCCATGGGAAAAGTGTAGCCTCAGGGCAGTGAAAGTGAATGCTGGGGGGGATGGTGCAGGCGCAGCATAAATGACACAGAGTCCAATGATGCAGTCCAGGGTGTTTTACTCACAGTTGATATCCAAGTCACTTCTGTCAGCAAGGACTGCCCGAGCCGTGCTGTGTCCACCAGGTGAGGAGCTCGGTCAACCCCCAGGCAATTCAGGAGTATGGCACAGGACCCCCTTCTGTCCTTTCTCTGGCCTCTCGTGCCCCACCAGTGTGCTGACTTCTGTCCGGCTACCGCGGACCGTGTCGGGTAAGCATTGGCCTTCACTTCCCGCTATCCTATATGGTGCCTCCCTAGCAGGTTTAGCGGGGGGGTCGCACCAATAAATGGTCACAACCTCCGGTTCTTGGCTGAGGGTAGATTCGCCTCCACCAACTTAGGGATCCGGTACCTTTCCACGGCCTGACCCTTTCACCCGGTATAATGGGGTTTGCAATGGTTGCTGGCCGTTCTGCACTCTTAGGATCCCTCCTGCCTTCTTGTTTCTGGAGCCCTTCCACTCCTCTGTCTCTTCTCCTTCCTTCCTTCTTCTCTTCTTCTCTCTGGCCCCGGCCTTCTCTCTAGGCCTGCCTCATGGAGCTGAGCTCAGGCTGAGCTGCTGCTCCCTGTCAGCTCTCTCTCTTACTACTCCTACTATTCTCCTAGACTTGAGATGGCTCCCACCTTATATCTGCTTCTCTGTGCTGAGCTCAGGTGACCTGCACCCAATGCGCTCCTTCCTATGCTCCAGAAACCGTCCCCTTCTGCTCCTACACCACTGGGTTCTCTACCCCCTCCCCACTCCAGCCAGGGACATGGTCAGTTGTGCCTGCAAAAATGGGAGCACCATCGAGCTTTCCCCCGGAAATGGGGAGTGTGTGCGTGTGCAGCTAACTGAGCCCTGGTCCACACTCCATCCTTACCTGGGAGTGGAATATCACACCTCTGGTTGAGGTGCAATACCCCTGTAGCAACCGAACCCTCGGGGTGCTACACATGCCCCAGGAGACCAGACACAGACATCACTGGAATGGCGTTGGCTGCAGGGTTCCCGTGATATGTCATGCATGCTCCAGGAGACCAGACATAGACATCACTGGAATGGCGTCGGCTGCAGGGTTCCCGTGATATGTCATACATGCTACAGGAGACCAGACGCCGACATCACTGGAATGGCGTCGGCTGCAGGGTTCCCGTGATATGTCATGCATGCTCCAGGAGACCAGACGCCGACATCACTGGAATGGCGCCCGCACCAGAGGAGAGCATAGCTGCTATTTCACATGATTGAAACCGTAATTAAGAAGGGGTTGTCTGAGTAATGGACAACCCCTTTATTTCAGTCTGCATCAGACACGTGTGGAAGGAGTTCAGCTCCTGAGCCGCCTCCACATGCGTTCACCTCAGCGCGGACGTACAGTTACGCCCATATATGCAAAGGGGTCAAATTCATATAAAACATTAAATGTTATTCTGAATTTATCTGCCTTTCATTCATTTCTAACAGTAAATCCTCATAGTAGTTGGTGCTCAGTTTTTCAGATTCAGAGCTCCAAATTTTCATAAGCAAAATTAAAGGGGAGGCATCAAAAAAAAGTTCTCTTTAAATGCATTCAAAAAAATTGGCAATATTTTCCCATATCAAAATTTATATTTAAAATGAGAAATCTTAGAATTTTTTACACTGACCACTGAGGCTATTCTATGTTCATATGTCCTGTTCTTTCAGGAAATCTACATTAACAGCAATAAACTCACTTAGACACTATGGGCCTTATTCAAAGCCAGAATACTAGTGTAAAAAGCTTTGAAAAGTCACAAAGTTTTAGCGCAACTCGAAGCTGGGCTGAAATTGTGACTTTTTAGCGTTCACACTCCATTTTCACCCAGCCCTGATAAAGTGGGCACCAGCAAAATTTTATAAGCTGTGGCATTCTCTGTGCGACATATCTTACTCCAGTCACTGACTGGAGTAAGATTATTGGCAAGGCACACATGGAGACACACAAGGCGCTCGCTAGTTCTCTGATAGTCCTGATTCATTGACCTCTGCATGACTCTAGCACACCGAACTCATCAAGATTAGCATGAACACCACCGGTCTGAAGTCAGGGCCTCTGTTTTGCATTGAAGCGTCCAATGAGCTTGTACAAAGATCATTGGGTGAAGGGGAGTAAGGTCAGGTGTGACATCAACTGTGATTGGTGGAACCTGCGTTATCAGCTGTATGTTACCGGTCATTGTAATCCGGCCTCTGATAAAAAGCTTTGCTGAAAATTCTTCCAGAAAGGACAGAAGTAAATGTCTAAAATAGCCCTGGTGGCCAGTGTGAGAACTGCAAGATTGTGAGAAGAAAGTATGAAAACATTAAAAAAAACACACGGAAAACAAACTAATTTAAACATTTTCTGATGACTAGATCTGAGCGAATCCATTCAACGGGAATCAAGTTCATGTTGAATTTTTGTGCCTAAAATGAATGTCACCTTTTGAGACATTGCAGAAGATTGCATCAGTCAGAGAAGACGGGCTTTCCCAGAATGCCTTGCTGCCATCATATTAGGTCTCATCTGCATTGCACGTACGAGTTGTAGCAGTTTTAATGGATAGAACGTGTACTCAATGTATGGTGCTATTCACACACCAGTGTTTTTACACACCCCTTGTGTCCATACAGAACACACAGAGCCATGTCCATTTTTTTTCCGGCAGCACGGATGACACAGAGGTCCAATAGTGGTCTATGGGTCGGTCAGTGTGCCATCAGTGTCCTGTGCAAGTTTAACATTGTATAGGAGAAGCTTTGTAATTTCTTTATCCATCGGTGAAAAACACTGATCGAAAACTGAGGACACCGGTACCATTTTTTCACGTACAGGTTTAAACCCTGCACATGTGAATGAGGCCTAACATAGTATAGCTCAGACAATTAAGAAGGACTATTATAGCAAGTATAAAAGCAGAAGCAGGAAAGGAAGCAGCCATTTTGTGGTGAACCTGGATAGAGAAAAGTACATCACAGCTCACAGCCTAGCCATAGAAATAGGGAGAGAAAGCCATGAAACATGATAGAAAACAGACAGAGAGAGAGGGCGACATCAATGCAGTGAAGGGGATTAGTGTGTTAAGGAAAAAAGGGAATGGCGTCATACATGTTTTTCAGGGCAAGTAGAGGCTTTGGAAGACATTTGCAGAGAATGGAATTTCCTGGGAAAACTCTGCAAATGTAAGTTTCAAAAGTCTTGCTCATCTTTACTGATCGGTCATTATCCATTGGTGGCAGTTTTACCTATAGTATGTTCCCCTCCATACAGGGCAGTAACTCCCCTGTGGGCCTCATTGTTCCAGTTACCTTACACATCTTCCTTTCGTGTAGTGCACATTCCCATCATCTTCATGCTTTCCCATCCTGCACAGGCGGCTGCAGCGGAGGAGGATCAGGACAAATTCCTATCCTCCTCCTTGAGGGATAAGAGGGAATGTGGAGCCATCACCCTGCTCCATGCTGCTCTGCTCCTCCAAGCTAATTACTCTAAAGGCAAACCTGTGACTGAGCTTTATATTAACTCTTCTCCTCCCGCCTTCTGGATGCTACATAGCTAATCTGTTGGGTTAACCCTGTAGTGTGTAAAGTGCTGAATTATACAACAGTGATATGTCTTCTACTCACAAAAATGGTGTAAGTGTGATGAGTGTTTTTGATCAGTTTCATCACAGTTTGGTCAGGGTTCATTAGCTTTTCTCAGCTGAAAATAAAACTGATGAATGTTTCTCCCCCTTCTCATAACCAACAGTCCATTTCATGACTGGCACACAGATGACATCCAAATGCTGTCCACATTTTTTGCGGCCTAATAGACTTGCATTGGTGATACTGTATATAATTTTGTGTGGACCACTTAGGCCTCATTCAGACATCAGGTTTTTTCATGTACGAGAAAAATGGAGCGAGTTTAATCAGTGATTTTTACCTTAGGTTGGTCAGAATTACATCAGTACTTTTCCCATCGGTCAGTCAAAAACGGACAAACTTCATCCGAGTTCTGGCCCATCTTTTAACAGACCCGGACACTTTCATTGATGAATTTGATCTGACACTTGAATCAATATAAAACATATCTCAATGAAAAATCATGGACATGTGAGCATCCCCATAGACTGTCATAGGTACACATGCTACCTGTGAAAAAAATAAAAAATAGCACAGAAACTAACAGGTGAATGAGCCCCGAGACTGTGAAAATACACTGGCATGTAAACAGGCCCATAGACATGGGTGTACATAGAAATCATGGGATCCCATAGCAGAAGTGCTAGTTGCCCCCCACCCAACAAAAAAAATAACATTCGACGGGGTCACAGAAGAGCAGATCTCACAACTTTCCAGCCTTTAGAAAGTAATTTTCCTCCTATACTGAAGCCCCAGATTCCTCTTTCATTGCATGTTTAAAGTATGATACCAACAAAAGTGCCCAACAAACACAGTATGTGAATTCTTTCACAGTACCCTGGACATGCACATAATGATGACCCTACTGTACTCAACTTCAACTCCCCCGGCAAAGTATGGTGACCCTGACACAGTGTGATCCCCCAGCTTTGGCCCCCACACAGCCCTCTATAAAGTATAATAGGTCATCATACAGTATAATGGCCCCACACCTCGCCATGCTGTATAATGGCCCCCACTAGCTCTCCAAACAGTACAACTGTGACACCCCAGGGGTCTGGTTGCCACAGTGATAGAGATATTATGTCTGAGAGCAGGTGGGAGGTCCTTTGGTCAGGGATCCTGTGCATGCCACACCTCCTGCCCAGTCTTGGGAGGGGAAGAACTTCCCCTGTATAAACCCGGGGCTGAGGCAGGGTGAGTGAGACAAGTGGAGTAGAGACAAGAAGCAGCATAGGAAACAGCAGAGTTACAAGGAGTCAGGGGCTGGCAGCCGCAGAGCTCGCCCTGACTAAGAAGACTTCTTTCCGGACCCGGAGTCCGAGGCTGTGGGGACTAACTCCTACCCAGCAGCAGAATCCGTCAGGCAGGGGATTTCAGGTCCTCTGGCCCAGAAGCCCGAAGGCACGGTCACACGCGTGGGACCAGCACCGCCATCGTGGAGCGGAAGCCATTAGAAGGCCCCGAGTCACCGGCCATACGGGTGAGCACCACACGGTACACTCAGGGACGTGGGCTACTTACATCAGCTTCTAGCAAGGTAGCCAGAAGAGTACAGTCAGTTTGGGAGGCCTACAACTACGCCTGGCCAGGGGAGATCCCATCTGCTCAAGGACTGACCAGGCCCCGTTCGCTAGCAAGTACTCCGGGAGGGTCTATCATTGTCACCAGTAAAGACCCTGAACTACACCGTACCGTCTCTGAGTGGTTCCTGCTACCCCCATCATCCACGTCGGCTGCCCTGAGACCATACCCCTCCCGTTGGGGGTTATCCTATCACGCTGCATAATCCTACCATCGGCCTCAGCGGTCTGCCCCGCAGCAGCAGCTCCCTGGCTGCACTCAACGGGTGGCGTAGTCATCAACTATTTACTACTAGTAGACTGCCGTCCAGTTTGACTCCCTGGGCACGGACCGGGTCACCGCCACGAGACTACAACCCTCCACGGATCCGGCTCCGGGTAAGCTCCCGCGTGCGCACCGCAGCGCAACACAGGCCCAGGGGCGCGTCAACTTTTGGCGTAGTCGGCAGGATTTCGTGCCCGCAACCACCGGGTACTGCGTGCCTGAAAAGCAAAGACTGTTCAAACTTACCAGTGGTGAAGATTCCCGCTATCCGTGGAGGTTTCCCGCCATCCGGCGCCATCTTCTACCTTCTTCCCGCCATCCGCGAAGTTTTCCCGCCATCCGGCGCCATCTTCGACCTTCTTCCCGCCATCCGTGGAGTTTTCCCGCCATTGGACGCCATCTTGAGGACGCCGCGCGGGAAGAAGAGGGGCGTGGACTCCGAAAGCGCGCGAGAACTGAAGCCCCGCCTCACGTCCGGACGTTGCGTAAGGTCCTGGAAGGAGCCCAGCAGACGCCGACGTCACAGGAGCGCGACGGAAGGTCCTCAACCCTGACGATCCACTGCGGAGCCGCGGCCTACGGAAGAGGATCATCGCAAGGTAGGCCACGGTCCACTAGGGGGGAGGAAGATGTCGGATACGGAGGAGAGCTTCACTGCCTCAACCCCCGCCAGCGCTACCGCTGCTGCAGTTATGCCCTTCACCATGCCCTATATCCCGGGAGCAGCTTGGCTACCCCAGTACTCAGGGGAGTCACATACCCTGCATGACTTTAGAGAAAAGCTGGATAGCCTCTTCCAGGTGTACCCCCTCACAGAAGAGCAAAAAGTGAGCATCCTGGTGGCCCAACTAACAGGGGCAGCCAAAAGGGAAGTAAAATCCTGGCCACCTGGGAGGAAGACTGTCGCAGGGATACTAACCCGGCTGAAGGACACCTTTGATACCCGCACCTCAGCCGAGATTAAGCTTAGATTCTACGGGTGCAAGCAGCGAGCGCATGAGAGTATAAGGGACTATGCACTAAACCTACAAGAGGCCCTGAGGGCCATAAAGCAGACCGACCCTGATGGGGTGGGAAACGAGGACAGGCTGTTGACCGAACAGTTTATAGAGGGACTGTATTGTAATACCCACCGAACCCAGTTGCGGGCAATGGCCTTACAGGATCCCCATCTGGGCTTTGCACAGTTCAAGGACAGAGCCATCCGGGTGCTCCGAGAACCGGCACCGGGTGGCGTTGTGACCCACAAGCGCCCTGCTATCACTTACCACCAGGAGGCGGCGCCCTTGTCGGCAGGGCCTGTGGGAGCTGATGCGCAGGCTTTGGACAATGACCCGGCTCCAGACCTACACCATCAGGTCCAAGAGCTAGTTAAGAGCGTTGCTGCGCTAACCCGAACTGTGCAGTCTTTACAGGCTTCCACCCCAGGGAAGATCCAGCTGGCATCCGGACCGGAGGACATCCCGTGGCGTCGACCAAGGAGGACCCCACCGGCCAGAGGAAGACCCAGTGACCGATACAGCGAGGACGGACGACCCATCTGCCGCCGCTGCAATCAACCTGGACATATGGCAAGGTACTGTTCTTTAAACGGGCACAACCTGGGGTAGAGGGCCAACCCCCAGGAAAAAGATCACCAGGCCCATCGAACTGGCGCGACAGATATGTGGGAGGACGTCCAGTCTTGCCTGTGGTACTGGATGGCATTCCCATGAGTGCCCTACTGGACACCGGGTCACAGGTCACCACCATCCCGTACGTGCTCTTTAAGCAGTACTGGAATGACTCGGATATTACCCGCTACCCTGACGACGACTTGAGTATCATCGCCAGCAATGGCCAGCCCGTGCCACAGATCGGATTTAAAGAGGTGACCATCAAAATCGGTAGAGTCGAACTGGCAGCACAGGGACTGATCATTGTAGATATTGACAAACATGAGAGTCACCCAAAAATAACTCTAGGAACTAATGTAATTGAAAATTGTCTTGCAGAGGTGATTTTCCTTTTACAGCAGGTTGCCAAGAACGCCAGCTCCGGCGAGCAGCGGGTGCTCCAGAAAGAGATCCGGGCACTGATGCGACGGCAACAGGTGGAACTCTCCGGCGGTGAGATTGGTAGCGTAAGAATGTGTGACCCTTTTCCTATTGCCATGCCCCCAAAAAGTGAAATGATGATTTGGTGCCGGGCAGCTATTGGTCTGAGAGGTAGAGATTACCAGGCAATGGTAGAACCAGTTTACTCAGACAGTAGGCCCACCATTTTGACAGCACGGGGGGTGGTCAATGTACGCCATGGGAGGGTGCCCGTTCGCATAATCAATATCGGGGAGAGGGAAGTGTACCTGCCCCGGTATGCCACGCTAGCCAAATTATATACCATTAACCAAAATGCTATACAATCTGTGGAACCCTTGCCTCCATCTCACCCGGAGGAAGGTAACGGCTCTAAGAAAACAAAGGAGGACTGGTGTCAGCAACTACATTTGGGTACTGACTCCACTCCCTCACATCAGAAACAGGGAGTCTATCGGGTGGTTCAAGAGTACGAGAGAGTGTTTAGTAAACACCCGTTAGACTTCGGGCGAGTCAAGGGGGTAGAACACCACATCCCCACGGGAGACCATCCTCCCATAAAAGAGAGGTATCGACCCGTACCCCCTGCACACTACCAACACGCCAAGGGGATGCTTAGAGACATGAAGGAGGCTGGGGTGATCAGGGATAGCTGTAGCCCCTGGGCAGCTCCACTAGTCTTAGTCCGAAAGAAAGACAACACCATGAGGATGTGTGTAGATTACCGGAAAATCAATCGTATCACACACAAGGATGCGTACCCCTTACCAAGGATAGAGGAGTCATTGGCTGCTTTAAGATCTGCTAACTTCTTCTCTACCTTGGATCTCACTAGCGGGTACTGGCAGGTTCCTGTAGCAGAGGCGGACCGGGAGAAGACCGCATTCACCACCCCGATGGGACTTAGCGAGTTCACCTGCATGCCGTTCGGACTCTGCAACGCACCGGGAACCTTCCAACGACTAATGGAGTGTTGTCTGGGCCACAGAAACTTCGAGACCGTCCTGTTGTACCTGGACGATGTCATCGTATATTCCAAGACGTATGAGGACCACCTGAAACACCTGGCGGAAGTGTTCGAAGCTCTGGCAAGTTACGGCCTAAAGGTGAAACCCTCCAAGTGTCACCTCCTGAAACCAAAGGTGCAGTACCTGGGACACGTGGTGAGCGCTGACGGAGTGGCTCCCGACCCTGATAAGATCACCGCAATTAAGGAATGGCCAAGCCCCTCCAGCGTAAAAGAAGTGCGGCAGTTCCTCGGGTTGGTAGGCTACTACCGAAGGTTTATTCCCGGTTTCACCAAAAAGGCAGCACCTATGCAGGACCTCCTGATAGGCCAGTCCCGGAAGGCCAAGAACCAGAAGCCGCCCTTCAAATGGGAGGAGCTGGAAGAAGAGTCCTTCCGCCAGCTGAAGATGGCCCTCACGGGGGACGAAATCCTGGCGTACCCGGATTATAGCCAGCCCTTTATCCTCTACACCGACGCCAGTAACATCGGGCTAGGAGCCGTACTGTCCCAGATCCAGCAGGGGAAGGAACGAGTAATCGCCTACGCCAGCCGAAAGCTGCGACCCACCGAAAGGAATCCCGAGAATTACAGCTCATTTAAGCTAGAGTTCCTGGCCGTAGTATGGGCAGTCACCGAGCGCTTTAAGCATTACCTCGCTTCTTCCCGGTTCACCGTGTACACGGATAACAACCCGTTGACACACCTGGACACGGCAAGACTCGGTGCCCTGGAGCAGAGGTGGATGGCCCGTCTGTCCAACTACGAGTTCACAATCAAATACCGGGCCGGACGCTCCAATACCAACGCAGACGCCCTGTCCAGGATGCCCAACCTGCCGGACGAAGGAGAAGATCCGGAGGGACTGGAAGAAGTTGAACTCCCTGCGTTCCACCGTCATGGGACTATCCAGTACTCCCACCGGGTAAGGAGTAAGCAGGCTGCTACGTTGAACCCCTTACCTCACTACAACTGGGCGGAAACGCAAGACAGCGACCCTGCCGTCCGACTGGTGAAGGAGATGCTGACTCGCCCGGAGGCTTGCCTTGAACCAGACGCTCCGGAGGAAGCCAAACAACTATGGGCGGAGAGGAGTCGACTGTTCCTTTACAAGGGGAAGTTGTGCCGCAGAATGGTTAACTCCCGGACGCATGAACTACTCTGGCAAGTAGTGGTGCCACGAAGAGACGCAGCCATGGTGATGGAGGCATACCACGACGGAGCTGGACACTTCGGGTGGAAGAAGCTGGAGTTCCTGCTGCGCGAGCGATTCCACTGGGTAGGCATGAGGGGAACCATTGAGAAGTGGTGCAGAGACTGTGGCCCGTGCAACCTAAGAAGGAAGGATCGTGCCAGCCAGAAGACTCCCCTGCAGTCCATCGTCACCCGGCAGCCGTTGGAACTGGTAGCCTTGGATCATGTAAAACTGACCCCAAGCAGAAGTGGCTACGTCTACGCACTAACCATCGTGGATCACTACTCCCGGTTCTTGGTTGTCGTCCCCGTCAAGGACTTAACAGCTCGAACAGCAGCGAGAGCCTTCCAGCAGCATTTCTGCCGTCCACACGGGTACCTGGACCAAGTGTTGACAGACCAGGGACCTGCCTTTGAAGCGGAGGTCTTCCAAGAATTCTGCACTCTGTATGGCTGCCGGAAGATAAGGACGACACCCTACCATCCGCAGACTAATGGACTTTGTGAAAAAATGAACCAGGTGGTAATGGATCTTCTAAAAACGTTGCCCCTGGAAGAACGCAGTCTGTGGCCTGAAAAGTTGCCCTATCTGGTGGACCTATACAACCACATCCCGGTAGGTTCCACCAACTGTACCCCGGCTTACCTAATGAGGGCAAGACCTGGTAAGTTACCTGTTGACCTGGAAATGGGAGTCCTGACCCCCGAGGACACTTCACCAGAAACAGACTGGGACACAGAGAGGCAGCAGCAGTACCGGAGAGTACAGGAGAGCGTGGAGCGGAGTCTCTGTCAGGCTAGGGAAAGACAAGAGAAAACTTACAACCAGTATGCTCCCGCTGTTCCCCTGGTACCCGGAGAGCAGGTCTTGAAGAGGAAGAGACGGCTCCACAAGTTGGACGACCAGTGGGAGAAGGACCCGTACACCGTACTGCCCTCAAGCCATGAGAACCCGAAGGTCTGTACCATCAGTAAAGACGGAGGGGAAACCACAGCCATTGTATCCCGGGACCACCTGAAGAAGTGTCCCGAACAACTGAGGAACCCTGAAGAGGAACAAGAAGACCATCGACCCGTAGAGGAAAGGGAAGATATGGTTAGTACTGTGCTCGGGGACTTCCCTCGGTCTTGGACTCAAGTCAATGGTGCAGTTGTGGTACCCGTACTCACCTTCCTCCAACCAGCATCCCAAGCACCTACGGAGCAACAGGTAGAGCTGGAAGAGCAGCCGGTCCAGGAGGCAGAAGACTCCACACAAGCAGAACAGGAGGATCAACCCTCTGCTTATAGTGAGCCTGCCGTACCCCTAGTGAGACAAAGAGCCGGTAGACAGCTGCCCAGTTTACCCTTGACAGCTCCTACACCCTGTAGTTCAGGGCCAGACAGTCAGCTCCGTAGGTCCACTCGGGCCACTAGAGGCCAGTTACCCGCACGCTGGAGAATTTGAAGTGTATAAATTGTTTTATTTATGTTTATCTGTGTATTGTTGCTTGTGTATAATTTTGTGTTTCCAGTTATTTTTAGGAATCCTTGGTGGATTTACCGGGAATCCTTGTACATAGTTGGAGCGTAACCCAGGATGGACTAGAGACTGTTAAGGACTCGGGGTAGGACAGACCCCTACCTGGTTACGTCTCCCTGTTTTGGTGAAATGGACACCTTGCTTTCTTCAAAGACTGCACCCGGTTACGGACATGCCGTGACCACCTTTATGTGTTTCTTATTGTATTGTTATTGTTATATCTTGTTATGTTTTTCTAAAATATGTTTAGTCCCGGAGTACTAAATTTCACTAGGGGGGAATGTGACACCCCAGGGGTCTGGTTGCCACAGTGATAGAGATATTATGTCTGAGAGCAGGTGGGAGGTCCTTTGGTCAGGGATCCTGTGCATGCCACACCTCCTGCCCAGTCTTGGGAGGGGAAGAACTTCCCCTGTATAAACCCGGGGCTGAGGCAGGGTGAGTGAGACAAGTGGAGTAGAGACAAGAAGCAGCATAGGAAACAGCAGAGTTACAAGGAGTCAGGGGCTGGCAGCCGCAGAGCTCGCCCTGACTAAGAAGACTTCTTTCCGGACCCGGAGTCCGAGGCTGTGGGGACTAACTCCTACCCAGCAGCAGAATCCGTCAGGCAGGGGATTTCAGGTCCTCTGGCCCAGAAGCCCGAAGGCACGGTCACACGCGTGGGACCAGCACCGCCATCGTGGAGCGGAAGCCATTAGAAGGCCCCGAGTCACCGGCCATACGGGTGAGCACCACACGGTACACTCAGGGACGTGGGCTACTTACATCAGCTTCTAGCAAGGTAGCCAGAAGAGTACAGTCAGTTTGGGAGGCCTACAACTACGCCTGGCCAGGGGAGATCCCATCTGCTCAAGGACTGACCAGGCCCCGTTCGCTAGCAAGTACTCCGGGAGGGTCTATCATTGTCACCAGTAAAGACCCTGAACTACACCGTACCGTCTCTGAGTGGTTCCTGCTACCCCCATCATCCACGTCGGCTGCCCTGAGACCATACCCCTCCCGTTGGGGGTTATCCTATCACGCTGCATAATCCTACCATCGGCCTCAGCGGTCTGCCCCGCAGCAGCAGCTCCCTGGCTGCACTCAACGGGTGGCGTAGTCATCAACTATTTACTACTAGTAGACTGCCGTCCAGTTTGACTCCCTGGGCACGGACCGGGTCACCGCCACGAGACTACAACCCTCCACGGATCCGGCTCCGGGTAAGCTCCCGCGTGCGCACCGCAGCGCGACACAGGCCCAGGGGCGCGTCACAACCAAACAGTGCAATGACCCCCACGGCCCTCCACATGGTATAATGGTCCCCACTCAAACCTTCACACTGTATAATTGCTTGCATACAGTATATTGGCCCTCACATAGCCCTCCACAAAGTATAAAGGCTCCCACGTAGCCCTCGAAATATTATAATAGCCCCCACATAGCCCTCTATATACTATAATGGGCCCCATATTCCTCCATATTGTATAATGCAAAATCATAATCTTTTATATAGTGTGCTGAACCCTATAGTCCTCCATATAGTATCATGCACTCCCCATAGTCTTCCATATAGTATAATGCACTCCCCATAGTCCTGCATATAGTATAATGCAATCCACATAGTCCTCCATACAGTATAATGCACCCCATATTCCTCCATATACTATAATGCACTTCCCATAATCCTCCATATAGTATAATGCACTCCCCATTGTTCTCCATATAGCATAATGCACTCTCCATAGTCCTCCATATAGCATAATGCACTCCTCCATATAGTAAAATGCACTCCTCATAGTGCTCCATACAGTAAGATGCACTCCTCATAGTCCTCCATATAGTATAATACACTCCCCATAGTCCTCCATACAGTATATGGCACTGCCGATAGTCCTCCATGTAGTATAATGCACTCCCCATAATCCGCCATATAGTATAATGCACTCCCATAGTCCTCCATATAGTATAACACACTCCCCATAGTCCTCCATATAGTATAATGCACTCCCCATGGTCCTATATAGTCCATACAGTATAATGCACTCCTCATAGTCCTCTATACAGTACTATGACCACCACAATGTGTTCATTGATTTAAAAAAAAAATACTCACCTCTCCTCCATGTTCTCCGCTGCTCAGGTCTATGCAGCAAGCATTCTGAAGTGCTTGCACATCTCAGGGCAGTGGATGCCATGTAATGATGTCATAGGGCCCGCTGTACTGAGACGTCAGATGCTGAGGAAGAATGACGAAGTAGGAAGTCACAGGCCCCATAGTACTCGCGTGGCCTATGTTCCAACAATGAGCTTTTGGTTTGCTTTTGACACTAATTATTTTCTGTGGCAAAAACTGAGTGTTTTACAATTCAAGCAAAGTGGATGGAATTTATAGAAACCTCATGGCCACTGTGCTTTAATTTTATTCAGCGTAAACTGAGCTGCGGTGTGTGTATCAAATCCACATCATGTCAATTTCTCTTGTGAGTATGCTGAGTTTTATGTGTGGATTTTCCCCATAGATTTTCATTAGATGCCGAAAATCTGCAGGTAAAAACGCACATACATAGTCCTGCATATAGTATAGTGCAATCCACATAGTCCTCCATACTGTATAATGCACTCCACATAGACCTCTATATAGTATAATGCACCCCATATTCCGCCATATAGTATAATGCACTCCCCATAGTCCTCCACATAGTATAATGCACTCCCATAGTCCTCCACGTAGTGTAATGCACTCCCCATAGTCCTCAATGTAGTATAATGCACTTCCATAGTCCTCCATATTGTATAATGCACTACCCATAGCCCTCCATACAGTATAATGCACTACCCATAGTCCTCCATATAGTATAATACACTCCCCATAGTCCTCCATATAGTATAATGCACCTCCATCGTCCTCCATACAGTATAATGAATTCCCCATGGTCCTCTATACATTACTATGACTACCAAAATGTGCTCATTGATTTAAAAAAAAAAAATACTCACCTCTCCTCCTTGTTCCCCGCTGCTCCGGTCTATGCAGCAAGCATTCTGAAGCGCCTGCACATCTCAGGGCAGTGGGTGCCATGTAATGATGTCATCAGGCCCGCTGTGCTGAGACGTCAGACTCTGAGGAAGAATGATAGAGGAGGAAGTCACAGGCCCCATAGTACTCTTGTGGGTTATGTTCCCACAATGAGCTTTCGGTTTGTTTTTGACAATATTTATTTGCTGTGGCAAAAACAGAGTGTTTTGCAGTTCAAGCAAAGTGGATGGGATTTTATAGAAACCTCATGGCCACTGTGCTTTAAAGGGGTTGTCCACTACTTTCACATTGATGCCATATCCATAGGATAGGGCATCAATTTATGTTTGCCCGGGGTCCCGCACACAGCACCCCCGCCATCAGCTGTTATCGGTGCCGGCGGTGGCCGCCGGCCGGAAGTGCTTACCTTCCGGTGACTGGTCGCCATGTTGTAGTGGTCGGCACTTGTTAGTGCACATCAAACTGCCATTCAATTGAATGGGAGGCGGATGTGCAGTACCCCGCGGTGGCCACTACAGATGGATGGCCAAACACCGCAGGCAAGTACTTCCGGCCGGTGGCCGCCGCCGCCAGCACCGATAACTTCTGATCGGCAGGGGTGCTGCGTGCAGGACCCCGGCCGATCATACATTGATGCCCTATCTTATGGATATGACTCGCCCCCTGGGCCGTGGGTTACCCGGAACCGGGCAATAGGGAAATAATGGGGGTAGTAGTGGCAACCCGGTCCATGGCTCAGGGTGGTCATACCAAATGTTGTGGCAGTCTATTTGTAGGGTTTTAAATGTCCGACTACGCCACCCGTGGATTGCGGTCAGGGTTAACCGCCGCTGCAGTGCAGACCGCTGGGGCAGATGTAGGTGTGCAGCACTAAGTAGTATAACTCCCCACGGGAGGAGTGTGGCCCCAGGGCAGTATATAGATGGATGATGGAGGGGATGATTCTGACCGCAATAGCCAGGAAACGGAGGCCTCTTAAACAGTTCAGGGTCTTTATTAGAACAGGTGAGACGACCCAAAAACAGTCCCGGCTAGGAGGGGGCCTGGATGTCTGAGAACAAGTGGGAAGCTGGCCCTGGTCAGGGTGAGGGTGAAGGCCTACCATGCTCTCTGCGCTCTTTCTGGCTATTTCCCTCCTTGTGGTGTAACAGCCCACGTTCCTGAGCTCACCGTGTCTTCTCGCCCGTATGGCTTGCAACTTGGGTCCCTTTCTACTCTTGGCCTGGTGCAGCTTTGCTGGTCCCTTCTGCTGTGGCGGAACCTCCGGGCTTCTTAGGCCAAGGAACATACAGTCCCCTGCGGGCTGGTTATTTGCTGTAGGACTTGGATTCCTAACAGCCTCGAACACCAAGTCCGGTAGATCAGTTTCTCTCTCAGCCAGGACAGGCTCTCCTCGCCTTCCGTCCCTGGCTCGTGGCTCCTCTACTGCCACACGACCTCCTCAGCTTCAGCTGAACTGGCTCTCCCTTCTCTGGGACACCTCTCACTCCAGAGACAGGTCGTCCAGAACTCTCT
Organism: Phyllobates terribilis; assembly: GCF_046119375.1. Lineage (NCBI taxonomy): Eukaryota > Metazoa > Chordata > Amphibia > Anura > Dendrobatidae > Phyllobates > Phyllobates terribilis. Next base: position 9,023 of record NW_027363680.1, on the reverse strand, counting down.
AACCCTGCCCCCAGTTCCAGCTTTTATAGGGTCAGCCTGCTCCCCCTACTGACTTGGGACAGGAGGTGCTGCATGCTAATGGTCCCTGACCAGAGAACCTCCCCCTTGCTCTCAGACACAGCTTTATTATACATTTGTGGCATCCAGGCCAGGGTGACACATTCCCCCCTAGTAAAACTTAGTACTCCGGGACTAACAGGAAACACAAATATAGGTTATAAACAACAACATAACATATGTACAAGTGCATTTTGTCCTTAAGGAAACGGCGCTTCCGCGACCGGGTGTCCATTTCACCCAACAAGGCGAAGTCTTTGAGCGATGTGGGGACCTGTCCAAAGCAAACCCCAAACGTTGGGCGTGGCTGCAAGGCAAAACTACCTACTTTGGACCACACGGGGCCACGCCAGACAGGTTTTTCTTCCGTGGCCATCTTCGCAAGAGGCACCAACTGCAACTATCTACATGATAGTTCCGGTTATTCATCGTCCATAACCTGTCAGTCCATGAGCTAGAAAAACATAATTAATAACCAGGGTACAACATAACACATTAAATACATACATTATCCACTTAGATCTTCCAGCGAGCTGGCATTTGCCCCTTAGTGCTTCGGGTTGACCTACGTAACCCACTGTCTGGTGGTGGTCTAACCTGGTTTTTCTCACTAGCGCTCGGGGTGCAGTCACTGGCTAAACTTACAGGCAGGGCAGGCAGCTGTCTGCGGGTCCTCTGGCTTACCGCAGGCATGGCAGGTTCACTGTCAGCAGAGGGTTGACTCTCCTGGGCTGCTGGTACAGGCCCTTCTGCCTCTGGAACTGCTTGTTCTTCTCCACCTTCCTGCTCTGGTGTAGGTTGTTGCTGAGCCGGTTGCAGGAAATGCAGGACGGGTACCACTATGGCACCGTTTATTCGAGTCCAGGACTGAGGGAATTCTCCGAGAATGGTGCTGATCATTTCTTCCTTGTCCTCTGCGGGTTCAAGGTCACTTTGATCCTCTTCTGCACTCCGTAGTGGCTCGGGGCACATTTTTAGGTGGTCTCTGGAGACGGTACTAGTGGTTTCTCCTCCATCCTTAGTGACCACGCACACCTTCGGGTTGTCGTGATCAGACTGCAGTAGTGTGTAGGGTTCCCTTTCCCACTGGTCATCCAGCTTGTGTAGCCTTCTCTTTCGCTTCAGAACCTGCTCACCAGGTTCCAGGGGACAAGCAGGGACGTGTTGGTTGAAGAGCCTCTCTTGCTTTTTTCTCGCCTGGGCCAGGCTCTTCTCCACACTCTCCTGTACCTTCTTGTACTGCAGTCGCCTTTCCGTATTCCAGTCCGCATCTGGGGAGGTGTCCTTGGGTGTTAGGACTCCCATCTCCAGGTCTATGGGCAGCTTACCTGGTCTGGCTCTCATCAGGTAAGCCGGGGTGCAGTTTGTAGCATTCAGCGGGATATGGTTGTATAAGTCTATCAGGTCCGGCAGTTTTTCTGGCCACAGGCTGCATTCCTCCAGGGGCAACGTCTTCATGAGATCAATGACTATATTGTTCATTTTCTCACACATCCCGTTGGTTTGTGGGTGGTAAGGCGTTGTCCGAATCTTGTTACAGCCATAGAGGTTGCAGAACTCTTGGAAGATTTTGGCCTCGAATGCAGGACCTTGGTCTGTCAGGACCTGTTCTGGATACCCGTGTGGGTGGCAGAAGGTTTGCTGGAAGGCTCTGGCCGCCGTTTGAGCTGTCAAGTCTTTTACCGGGACCACCACTAGAAATCGGGAATAGTGGTCCATGATTGTCAGGGCATAAACGTATCCTGACCGGCTTGGAGCCAATTTGACGTGGTCCAGAGCTACCAGCTCAAGAGGCTGCTTGGTGACGATGGGCCTCAAGGGTGTCTTCTGGCTGGTGCGGTCCTTCCTCCTTAGATTACAAGGGCCACAGTCTCTGCACCACTTCTCTAGAGCCCCTCTCATGCTGATCCAGAAGAACCGTCCTCTTAGCAGGAACTCCAGTTTCTTCCAGCCGAAGTGCCCCGCTCTGTCATGGTAAGCCTCCAGGACCATAGCTGCATCTCGCCTTGGGACGACTTGCCAGGTCAGCTCGTGCGTCCGGTGGTTGACGAGTCTTCTGCACAGCTTACCTTCATAGAGGAACAGCCTGCTCTTCTCTTTCCATAGCTGCTTGGCTTCCTCTGGGGCATCCGGATCTAGACGGACGTCTTCTCGGGTCAGCAGGTCTTTCACCATGCGGACTGCAGGGTCACTATCTTGGGTCTTGGCCCAGCTGTGGTGAGGTAGGGGATTGATCATGATGGTTGTTAAGTCTTCCTCCTTCACGCGGTGGGAATATTGAGTGGCCCCATACCGGTGGAATGCAGGGAGCTGTTATGAACTGCTACAAACACTAAGGAAAGAAAGGAAAACTGTCCCTACCATAGGACTAAGCTGATTCCCTACGATGCAGCGGGGGACCTGTTCCTTGTGAACAGACCCGCCTAAGTCCTCGGCTAGTCCGAACGCTGACCTATAGATATAAGGTAGGGGTCCCTACAAGAACTAAGGACTGGGATATAGTTGGACACCTCCTAGCAGAAATTGTAGCAGAGCAAAGACAAACAAACAAACAGAAGTACTAGTGGTCAAAAGACCAAGCAAACTACAGAGTAAGGTACAAGGCACCTGGCTAGCTTAAGAGTAAATGTAACACTGAAGTCCTGCAAGGCCAGGAGGGCGGAGCTGGATTATATAGGCAAAAAGTCATGTGACCAGCAAAATAGAAAAAACTAACAGGAGGGTTCTAACAGTACCCCCTCTTCAATGAGGATCCTCCGGATCCTCCAGGCCCAGGTCTATCAGGAAACCTCCTGTGAAACGCTCCGACAAGTCTAGGAGCAGAGACATCATCCGCCCTTACCCAGGAGTTATCCTCGGGACCGAAACCCTTCCAAGCGACGAGATACTGCAATCTCCCTCTATGCCATCTAGAATTAAGAATGCGAGAAATTTCATATTCACCTTCTTCCTCCACCGGAGGAACAGAGACAGTGGCGTCCCTATCAGAAACATCAGCTTTTTTCAATAAGGAAACATGAAACACCGGATTAATCTTCCAGGAGGTAGGAACCTCCAACCTAACAGCAGATTGGTTAACTACCTGAAGCACCTTAAACGGACCTACAAACTTCGGGCCCAATTTCTTAGAAGGAATCCTCAACCGCAGATTCCTAGAGGACAACCAAACCATGTCACCAACAGTAAACAAAACCTCTTGACGTTTCCTGTCAAAGTACCTCTTGGATTTTTTGTTGGCCTCTTGAAGGTTACGACGTACATCAGTCCAAACTCTCTCCAAATCATCGGAAAAATTCTCCTCCTCCGGCACAGCCGATACCAATTTGGAGAATGACCCAAACAACGGATGTCTCCCAGTACAACAAAAAAAAGGAGAACACCCAGCAGAAGAGGATGTATGGTTGTTAAGAGCAAATTCAGCCAGTGGCAGAAACTCAGACCACCCCTCTTGATTGTCAGCCACAAAACAACGCAAAAACTGTTCAACATCCTGGTTCTTTCTTTCTGTCTGTCCATCAGACTCAGGATGATAACCAGACGAAAATGACAAATGGACTCCCAACCTGTCACAAAAGGCACGCCAAAAACGAGCCACGAACTGAGGTCCCCTATCAGAAACAATGTCGGAAGGAACGCCATGGAGCCTGACAATTTCTTTAACAAAAGCCTTAGCGAGTGTCCTGGCACAGGGCAGTTTGATGAAGGGAACCAAGTGACACATCTTGCTAAAACGGTCCACGACCACCCAGATAACAGTGAAACCCTCAGAGGCAGGAAGGTCAGTAATAAAATCCATAGCAAGATGCGTCCAAGGAGCACTAGGAACCTCCAGAGGGCAAAGCAACCCCGCAGCAGGAGCATGTGAAGACTTAGATCTAGCACACACAGTACATTGACGCACCCACTTAATGACTTCCTTCTGCCACCCAGGCCACCAAAAACTGCGACCTACAAGTCTCTTAGTCTCCGAAATTCCTGGATGACCTGCCAACCGAGACTTATGACACTCCACAAACAAATCTCTCATAAAGTTCCTAGGCACAAACAACCTTCCATGGGGAGTGTTAGATGGGGCATCCTCCTGGGCTTTCAGAATCCCATCTTCCAAAATGGAGTCCAATGCTGCTATCACAACACCTTCCTGTAAAATGCTCTCCTCCTCATCGGTACCAACCATGGGAGAAAAACTGCGAGATAAAGCATCAGCTTTTACATTCTTGGTACACGGGATGTAAGTAACAGAAAAATTAAACCGCGAAAAAAAAAGTGCCCACCTAGCTTGACGGGCATTCAAGCGCTTGGCAGCATCAAGATAGATCAGATTCTTACGATCAGTAAAAACCTGAATGGTAAATTTAGCACCTTCCAAGAGATGACGCCAATGTTCAAATGCGAGTTTAATCGCCAGCAATTCCCGATTACCGACATCGTAATTAAGTTCGGTCTCAGAAAATTTTTTTGAAAAAAAAAGCACAGGGATGTACTCCATCCTTGTTTTCCTGAGACAAAACAGCACCGACCCCCACCGAAGAAGCATCAACCTCGACCAAAAAAGGCTTGGTCTCATCAGGCTGCATAAGGATGGGGGCAGAACTGAACCTCTCCTTGAGATACACAAAAGCTTCAATGGCCTCAGTAGTCCACTGAACCGTATTCGCACCTTTCCTGGTGAGATCGGTCAGCGGCTTAACAATTATAGAAAAATTCTTAATGAATTTTCTGCAATAATTGGCGAAACCCAAAAATCTCTGTATTGGTTTCAAACTAATAGGCCTAGGCCATTCCTGCACCGCCTGAACCTTCACCGGATCCATCTCAAAGCCCTCACTGGAGATAATGTAGCCCAAAAAACTAATTCTCTGCACAGCAAACTCACATTTCTCCAGCTTAGCAAAAAGTGAATCGTCGCTTAACAACTGCAATACCTCACGTGCGCTCTGCCAATGAGACTCCAGATCCGGCGCAAAAATCAAAATGTCATCCAAATACAACACCACATTCTTACCGATCAACGGTCTTAGGATGTCATTAATAAGGTTCTGAAAAAAAGCTGGTGCGTTGGTAAGACCAAAGGGCATAACCAGATTCTCAAAATGACCCACTGGAGTGTTAAAAGCAGTTTTCCACTCATCACCTTCCTTCATACGTAACAAATTGTATGCCCCCCGGAGATCAATCTTAGAGAACCACTTGGCCCCCACTAACTGGTTGAACAAGTCAGGAATTAATGGCAGTGGGTAGGAATTGCGTACTGTAATTTTATTAATTTCGCGAAAGTCCAGACATGGACTTAAACCGCCGTCCTTTTTTTTTCCAAAAAAAAATCCAACAACCACAGGTGACTTAGAAGGTCTAATGTGACCGGCGGCCAAGCTTGTCTGTATGTATTCCTCCAAGGCCTTTCTCTCAGGGATAGTAAGATTAAATAAGCGACTCTTGGGAAGAGTTGCTCCAGGGACAAACTCAATAGTACAATCATAGTCCCTATGAGGAGGCAAAACTTGCAACTCCTCCTCTGAAAAAACCTTCCAAAAATCCTGAATAGGTACAGGTAATTCCCCTCTTTCCACAGCAGCAATGCGACCCTTACAACATCTATCATAACACTTAGGACTCCAAGACTTAATTTCATTGGTAGACCAGTCCAGTACAGGATTGTGCAATTTTAACCAAGGTAACCCCAAAACCACTGGAGCAGGCAAATTATTTAACCGGTTTCCGACCGCCCACTGTAGATAAACGTCGGCGCTTGCTGGGCTCTGTGCAGCGCCGACGTTTAAAAACGGTGGGTGGTCTCGCAGCGCTCAGGACCCCCAGGGTCCTGCAAGCGCTGCGATTCCGGTGCAGAGCGTTAGCTCTGACAGGGGACATCATCGGGACCTGATTGGATCAGGTCCCAGTGATGTTAACCCTTTGCTATGTTCTATATGCCGCGATCTATAGTGATCGCGGCATATAGAAGATAGACAGAGGAGAGGGGGTCGTCTTACTTACCTCTCCGACGACCCCTGATACCTTCCAGGACCTGGGGTAGCTATGGCAGCTGGAGGTCACATGACCACCTCCAGATCTGCCATATATGGTGTCCTGCCTGGCTCAGCCTGCAGCTGAAGCCTGGCAGGAGACACGGTGTGAAACAGTCAGCAAAGATCTCATGTAATGTAATACATGTCTATTACATTACATGAGATCAGTGATCAGAAAAAATAAAAATTAATGTCCCATACAGGGACTAAGTAAAAATGTAAAAAAAAGTAAAAAAAAAGTTTTTAAACTGTTAAAAAAAAATCACAAAATAAATAAAAAATAAATAAAATATTAAACCAATAAATCCGTATATTTTTACAAAACCAAAAAAAGTACACATATTTGGTATCACCGCGTCCGAAACAACCCAAGCTATAAAAGTGTCACACTAATTAACTCCTTCTGTGCACACCGTAATAAAAATAAATAAAAAACGGGGCAAAAAAATATGCTTTTTCATCATATCGCCAAACAAAAAGTGGAAAAAAATGCGATCAAAAAGCAAAATAGAAATAAAAATGGTACCGCTGGAAACGTCATCTTGTTCCGCAAAAAAAAAAGCCGCCATACAGCTCCATCAGCCGAAAAATAAAAAAGTTATAGCGCTCAGAATAAAGCAATGCAAAAAAAATATTTTTTTCTATAAAATTGTTTTATTGTGTAAAAGCGCCAAAAAATAAAAAAAATACAGTAAGTGTAGCATCGCTGTAAATGTACTGACCCAAAGAATAACGCTGCCTGATCACTTTTACCACACGCAGAACGGCATAAAAAAAAACCCTCAAAAAACAATTCCTGAATTGTTGGTTTTTGTTAATTTTACCTCCCAAAAAACGGAATAGAAAGCGATCAAAAAATGTCACGTACCCAAAAATGGTACCAATAAAAATGTCAACTCGTCCCGCAAAAAACAAGCCATCACATGACTCTGTCAGCCAAAATATGGAAAAATTATAGCTCTCAAAATATGGTGATGCAAAAACTAGATTTTGCAAAAAAAAGCGTCTTTTAGTCTGTGACAGCTGTCAATCATAAAAACCCGATATGATTCTGGTATCGCTGTAATCACACCGACCCGAAGAATAAAGTAATCTAATCAGTTATATCACAAGAGGAAAGGAGTAAAAAATAAATAAAACCAATTCTTCACCGGCTACTGATTTGTTTATTATGTCTCCCAAAGATCGCAGTAAGGCTCTGCCCACATTTATCCTGCGCTCTGCGCTGAGCGCTTACACAAGAGTTTCCGTGTAAATCTCTGAAATACGTGATTCAGACAAAACCCATGACGGAAGATTCCCTCTAATGAGGCAGATATAGGCCACTGTGGATGCCGTCTGGCCTGGGATCCCACGGTGTCATTTGTTTTAGGCGTGCATAAAAGTGCGGTTGGCCACAGTTTTGTGCACTTCTGAAAAAAAGGACACCGCTAAACAGAGGCCAGACGGAGTCCAGAGTAACTCTGCTGCCTCATTATAGTGAATGGATCCCGCAGGGGTTTCATCTGAATTACATCACTTGGAAATTTAGATGGAAACCCCGATGTAAGTGCTCAGCCTAGAGCGCCGGATAAATGTTACGTAAAATGTTCCCAATAAAAGCTTCAACTCAGTCCTCAAAAAAAGCTAGTCCCCACTCAGGTCCGTCATCTGTTAAAAATATAAGGGACTTCCAAGTTACTGGTAGCAGAAAGGCTCTGGAAAAGCGAAATGGCCCTTGCCCCCCAAAAGAAATTCAGAAAATGTTGTGCTCCCAAATTCAAATTCTACAATAATTTGTTCTCCAATTGTCAAATAGCGCTCCGTCCCCCCAGATCTCGCCGTATGGCTGAGCGGTACAATACAGCCACATATGGGATATTGACACTTTTAGAAGAAATTGTGTGACACATTTCGGCACCATTTTTACCCATTGCCCTGTGTGAAAATGTAAAATCTGAGGGTAAAACATTTTTTTGTGGTAAAAATATAATTATGCTTTTTTCACTGCCCAATGGTATAAATTTAAAAATTAAAAACTACTCACTACTTCCCTAGATGAATTCCTTGAGAGATGTAGTTTACAAAACGGGGTCACTTGTGGGGGTTTCTGCTGTTTAGGCATGTCAGCGACTCTTCAAATGTGACATGGTGTCTGCCACCTATCCCAGCCAACATAGCGCTCCTTTCTCTTCCGAACCCTGCCGTACACCAAAGCAGTGCTTTTCCCCCACATATGGGGTATCAGCGTACTCAGGAGAAATTGCACAACAAATTTCATGGTGCAATTTATCCTGTTACCCTTATGATAATGCAAAATTAGGGAATGAAAAACATTTTTTGTGGGAAAATTGTATTTTTACGGCTCAATATTATAAACTTCTGTGAAGCACTTGGGGTGCAAGGTGCTCACCACACATCTAGATAAGTTTCCTAAGGGGTCTAGTTTCCAAAATGGTGGCACTTGTGGGGGGTTTCCACTGTTTAGGCACATTAGGGGCCCCCCAAATGCGACATGGCGTCTGCTAATTATTCAAACAAATTTTCCATTCAAAAAGTCAAATGGCGCTCCTTCCCTTTCAAACCCTGCCGTGCGCCCAAACAGTAATTTGCCTCCACATATGGGGTATCGGCGTGTTCAGGAGAAATTGCACAACAAATTTCATGGTGCAATTTATCCTATTACCCTTATGATAATGCAAAATTAAGGGATATAAAACGTTTTTGTGGGAAAAATGTGAAAATTTTATTTTTACAGCTCAATATTATAAACTTCTGTGAAGCACCTTGGGGTTCAAGGTGCTCACCTCACATCTAGATATGTTCCCTAAGGGGTCTAGTTTCCAAAATGGTGTCACTTGTGGGAGGTTTCCACTGTTTAGGAACATCAGGGGCTCTCCAAACGCAACATGGCGTCTGCTAATTATTCAGACAAATTTTACATTCAAAAAGTCTAATGGC